>NC_061513.1:167085740-167156138 GCF_022539505.1 Lolium rigidum | reverse complement strand
TGATACATGCTCCATCTAACATATAACTCCTTCGAAGAATTTTGTAGAAACTTATGGTAAAAAATGTACTTGTTCATCAAATAATACAATATCCAGGGAAAAGGTCATTTGGCAGGACAATACTTTTCAAAAGGATCTGGAACTTGATGGTTTATTCATAACCTCTCTAGATTGTTTGAAATGTGATTTTTGCAACTACTTCATTTCTAGGACAAAATCTGGCTAACGACGCACATCTAGAATCAGGCCCAAAATATACCTTGAGAGAGTAGAAACAAAGGGTATGCTCATCATTATCTAAGCAATGTTCCTTATATGAACTTTCATTAGCATAACCCCCTTTCGCATCACTGATCCCTAGAAGTTTTTTATATAGTTTTATGAGACCTGAGCATATAACTCTATACATATTTATTCACCCATGAAAAGAAAAAAGGTATCGAGAACATGATAATATATTTTAGAAAACAAAAAAGAGAAGACAATAATATAGCTTTAGCTGGAATCAAAATAAACTGCATGGTACCTAGAAATGGATGTGGTGTTCGAAACCATCAATATATATCAGTATACATAATCTGCAAATGATTAAGGAAAAGAACAATTATACGGACTAATTATTTTTTCCTACATCAAGTAATTCAAAGGACCTGTTAAAGCCAAATACTTCATGCTTTCCGACAAAGGTATGCAATGGAATCATAAGGGAGGCTATGGATGGCCATATCAAATGAAATTAACTTCAGTAATGAATAGTGAATAATTTGATGTAACATATAGTTACAAGTAGTCATGTTTGTTTGTGATATAAGCACGACCAAGTACATTGCCTAGGGAAAGAGTTAATTGAGCCTTGCATAGGAGACCACATTGACTTGTAGCTGGCATTTGCCACTTTGCACACAGCTAAAGGATGGAAGCGAAATCATCATATTTTGCTCTTGGCTTTCATACATGGTTAATCTCTCTAGCAGAAACATAAACCATCAATCATAAGATAACAAAAACAATTTTTTTAAACAGCGTATGTAGAGTTGAACAAGCGTACTTCTTTTTCTTTGCAAAATGGGATTGGACATACGAATTGGTTCATTAATCCTTGCCCTCTTACACTGTGGCCAGAATTACTTGAGCCGCGAAAAAAACGTGGCTGGCATGCATTGTTAACTTGGGTTCGTGCTCGCGAACGCTTTGTCATTACACGGTTAGGAAGAGAGAGGGGAGGTAGGATGGGTACAGAGAAGGATGCAGTTTTATGCAAACATTTGGTTTAACTAAAAAACTAAATAGTAGCACACAGTATAGAGCTAATTGAAATGGGTAAATAAAAAACAAATTATTTATAAAGAGTGGTGCAATACAATGATTCAGCAAGCGTACCTGTCTAGCAGACATTGTTAAATAATGAAGATCATACAGCTGCTTTGAGTTGTCCGTGAATACGAATGTGGAACAAAGGAGGACTCCCTGGAACAAGTAAGAATATGTCAGTTGGGTATATAATTCTCGCGAGAGATGAAAGTCATGATTGCAGGAAAGCAGAAACATAAACCTAATCAAGTAGCATCTCCGATGAATAATGAGGCGTCTAATGTGGGATGGAAGTAATGAGGAAAGAAAGATAGGATCTTGTGTCCACATATCTATATATCTTATAAAGCAAAACCCCACTGTAGATCATTTAAGTTATCTATCTTAACATGCAGCCTAGCCACATCAGCAAGTAATCACAGCCATACGATTTTTATCTTCAGCCATCCATTTGTATTGTCCCGACAGTCCATGCAAAGTCTGCTATATGGTGGAAAGAAATTAAAAGCTGGTCATCTAAGGAAGATTGCCGTTCAGTTTAATAAGCCGGATCATCAAAGAAAAAAAATCTCTGTTTTAATGCTCTCATCTTCGTCTTCACAAGACTTTTCTTCTCCCTGCTGTAAACACAAACGTATGCTATACCGTGGAAAGAAACTAAAAGTCGATCATCTAAGGAAAACTGCCGTTCAGTTCAAGCCGGATCATCAAAGAAAAAATTATCATTTTAATGCTCTCATCTTTGTATTCTCAAGACGTTTCTTCTCCCTTCAGTAAACACAAACGCATCGATGTCCTATAAAACACTTCCTCGTGCTGCCCACCTCAAAGAGTCCACACGACCCTGCCCAAATTTCTCCTCCATCGAGCACCCTCACCTTCCCCAACTCTACATGGTATGTGGTGGCCTACGACACCGATCTACTCCAGTATCCAATTAAGGAAGTCTTAGACCCCTTGATTTCACCAATCTAACCTATGAAGAAGTGAACGAATCACTAACATCACTGTTCTTCAGCCATCATCTGCATGTCAGGATTCAGCATAACATATCTCTTTCCGATGCCCACTTGCCCTGGTAATGTCTCTCTCTCTCTCTCTCTCTCTCTCTCTCTCTCTCTCTCTCTCTCTCTCTCTCTCTCTCTCTCTCTCTCTCTCCCTCTCATGATGTTGGCTAGAGGTTGAAAATTGGGAGATTGCGTGACGGGTATTTCGATTGCAGGGACTGTTAGTTGAAGGTGCAATGAGGTTGTTTCATAAAAAGCATGAGTCAGAACATATACATCGATGAATGATTTTTAATTAGTCAATTGTTGTGTGTAGATGGGAATGAAGACACGTGATGATTTTCATCTTCTGCATGTCACCAGCTAGATGATCTACGCATGACTTACTGCTCAAATAAGAATCCCATCCGTGAAGTTCTACTTCCCTATGTATGTATTGGTCTTTTTAATGAAGTATGATGTTTACACAGGTTAAGTTAAAACATGTGTATCTCTAACAATTGATATAGCATGTGAAAACCTTCCAACAACCCAACATATTCCTAACAGATCGAGATAAACAACAAAGCCTAAACATGCCTACGACTCGCAAGGCTCAAACATCAAGCAACGGCTATGGGTAAGGAATGATACATATAGGATTATTATGGTAAACAAGTGGAATAGGACACGTGACTCGATAAAGAATCGCAACATAAGGATAGCAGTGAGAGGGAGAGCAAAATATAAAATAGGTGAAGGAGGTGGGCTCGCCTGTGAAAAGCTGCAGAAGAACTTGTCGGAGAACTCGTCGTATCTCACATCAACACTTCGTGATCCTATCCGGGAAGAAGCAAATGCTGGAACACACATCGGATGCAAATCTTACTACTACGGCAGAAGAATCGGCATGCTCATGATATGGTATGCATGCACGTGACTCGATAAAGAATCGCAACATAAGGATAGCAGTGAGAGGGAGAGCAAAATATAAAATAGGTGAAGGAGGTGGGCTCGCCTGTGAAAAGCTGCAGAAGAACTTGTCGGAGAACTCGTCGTATCTCACATCAACACTTCGTGATCCTATCCGGGAAGAAGCAAATGCTGGAACACACATCGGATGCAAATCTTACTACTACGGCAGAAGAATCGGCATGCTCATGATATGGTATGCATGCCTGACATGGCAAACATGATGCGGCGATGCAACTTATCCAAATTAAACGGAATCGGAATTCCGGCAAACAATTATTAGGTTCTAGTTGTTTATCTATCCCGCATATTAAATGTTGGTTAGCATGGCATAAGCATGGCATGGGTGCGCTACACAAATTTAAATGGAACCGGGATAAGCATCTAGTTGGAGATCTTCATCTACTCTTGGCGTCAGAGCGTGTTATTTCCATTAGCAAGATTCATAGGAAAGAAAATGACGCAAGTCATCAGTTAGCTAGAGTTGGGATGGTAGAGAATAGAACTCAAGTTTGGTTAGGTTCGGCTCCGGAAGTTATTTTGGACCGGATCATTCGGGATTGTAATGTCACTCACATTTAATTAATACAATCTCGTTTCCCGCAAAAAAAGTTTTCGGATCTCTCAAACAAATGCCTCCTCAGCCCATAAATTGAACATAAATTTTCTTATAAGTAGTGGTTTATGCTAGACATACATTATTTTTTAGCAAGAGGATTGTTGTAAAAGAAATTATATGAATTATAAGTATGAGATATACGCTATTTTGGGCCACAGTTTCGGCCCTTTTATAGTTCCCGTCTTCAGACTTTAGAGCCATTATCGCTAGCAGCGAAAAAAAAGACCACCCACGTTCCTCTCTCTGTTCTGGCGGCGCCGCCTTTCCTCGTACGCCCGCGCCCCCAAGGGGCAAGGGGTTGGATGTGGTCTGTAGAGAGGGCTAGCTACAATCGGGCCTTTGATTCGTTGATTCGCTGGTGGACTCGGCACGTCATCTGTGGAACGCCTCTCCTTCCGTTCGTGTGGACGGCGTCATAAATATGCATGCAAATTGAAACCGTCGGCGTCCTAATCAAGGTGATAATTTTGACTTTCTCCCTCATGTAATTAAGGTGATTTTATGCCAGCGTTATTGTCACTTCTCCTTTGTCCTAGCTAAATATGTGCAACGAAGAACGAAAATCTTTCTTCCACCTCCCATTCTTCATCAGAGATGTTCCTCGCTTCGGGCTGGTTTTCTTTTTGCCTGCCATCATCCTTCTTTCCTGTAATTTCATTGACGCAACATTAGGTAGCCAAATTTCTTATACTGTTATTTGTTTCAGGGATTGTCCTGCTCTTCTGTTTCGTATTTTTTATTCAGGGTTATTCTTCCTTGAAGGGGATCAAGGGAGATGCAATTCAGCAGGGTCGGAGAAGAGCTATTCACAACGGGAGAACCGACGTGTGCCGACGGCCAGCCTATGTGCCGACGGCCAAATGTCGGGGCCGTCGGCACATAGGACCTCGTCGACCGGCGACGGAGATGACCGTCGGCGCAGGTCGGCCGCCGGCACACCGCTGGCTACACCGACGGTCACCGTCGGCGCAAAGTGGACCGTCGGCACGGTAGTTGGCGGCCGAAGGTCACCGTCGGCACATCGTCGACCGTCGGTACACGCGCTAACAGGCGGGTCCAGCCGTTAGACTGTCACGGCGCCGTCTACTCTGTGCCGACGGTAGCCCACGGCACAACGGCGGCCGTCGGCACAGGGGCTGACTTCTGGGTCCCCCTTCTGATGTGCCGACGGTGACCCACGGCACAACCACGGCCGTCGGCACCTACAATTATGCACATTTTTTATTTTTACATTTTTTTGCATCAAAGAGATAATTATTACCCATATAATTGTTAATCCCAATCATATTTTTGTTTATTTCTTTCTCACTGCTATTTTGACAAACCCCTTTGCGAGAAACCTATATATATGTATAAGGCCGGTATAGATCCCCCGCCGGGACCCCGGTCTAGGGTGTTCTCAGAAATCGAGGATCGGAGAGTGATTTGAGATGGTTTTATATCCAATGCTACCCCCCAAGTGTGTCCGGCTTCTCGGACATGGGGTTCTACACTTAGGCAGATTCTGGATCTATAGGGGGAACTCCCTCGGAGGTGAACCGGAGAGAACCTTGAGATCATATGGGACGATCCTTGTTATCACATGTACCTATGACCTAACCAAACTCAAATGGAGGCATATGCCCACCGGGGGACCCCCGATGGGATGCAGTCAAAGGGGTAGACCGCGCGGTCAACAGAACTAGGGTTTCGTCAGTAATCGAGCATCGGATCTACGGAATGGCCCCAAAACTTGTGTGTGTCCACAGAGAATGCACAAAAGTGATTTGAGAAGGTTTTGTATCCAATACTACCCCCAGGTGTGTCCGGCTTCTCAGACATGGGGTTCTACACTTAGGCAGATTTTGGATGTATAGGGGGGAACTCCCTCGGAGGTGAACCGGAGAGAACCTTGGGATCATATGGGATGATCCTTGTTTCCACATGTACCTATGACCTAACCAAGCTCAAATGGAGGCACACGCCCACCGGGGGACCCCCGATGGGATGCGGTCAAAGGGGTAGACGGCGCGGTCAACGTAACTAGGGTTTCGTCGTAAATCGAGCATCGATCTAGGGAATGGCCCCAAAACTTGTGTGTGTCCACATGGCATGCACAAAAGTGATTTGTGATGGTTCTACATCCAATGCTACCCCCCGGGTGTGTCCGGCTTCTCGGACAGGGGGTTCCTACACTTAGGCGGATTCTCGCATATATAGGGGAACTCCTCGGAGGTGAACCGGAGAGAACCTTGGGATCATATGGGATGATCCTTGTTTCCACATGTACCTATGACCTAACCAAGCTCAAATGGAGGCACACGCCCACCGGGGACCCCCGATGGGATGCAGTCAAAGGGGTAGACGGCGCGGTCAACAGAACTAGGGTTTCGTCAGAAATCGAGCATCGGATCTAGGGAATGGCCCCAAAACTTGTGTGTGTCCACATGGCATGCACAAAAATGATTTGTGATGGTTCTACATCCAATGCTACCCCCCCGGGTGTGTCCGGCTTCTCGGACAGGGGTTCCTACACTTAGGCGGATCTCCGCATGTATAGGGGGAACTCCCTCGGAGGTGAGCCGGAGAGAACCATGGGATCATATGGGATGATCCTTGTTTCCACATGTACCTATGACCTAACCAAGCTCAAATGGAGGCACACGCCCACCGGGGACCCCGATGGGATGCGATCAAAGGGGTAGACGGCGCGGTCAACGTAACTAGGGTTTCGTCAGAAATCGAGCATCGGATCTAGGGAATGGCCCCAAAACTTGTGTGTGTCCACATGGCATGCACAAAAGTGATTTGTGATGGTTCTACATCCAATGCTACCCCCCGGGTGTGTCCGGCTTCTCGGACAGGGGGTTCCTACACTTAGGCGGATTCCGCATGTATAGGGGGAACTCCCTGGAGGTGAACCGGAGAGAACCTTGGGATCATATGGGATGATCCTTGTTTCCACATGTACCTATGACCTAACCAAGCTCAAATGGAGGCACACGCCCACCGGGGACCCCCGATGGGATGCAGCTCAAAGGGGTAGACGGCGCGGTCAACGTAACTAGGGTTTCGTCGTAAATCGAGCATCGGATCTAGGGAATGGCCCCAAAACTTGTGTGTGTCCACATGGCATGCACAAAAGTGATTTGTGATGGTTCTACATCCAATGCTACCCCCCCGGTGTGTCCGGCTTCTCGGACAGGGGGTTCCTACCCTTAGGCAGATCTCGCATGTATAGGGGGAACTCCTCGGAGGTGAGTCGGAGAGAACCTTGGGATCATATGGGATGATCCTTGTTTCCACATGTACCTATGACCTAACCAAGCTCAAATGGAGGCACACGCCCACCGGGGACCCCGATGGGATGCGCTCAAAGGGGTAGACGGCGCGGTCAACGTAACTAGGGTTTCGTCGTAAATCGAGCATCGGATCTAGGGAATGGCCCCAAAACTTGTGTGTGTCCACATGGCATGCACAAAAGTGATTTGTGATGGTTCTACATCCAATGCTACACCCCCCCAGGTGTGTCCGGCTTCTCGGACAGGGGGTTCCTACACTTAGGCAGATTCTGCATGTATAGGGGGGAACTCCCTCGGAGGTGAGCCGGAGAGAACCTTGGGATCATATGGGATGATCCTTGTTTCCACATGTACCTATGACCTAACCAAGCTCAAATGGAGGCACACGCCCACCGGGGGAGCCCCGATGGGATGCGATCAAAGGGGTAGACTGCGCGGTCAACGTAACTAGGGTTTCGTCGTAAATCGAGCATCGGATCTAGGGAATGGCCCCAAAACTTGTGTGTGTCCACATGGCATGCACAAAAGTGATTTGTGATGGTTCTACATCCAATGCTACCCCCTCGGTGTGTCCGGCTTCTCGGACAGGCGTTCCTACACTTAGGCGGATTCCGGATGTATAGGGGGAACTCCCTGGAGGTGAACCGGAGAGAACCTTGGGATCATTTGGGATGATCCTTGTTTCCACATGTACCTATGACCTAACCAAGCTCAAATGGAGGCACACGCCCACCGGGGACCCCGATGGGATGCGATCAAAGGGGTAGACGGCGCGGTCAACAGAACTAGGGTTTCGTCAGAAATCGAGCATCGGATCTAGGGAATGGCCCCAAAACTTGTGTGTGTCCACATGTCATGCACAAAAGTAATTTGTGATGGTTCTACATCCAATGCTACCCCCCCGGGTGTGTCCGGCTTCTCGGACAGGGGGTTCCTACACTTAGGCAGATTCTGCATGTATAGGGGGGAACTCCCTCGGATGTGAGTCGGAGAGAACCTTGGGATCATATGGGATGATCCTTGTTTCCACATGTACCTATGACCTAACCAAGCTCAAATGGAGGCACACGCCCACCGGGGGACCCCCGATGGGATGCAATCAAAGGGGTAGACTGCGCGGTCAACGTAACTAGGGTTTCGTCGTAAATCGAGCATCGGATCTAGGGAATGGCCCCAAAACTTGTGTGTGTCCACATGGCATGCAAAAAAGTGATTTGTGATGGTTCTACATCCAATGCTACACCCTCAGTGTGTGTCCGGCTTCTCGGACAGGGGTTCCTACACTTAGGCAGATTCTCGCATGTATAGGGGGAACTCCCTGAGGTGAGCCGGAGAGAACCTTGGGATCATATGGGATGATCCTTGTTTCCACATGTACCTATGACCTAACCAAGCTCAAATGGAGGCACACGCCCACCGGGGAGCCCCGATGGGATGCGATCAAAGGGGTAGACGGCGCGGTCAACGTAACTAGGGTTTCGTCGTAAATCGAGCATCGGATCTAGGGAATGGCCCCAAAACTTGTGTGTGTCCACATGGCATGCACAAAAGTGATTTGTGATGGTTCTACATCCAATGCTACCCCCCGGTGTGTCCGGCTTCTGGACAGGGGGTTCCTACACTTAGGCGGATTCCGGATGTATAGGGGGAACTCCTCGGAGGTGAACCGGAGAGAACCTTGGGATCATTTGGGATGATCCTTGTTTCCACATGTACCTATGACCTAACCAAGCTCAAATGGAGGCACACGCCCACCGGGGACCCCGATGGGATGCGATCAAAGGGGTAGACGGCGCGGTCAACAGAATTAGGGTTTCGTCAGAAATCGAGCATCGGATCTAGGGAATGGCCCCAAAACTTGTGTGTGTCCACATGTCATGCACAAAAGTAATTTGTGATGGTTCTACATCCAATGCTACCCCCCCGGGTGTGTCCGGCTTCTCGGACAGGGGGTTCCTACACTTAGGCGCATTCCCGCATGTATAGGGGGAACTCCCTGAGGTGAACCGGAGAGAACCTTGGGATCATATGGGATGATCCTTGTTTCCACATGTACCTATGACCTAACCAAGCTCAAATGGAGGCACACGCCCACCGGGGACCCCCGATGGGATGCGATCAAAGGGGTAGACGGCGCGGTCACCGTAACTAGGGTTTCGTCGTAAATCGAGCATCGGATCTAGGGAATGGCCCCAAAACTTGTGTGTGTCCACATGGCATGCACAAAAGTGATTTGTGATGGTTCTACATCCAATGCTACCCCCCGGGTGTGTCCGGCTTCTCGGACAGGGGGTTCCTACACTTAGGCGGATTCCCGCATGTATAGTGGGGAACTCCCTGAGGTGAACCGGAGAGAACCTTGGGATCATATGGGATGATCCTTGTTTCCACATGTACCTATGACCTAACCAAGCTCAAACGTAGGCATACGCCCACCGGGGGAACCCCGATGGGATGCAGTCAAAGGGGTAGACGGCGCGGTCAACAGAACTAGGGTTTCGTCAGAAATCGAGCATCGGATCTGGGGTTTAGGGTTAGGGTTAGGATTAGTGTTAGTATTTGAGATGATATATTCTGTTCTTATTATTTGGAATAAATAGTGATAATGTTTATTTTAAAAAACTGAAAAAAAAACTTGTGCCGACGGTCACCGTCGGCACAACCTAAACCCTATTATTTGAGATGATATAGTATTAGTATTTGAGATGATATATTCTGTTTTTATTATTTGGAATAAATAGTGACAATGTTTATTTAAAAAAACAAAAAAAAATAAAAAAGTGTGCCGACGGTCACCGTCGGCACAACCTCGGCCGTCGGCACACGATGCCACTTAACTGTGGGGTCGACCCGGCCTAGCTTGAGCCTCATCCCCACACACACCCACCCCTGCCCCCGCGCCCACAGCCTGCCCCCCGCGCCGCCGCCGCCTTCTTCCCGGCCGCCGCCGCCCTGCCCCCACGCCGCCTCCGCCCTGCCCCTGCGCCGCCGCCCTCCCCCCGCACCCTGCCCCGGCCCGCGCCCACGCCCTGCCCCCGCGCCGCCGATGCGCCTCGCCCCCGCGCCGCCGCCGCCGCCCTCGCCCTCGCGCCGTCCCCGCCGCCCTGCCCCAGCGCCGTCCCCGCGCCGCCGCCGTCCTCCCGGCCGCCGCCGCCCTGCCCCGCGCCGCCGCCGTCCTCCCGGCCATATGGTAAGGTTCTTATCTTTCTTTTATTTTTTTTAGCTTTTGCAAATTGAAATTGAAATTGTAATGTAAATTTGCAAATTGAAATTGAAATTGTAATGTAAATTTGCAAATTGAAATTGAAATGAAGTAAAGAATTGAAATAGAATTGTAATTGTAAATTTGCAAATTGAAATAGATTTTGCAAATTGAAATTGAAATTGAAATGAAGTAAAGAATTTGGAAATTGAAATTGAAATTGTAATGTAAATTGAAATGAAAATGAAGGAATAGAAATGGAAATTGAAATGAAATAAATTAGAATTTTGTAGAAATGCATTTGTTTTATCAATTGATGAATTTGCATTGACAAATTTTTATTATTTTAACTAGGTCCCGTAGTGAGCATCACGCTTGACGATCCCGGATCTTGCGGCGCATCTCTACGGCCGTCGACATCGTCGGTTGTTCGACTACTTCCTCTACAGCCGAGGGTGAGCTGAATTGCCGACTCCCCCTTTGCATTTTTTATGTCACTAGATTTAATTTCTCCGTCAAGTCGCGTAACCTAGGTGTCAATTCCCGTCCGCAAGCGTTACGCGGATAAATATGCATTAGTGGTCAGCATATTTTGAACCGTAACGCTTGTGGAATTTACGGACAGTCGCCGGACCCGTAGTTGGGCACGCTTCCATGTCTGCTCGGTGCGAGACAGATTTCGCCAGCGCCTCCCCGTTGTTCTCCGGATGCACATCCTCTCGGCCTTTTGCCGAGACGTGTATCGGGAGAGCAGCGGGGAGGTGCCGCCGAAATTCCGTCTCGCACCCGAGCGTAACGTGGAGAACGTACCCAACTACGGGTCCGGGGCTGCTAGGAGCCCACCTAGTAGAGATGTAGGTTGATGCACGCGTTTTCGCCGGTAGAAAAATAAAAATATGATGCATTCAATTTCATGCTACTATTTGTTGTTTGTCACGCAATAAAGCAGGATGGCTGATAATGAGTGGATGTACAGTGGCCGTGTTAGTTCGACTCAAGTGACAGATGAATGGAAATGGAAGACCGATTTGTTAGTGAAGGAGTTAGCTCGTGGTTCGAAGGGGGTCGTTCGTCCCCGTTGCCCTTGCAGTGTCCTGCAGGAGGCGTCATCCTAAGGATATTCTAGAGATGACTAAACACCTTTGGTGGAATGGGTATATGCGTGACTACGACCCGCCGGTCGACTTTTCTCGGCACGAACGTGATAGAGGTGAGGTGATGCGGCAGCGGATCGATGGCAATGAGAACGATGACATCTTAAACTTGCTAGATGATCTTCGGGATGCTGACATGCCAGAGTTACCATGGGACGAACAGTCTGAACCGGAGGAACCGCCTCGAACCGGAGGGACCGCCACAACCGGAGGAACTTCCGGAGGAGGAACCCGAGCCAACCGCGAGGGCCTTCATTGATATGATGGCCTCAGCCTAGGAGGCCTCTATACCCGGGTGCAAAAATGTCTCAACTTGATGGCATCACGCAGTTGCTAGCCGACAAGTGCATGTTTGAGAGTACTCGAGCATCCTTTGAAAAGACTCTGAACACAGTAGGTAACATGTTGCCTGGAGGTCATTGCTTGCCCAAGACCATGTACGAAACGAAGAAAATCTTGAAAGCATTGAAAATGGATTATGTAACATATGATGTCTGTCCAAAACTTTGCCTTTTGTTTTGGAAAGACTATGCGGATGACAAGTACTGTACCAAGTGTGGTCACTCTAGGTATCATGAGGTAGATGTAGGCAATGGTCAGAAGAGGCAGACAAAAGTAGCCATAAAGATTCTTCGTTATCTCCCATTCATCAAAAGAATCCAACGGCTTTACATGTTCGAGGAGACTGCCAAGCAGATGACATGGCATAAGACCGGGATAAGATTGCAGGACGAGAAGAAACGGGTACCCATGGTACATCCATCTGATGGTCAATCATTGAAGCACTTCGATGAAAAGCACCCAAATGAGGCAAGTGAGGCTCGGAATGTTAGAATTGCGATAGCAACCGATGGATTCAACCCATATGGTATGTCGACCGCCGCGTACACCGCTGGCCCGTGTTTGTTATTCTCGCTCAATCTCCCTCCCGGAGTCGTAATGCAAAGGAAGAACATATTCTTGTCGATGATCCTTGCGGGGCCCGAATATCCAGGGAAGAAATTGAGTGTCTTAATGCAACCACTTGTGGATGATTTGCACCACTCGTGGCATCACGGTACATTGACATACGACCGAGCATCAAAGAGAAACTTCATCATGAAAGTTTGGTTCCACTATTCGATGCATGACCTACCCGGGTACGCCCTATTCTCGTGGGCATAGTACAGCTGGTAAGTTTCCATGCCCAAGTGTGCGTGCACGAACTAGAATTCAGGCACCTAAAAGCTGGACACAAATATGTTGCCTTTGACAAACACCGCAAGTTCCTCGATCCGGGGCATCGGTTCGGATCCGACAAGAAGAACTTCACGAAAGGCGTAGTTGTGCTTGAACATAAAGAAATACCAAAGTTCGATGGTGCAACTGTTGATGCTAAGCTACGTGCTCTCCGGCCTAGTAAGGAACCCGGCCACCAATTTGAGGGATATGGTAAAACGCACAACTCGGACTCACATAGCGGGCATAACGGAGCTCGAGTATTACAAGGACCTTGAACTTCCCCATAATATCGATATGATGCACACCGAAAAGAATTGCGGGGAGGCATTCCTTAACACCTGCTGCAACATACCAGGCAAGTCAAGGGATAATGTTTCAGCTAGAGTCGATATTGAGGAGATATGCGATAGGGTGGCTCTACACATGCAGCCTCCTGAGGGCAATCGAAAAGGTTGGTTAAAGCCGCATGCCAAGTACTGTCTTGATAGCGCCGACAAGAAGGAGGCATTTACTGTAGGATAACGTTGCAAAGAAAACAAAAAATTTCCTACCGCGAACACGCAATCCAAGCCAAGATGCAATCTAGAAGACGGTAGCAACGAGGGGGTATCGAGTCTCACCCTTGAAGAGATTCCAAAGCCTACAAGATGAGGCTCTTGTTGCTGCGGTAGACGTTCACTTGCCGCTTGCAAAAGCGCGTAGAAGATCTTGATCACGATCGGTTCCGGCGCCACGAACGGGCAGCACCTCCGTACTCGGTCACACGTTCGGTTGTTGATGAAGACGACGTCCACCTCCCGTTCCAGCGGGCAGCGGAAGTAGTAGCTCCTCTTGAATCCGACAGCACGACGGCGTGGTGTCGGTGGCGGTGGAGAACTCCGGCAGAGCTTCGCTAAAGCTACGCGGAAGATATGGAGGAGAGGGGGCGGCTAGGGTTTGGGAGGGGGTGGCCGGCCACTTCAAGGGGGCGGCCAGCTTGTGGTCTTGGGGTGGCCGGCCCCTCCCCTTGGCCCCTCATTATATAGGTGGAACCCCAAGAGGTGGTGTCCAAGTCTTCGAATAAGACCCGAACCAAAAACCTTCCATAGGAGGGGAAACCTAGCCAAGCTAGGACTCCCACCAAGGTGGGATTTCCACCTCCCATGTGGGGGTGGCCGGCCCCCTAAGGGGGAGTCCACTTGGGACTCCTCCCCCACTAGGGTTGGCCGGCCATGGAGGTGGAGTCCCATGTGGACTCCACCTTCCTTGGTGGTTTCTTCCGGACTTTTCTAGAACCTTCTAGAACCTTCCATAGAACCTTCCGCGACATTTTAATTCACATAAAATGACATCCTATATATGAATCTTATTCTCCGGACCATTCCGGAACTCCTCGTGATGTCCGGGATCTCATCCGGGACTCCGAACAAATATTCGAACTCCATTCCATATTCAAATACTACCATTTCAACATCCAACTTTAAGTGTGTCACCCTACGGTTCGTGAACTATGCGGACATGGTTGAGTACTCACTCCGACCAATAACCAATAGCGGGATCCGGAGATCCATAATGGCTCCCACATATTCAACGATGACTTTAGTGATCGAATGAACCATTCACATACAATACCAATTCCCTTTGTCTCGCGATATTTTACTTGTCCGAGGTTTGATCTTCGGTATCACTCTATACCTTGTTCAACCTCGTCTCCGACAAGTACTCTTTACTCGTACCGTGGTATGTGGTCTCTTATGAACTTATTCATATGCTTGCAAGACATTAGACGACATTCCACCGAGAGGGCCCAGAGTATATCTATCCGTCATCGGGATGGACAAATCCCACCGTTGATCCATATGCCTCAACTCATACTTTCCGGATACTTAATCCCACCTTTATAACCACCCATTTACGCAGATGGCGTTTGGTGTAATCAAAGTACCTTTCCGGTATAAGTGATTTACATGATCTCATGGTCATAAGGACTAGGTAAATATGTATCGAAAGCTTATAGCAAATAACTTAATGACGAGATCTTATGCTACGCTTAATATGGGTGTATCCATTACATCATTCATACAATGATATAACCTTGTTATTAATAACATCCAATGTTCATGATTATGAAACTAATCATCCATTAATCAACAAGCTAGTTAAGAGGCATACTAGGGACTCTTTGTTGTTTACATATCACACATGTATCAATGTTTCGGTTAATACAATTATAGCATGGTATATAAACATTTATCATAAACATAAAGATATATAATAACCACTTTTATTATTGCCTCCTGGGCATATCTCCAACAGTCTCCCACTTGCACTAGAGTCAATAATCTAGATTACATTGTAAGGAACCTAACACCCATGGCATTCCGGTGTTGGTCATGCTTTGCCCTAGGGAGAGCTTTAGTCAACGGATCCGCTACATTCAGATCGAGTGTGTACTTTGCAAATCTTTACTTCTCCATCTTCGATGTACTCACGAATCGAGTGGTAACGCAGCTTGATATGCTTCAGCCTCTTGTGTGACCTTGGCTCTTGTGCATTGGCGATGGCACCCATGTTATCACAGTAAATGATTATTGGGTCCAATGCACTAGGAACCACACCGAGCTCTACAATGAACCTCTTCATCCATACCGCTTCTGATGAAGCCTCCGAAGCCGCTATGTACTCTGATTCTCGTTGAAGACTTCGCCACCGTGCACCGCTTCGAGCTTGCCCAGCCTATCGCAGCACCATTCAATATAAACACGTACCCGGACCGTGACTTAGAGTCATCGGGATCGTTGTTCCAACTTGCATCGGTGTAACTTGCTACAACGAGCTCTTGGTCACCTCCATAACAAAGAAACATATCCTTAGTTCTTTTCAAGTACTTCAGGATATTCTTGACCGCTGTCCAGTGTTCCATTCCTGGATCACTTTGATATCTGCTAGTCAAACTAACAGCATGTGCTATATCCGGTCTTGTACATAGCATGGCATACATAATAGAGCCTATCGCCGAAGCATAGGGGATCCGACTCATCCTTTCTCTTTCTTCTCGCCGTAGCCGGTCCTTGAGTCTTACTCAAGACCTTGCCCGGTAACATAGGTAAAAACCCTTTCTTACTTTCGTCCATTCTAAACTTCTTTAGAATCTTGTCCAGTGTATGTACTCGTGATAGCCCTATTAGGCGTCTTGATCTATCTCTATAAATCTTGATGCCTAATATATACGATGCTTCACCAAGGTCTTTCATTGAAAAACTGTTATTCAAATAACCTTTTACACTCGCTTAATAGTTCTATATCATTCCCAATTAATAATATGTCATCTACATATAATATCAGGAACGCTACAGTAGCTCCCACTCACTTTCTTGTAGATACAGAGCCTCTCCATGACACCGTATAAACCCGAAGTCTTTGATCACCTTATCAAAGCGTCGGTTCCAACTTCTTGATGCTTGCTTCAGTCCATAGATTGAACGCTGAAGTTTGCATACTTTGTCGACATTTTTAGGATCGACAAAACCTTTGGGTTGTACCATATACAACTCTTCCTCAATGTCTCCATTAAGGAACGCCGTTTTGACATCCATCTCGCCAAATCTCATAATCGAAAAATGCAGCTATTGCTAACAAAATCCTCACAGATTTTAGCTTCGCTACCGGTGAGAAAGTCTCATCGTAGTCAACACCTTGAATTTGTCGGAAACCCTTTGCGACAAGTCGAGCTTTATAGACAGTAATATTACCATCAGCATCTCGTTTTTCTTTTGAAGATCCATTTATTCTCGACAGCCTTGCGGCTATCGGGTAAGTCTACCAAAGTCCATACTTGGTTATCATACATGGATCCCATTTCGGATTTCATGGCTTCTTGCCATTTGTTGGAATCTGGGCTCATCATTGCTTCTTCATACGTCGCAGGGTCCTCATAATTGTTATCCACAATCATGACATTTAGACAAGGATCATACCAATCAGGAGTGGCACGTTCCCTTGTCGATCTTGCGAGGTTCAGTAGTTTCCTCGTTCGAAGTTTCATGATCATTATCATTAGCTTCCTCTGTTGCCGGTGTAGGCGGTACAGGTACAATTTCCGATATCGCGCTACTCGATCAACGAGTATAGATTCATCAATCTCATCGAGTTCTACTTTTCTTCCAGTCACTTCTTTAGTGAGAAATTCTTTCTCAAGAAAGGTTCCGTTCTTAGCAACAAAGATTTTACCTTCGGATCTGTGATAGAAAGTGTACCCTATAGTTTCCTTAGGGTATCCTATGAAGACGCATTTCTCCGCTTTGGGTTCTAGCTTGTCCGGTTGTAACTTTTTTACATAGGCTTCGCAACCCCAAACTTTAAGGAACGACAGCTTAGGTTTCTTATTAAACCATAATTCATACGGTGTCGTTTCTACGGATTTTGATGGTGCTCTATTTAAAGTGAATGCGGCTGTCTCTAATGCATAACTCCAAAATGATAACGGCAAATCAGTAAGAGACATCATAGAACGAACCATATCTAAGAGAGTTCGATTACGACGTTCGGACACACCGTTTCGTTGTGGTGTTCCCGGCGGTATCAATTGTGAAAGTATTCCGCATTTCTTTAAATGCATGCCAAACTCATAACTCAGATATTCACCTCCGCGATCAGATCGTAGAAATTTAATCTTCTTGTTACGTTGATTTTCTACTTCACTTTGGAATTCCTTAAACTTCTCAAAAGTTTCGGATTTATGTTTCATGAAATAGATATACCCATATCTACTCAGATCATCCGTGATGGTTAGAACATAACGATAACCACCGCGCGATGCTACACTCATTGGTCCGCACACATCGGTATGTATGATTTCCAATAAGTCGAGTAGCTCGCTCCATCATTCCAGAAAATGGAGTCTTAGTCATTTTTCCCATTAGACATGCTTCGCATCTATCAAGTGACTCAAAGTCAAGTGATTCAAGTAATCCATCAGTATGGAGTTTCTTTATGCGCTTCACTCCAATATGACCAAGACGACAGTGCCACATATAAGTAGAATTATCATTCAATTTAATTCGCTTAGCATCAATGTTATGTATATGCGTATCACTACTATCGAGATCTAACAGAAATAAGCCATTCTTTTCGTGTGCTCGACCATAAAAGATATTATTCATAAAAATAGAACAACCATTATTCTCGGACTTGAATGAATAACCGTCTTGCATTAAACAAGATCCAGATATAATGTTCATGCTCAACGCGGGTACAAAATAACAATTATTTAGGCTTAAAACTAATCCCGAAGGTAGATGTAGAGGAAGTGTGCCGACAGCGATCACATCGACTTTGGATCCATTTCCAACGCGCATCGTCACTTCATCTTTCAGTAGTCTTCGTTTATTCTTTAGTTCCTGTTTCGAGTTACAAATATGAGCAACCGAACCAGTATCAAATACCCAGGTACTAGAACGAGAACCAATGAGATAAACATCTATAACATGTATATCGGATATACCTTCTTTCTTCTTCTTGACAAGGCCGCTCTTCGGATCCGCCAAATACTTGGAGCAATTACGCTTCCGGTGTCCCTTCTCCTTGCGGTAATAGCACTCAGCATCGGGCTTAGGGCCGTTCTTAGGTTTCATAGGAGGCGTGGCAGCTTTCTTGCCACCCTTCTTGAATTTTCCCTTAGACTTGCCCTGTTTCTTGAAACCGGTGGTCTTGTTGACCATCAACACTTGGTGCTCTTTCTTGATCTCAATCTCAGCAGCTTTTAGCATGCCAAAGAGTTCAGGTAACTCCTTGTTCATGTTCTGCATATTGTAGTTCATCACAAAGTTCTTGTAACTTGGTGGCAGTGATTGAAGGACACGATTAATCCCCGATCCGTTAGGAATCACTATTCCCAAGTCACCGAGTTTCTTCGCATGCCCGGTCATGGCGAGCATGTGCTCACTAATGGAGCTGCCTTCTTCCATCATACAAGCTGAAGAAATGTTTCGATGCTTCATAGCATTTCCACGGCCGCATGAGTCTCAAAAATAGCTTTCAGCTCATTCATCAACTCATGAGGATCGTGGTGCTCAAAACGTTTTTGAAGATCGGATTCCAGACCGCACAGGATGGCACACTCGAACTTGAGAGTACCGAGTTTTCCGAGTCTCGTAAACAGCTTTTACTTCATCGGTTTCGGTTTCGCAGGAGGGTCACCTAGCGGTGCATCAAGCACATATTGCAGATTTCCGCCGGAGAGGAAGATTCTCACATGACGGAACCGATCGGTGAAGTTGCTACCGTTGCTCTTAAGCTTTTCTTTCTCTAGGAACCGGTTAAAATTGATTGGGGACGCCATCTCTACAACATATATTTGCAATAGTTTAGACTAAGTTTATGACAAATTGAGTTCAAATTTTAATTCAACATAATTAAAAATCTAGGTGAACTCCCACTCAAAACAATATCCCTCGCATTGTCTTAGTGATCACACGAACCAAATCCACCATACCATAGTCCGATCATCACGAGACAAGGTGTAATTTCAATGGCGAACACTCAAAGTGTTCATCATATCAATCATATGATTCATGCTCTACCTTTCGGTATCACGTGTTCCGAGACCATGTCTGTACATGCTAGGCTCGTCAAGGCCACCTTAGTATCCGCATGTGCAAAACTGGCTTGCACCCGTTGTATGCACTTGTTGATTCTATCACACCCGATCATCACGAGATGCTTCAAAACGACAAGTCTTGGCAACGGTGCTACTAAGGATGAACACTTTATTATCTTGAGATTTTAGTGAGGGATCATCTTATAATGCTACCGTCGCGATCTAAGCAAAATAAGATGCATAAAAGGATTAACATCACATGCAGTTCATATGTGATATGATATGGCCCTTTTGTCTTTGCGCCTTTGATCTTCATCTCCAAAGCACGGACATGATCTCCATCATCTTCGGGCATGATCTCCATCATCGTCGGCGTAGCGTCAAGGTCAATGGCGCCGTCTTCATGATTGTCCTCCATGTAGCAACTATTACAACTACCTTGAAATACTACTCAACATGAAATTTAAAGACAACCATAAGGCTCCTGCCGGTTGCCACAATACAATAATGATCATCTCATACATATTCATCATCACATTATGGCCATATCACATCACCAAACCCCGCAAAAACAAGTTAGACGCTCTCTAATTTGGTTTGCATATTTTACGTGGTTTAGGGTTTTCGATATAGATCTAATCTACCTACGAACATGAACCACAACGTTGATACTAATGTTGTCAATAGAAGAGTAAATTGAATCTTTACTATAGTAGGAGAGACAGACACCCGCAAAGCCTCTTATGCAATACAAGTTGCATGTCGAACGAGGAACAAGTCTCATGAACGCGGTCATGTAAAGTTAGTCCGAGCCGCTTCATCCCACTATGCCATAAAGATGCAAAGTACTCAACTAAAGATAACAAGAGCATCAACGCCCACAATCCATTGTGTTCTACTCGTGCAACCATCTATGCATAGACACGGCTCTGATACCACTGTAGGATAACGTTGCAAAGAAAACAAAAAATTTCCTACCGCGAACACGCAATCCAAGCCAAGATGCAATCTAGAAGACGGTAGCAACGAGGGGGTATCGAGTCTCACCCTTGAAGAGATTCCAAAGCCTACAAGATGAGGCTCTTGTTGCTGCGGTAGACGTTCACTTGCCGCTTGCAAAAGCGCGTAGAAGATCTTGATCACGATCGGTTCCGGCGCCACGAACGGGCACCACCTCCGTACTCGGTCACACGTTCGGTTGTTGATGAAGACGACGTCCACCTCCCGTTCCAGCGAGCAGCGGAAGTAGTAGCTCCTCTTGAATCCGACAGCACGACGGCGTGGTGTCGGTGGCGGTGGAGAACTCCGGCGGAGCTTCGCTAAAGCTACGCGGAAGATATGGAGGAGAGGGGGCGGCTAGGGTTTGGGAGGGGGTGGCCGGCCACTTCAAGGGGGGCGGCCAGCTTGTGGTCTTGGGGTGGCCGGCCCCCTCCCCTTGGCCCCTCATTATATAGGTGGAACCCCAAGAGGTGGTGTCCAAGTCTTCGAATAAGACTCGAACCAAAAACCTTCCATAGGAGGGGGGAAACCTAGCCAAGCTAGGACTCCCACCAAGGTGGGATTTCCACCTCGCATGTGGGGGGTGGCCGGCCCCCTAAGGGGGAGTCCACTTGGGACTCCTCCCCCACTAGGGTTGGCCGGCCATGGAGGTGGAGTCCCATGTGGACTCCACCTTCCTTGGTGGTTTCTTCCGGACTTTTCTAGAACCTTCTAGAACCTTCCATAGAACCTTCCGCGACATTTTAATTCACATAAAATGACATCCTATATATGAATCTTATTCTCCGGACCATTCCGGAACTCCTCGTGATGTCCGGGATCTCATCCGGGACTCCGAACAAATATTCGAACTCCATTCCATATTCAAATACTACCATTTCAACATCCAACTTTAAGTGTGTCACCCTACGGTTCGTGAACTATGCGGACATGGTTGAGTACTCACTCCGACCAATAACCAATAGCGGGATCCGGAGATCCATAATGGCTCCCACATATTCAACGATGACTTTAGTGATCGAATGAACCATTCACATACAATACCAATTCCCTTTGTCTCGCGATATTTTACTTGTCCGAGGTTTGATCTTCGGTATCACTCTATACCTTGTTCAACCTCGTCTCCCGACAAGTACTCTTTACTCGTACCATGGTATGTGGTCTCTTATGAACTTATTCATATGCTTGCAAGACATTAGACGACATTCCACCGAGAGGGCCCGGAGTATATCTATCCGTCATCGGGATGGACAAATCCCACCGTTGATCCATATGCCTCAACTCATACTTTCCGGATACTTAATCCCACCTTTATAACCACCCATTTACGCAGATGGCGTTTGGTGTAATCAAAGTACCTTTCCGGTATAAGTGATTTACATGATCTCATGGTCATAAGGACTAGGTAAATATGTATCGAAAGCTTATAGCAAATAACTTAATGACGAGATCTTATGCTACGCTTAATATGGGTGTATCCATTACATCATTCATACAATGATATAACCTTGTTATTAATAACATCCAATGTTCATGATTATGAAACTAATCATCCATTAATCAACAAGCTAGTTAAGAGGCATACTAGGGACTCTTTGTTGTTTACATATCACACATGTATCAATGTTTCGGTTAATACAATTATAGCATGGTATATAAACATTTATCATAAACATAAAGATATATAATAACCACTTTTATTATTGCCTCTTGGGCATATCTCCAACATTTACGTGGCTCAAATATGACGTGATGTTCCCTGATGGTTATTGTTCGAATATGAGTAAGGGAGTCAATCTTGCTACAGGAAAAATAAACGGGCTCAAGAGTCACGACTATCATATATGGATTGAGCGGCTGATGCGGTGATGCTTCGAGGGTATCTCCCCGATCATGTCCGGCGAGTGCTTGCGGAGGTGAGCCATTTTTTCCGCACGGTCCGTGCTAGCGGATATGTACCGAGGTGATTGAGAAGCTGCGGGAGCAAGTGCCGGACATGCTATGCAAGTTACGAGATGATATTCCCCCCGAGGCTTCTTCACTCCGATGTTACATCTCATCGTGCATCTCGCCAACGAGGCACTCTTGGGGGGACCGGTGCGGTATCGTTGGCAGTTTTGTATTGAGAGGGAGTTCAAGTATATTCGGTACAAATGTGGAAACAAAAATAAGATTGAAGCATGCATAGCTGAGGCAACTCTCCTCCATGAGATGGCGAGACGCCACGACAATGTACTATGCCAATGATGTGCCCACTAAGCATAACCCGGTCGCTCGGTACAATTCCGACGAGCCCAAGCGTGACCCAAAGCTCTTGCTCTTCCAATATCCCGGTGGCAAGGCCGGTGCCTCAAAAGTGGAGAACATTTCGCCAGAAGAGAAGGATTGCATAATGCTTTACGTGCTTATGAACATGGAGGAAGTGGTCGATTTCATGAGGTAAAATGATGAACCAATTACTTTGCAACCGGTAACTTGGTTTTGGTCTAATACGTATTTTCTCCTTTCAGCCAATTCCATGATGAAATGTGGTCGGGAAGAAATGGTCCCACTCCCACGCGAGTGGTACACTCTTCCGAAAGAGGGTGCCCCGCCCTTAAATAAAAGCTTCGTGAACTGGTTCCATGAAAAAGTAATTTCTCAAATGTTCCTCTTACTTTGCAATCCGTGACTTGTCTTATTACACGTAACTAATGCACTGAATAATCTGAACCGAACTTGTAGGGAGCTGATCCCAACGTTGAGATGACGGACGAGTTGAGATGCGTTTCCCGGGGTTTTAACCGTAGAGTCCATACGCATGAGAAGTATGATGTAAATGGGTATCGCTTCCATACGGAGTTTCACCAGAAGAACCGGCCTAATGCAAAAACAATAAATACTGGGGTCTACACCCGCGGAGCCGATGATCTTGATTACTATGGAAGGTTACAAAAGGTATACGAGTTGACGTTCAACAATGCAAACATAGAACTCAAGCTCTTTGTGTTCAAATGCCACTGGGTTGACCCACACGGTGGAATGAGAAGCACCCCGTCCATTGGTTTAGTTGAAGTTAGGCCTACAACTACCTACAACGGAGCCGACGTCTATGTTGTGGCTCACCAAACCAAGCAAGTTTATTATTTGTCCTACCCATGTCAGAATGAGGAACTCATGGGCTGGGAAGTCGTGTTCCAGGTTTCGCCACATGGTAAGCTACCCATCCCCTCCGAGGACGATTACAACAACATTGACCCGGTAACATATGAGGGAATTTTCTATCAAGAGGAAGAGCAGTTCGGGGACCTTCAAATAGACATAGGTCTTCAGGAGCTCCACAACGATGTACAAATGCGTGGTGAGACCGTGGTGGACCCGAAGGACATAGCTATGCTCACCAAGCGCAATGCGAACAAAGACAACATTGTCGAGACTCAACCGGAACCCAATGCCGACCATGAATACTCATATGATACTGATTTTGATAGTGAGGCTGGGAACCCAATGCCTAGAGATGAGAGTGGTGATGAATGGTGAGGGTCTTTTATGCTTAGTACCTACATTGTCATTATGCTTAGTACCTACATTGTCATTATGCTTAATACCTACATTTTTCATTATGCTTAGTACCTGCATTGTCATTATGCTTAGTACCTACATTGTCATTATGCTTAGTACCTACATTTTTCATTATGCTTAATACCTACATTTTTCATTATGCTTAGTACCTACATTTGTCATTATGCTTAGTGTTTACTCATTTTCAACATGCTTATTAATTATTTTCTCTTTTCTTATGCAGGTAATTGCCCAATATGAGCGGACGGAAGGCATCATCGAGCTCCTTGCTTGATCAGATGCATCAGCGGAAGCCAGGGCCGGGTGGTACCAGACGGAGTGGAAGACCCATTGTTCCCACCCGGCGTTACGAAGACGCGGACGGAGGGCGGGGAGGACGGGGGGGTGGAGGAGGGGGTGGACGAGCTGGAGGACGAGGGGGAGGACGAGCTGGAGGACGAGGGGGAGGACGAGCTGGAGGACGAGGGGGGGATGCACGGCTCCTTCTAGGCCGACATTCCCTCTGCTTCTGGCTCAGTGGCTTCACAGTCTATGGACGAGGAGGAGGACACTAGGGAGGAGGAGGAGGAGGACACTAGGGAGGAGGAGGAGGAGTCTAGGGACGAGGAGGCTTCGACGGAGATGGCTCCGAAGAAGTTGCGGATTCGTGGGGAAGCGCAGGTTCCCGATGAGAGTAAGGAACCTGCTACGGAGGATGACAAGTGGCTCCTTGTCCCAGGAAAGATAGAGTAAGTAGTAAGGTGATTTCATTTTCGTTATGACACTTAGCATTTTCTAATGTTTGATAATTGTGCAGAAATTTCACATATACGGGGAAGAATGTCCGCGTGCCGGGGAGTCCGATTGGAGCTGCTATTAGGAAGTACTGGCCGGGGATGTACACTCCGGTCCTTGGAGGCGAGTCCAAGCTAGCCTACACTTGGGAAGACTTTGAGATAGCGCCTTACCCCGGCTTTACTTCCGCCGCCGACGCCGTGATCAAGAAGTTTTGGGTACGTAATGCATACTCTTTGGGTTTCGTTCATATGTAGTTGATAACCCCACCGTGATAACTCATGCCTCTCACACTTTCTGTTATGCTTGATTGCGGCGCAATTATAGGGTGGCGACTGAGCATAAGGAGAGGGCGGACGTGATCCTCCGTAACATGTGTCGGAAGTTGACACGGCAGCAGTGGTACAACTAGAGGATCACGTGCATCGGCCACTTCTATGCTGAGCAGGGCGTAAGGTACACAAAGCCTGAGATTGTGCAGGGACTCGCCCCGGCTATGACGATAGAGGAATTCATGTCGGTAAGTAATTGTCAATGCGATTCTATGTACTGCGGCTAACTTGCAACTATATTGTTTGTTCATCAAATGAGTTTTGATTTTGTAGGTTGTATCACATTGGGCTGATAATAATAAGAGGGCCGCCTTCATGGAGTTGGTCAAGAATTGGGTCGGCGAAAACCCCGATTTCAAGGCCGTGAGCGACCGGAACAAGGCCAACCGTGGGAATCAGGGAACACACAGTGCGGGGAGCAGCAGCACCGATCGCTATCGGGACCGTCTGGTACATATAAAAATGGAACAAGCTGCATTTTTTTGATTTTCGATGATATGCATAACATTTGTTTTGTGATGCAGGGGAAGAAGCTCGGGAGGGAAGTTGGTGAGATGGAAGCGTGGACGCACATGAAGCTGGTGACGCCCGGTCCGAACGAGCCTCGGCCCGCGCCTGAGATGTACTACGGCAAGGCCAAAGAGAGCAAGGAAAAATACTGCGAGGAGTACGCCAAGCTCCATCCAGAGGTGGAGGACCCGATGACCGAGCCGGTCGACGAGGTGGCGATGATGTCGGCGGGGTCCGGCCAGCCGCATGGACGTCCCGCCCGCCTTGCCGGGGGTTTCAAGCCTCAGAGGAACTTCACGCAGATCAAGGCTACCCTCCCCTCCGGCAGCTACGCTACCTACTCGCGGACTACATGCCGTTCTCGGGTAGAGGTAGATGTAAGTCATCCACACTTTCATCCTCTGTTTTGACTCTTGTTCCTGAATGGCTATGTTGATGAGACGCATTATTTCTGAAATTGTAGACTCAGCTCGAGGAGGCCTATGCAGTAGCTTACGAGGAGTATCTCGAGAAGATTAAGGAGCATGACCTTGTGAAAGATGCCTATGTCCAAGTGGACGAGCAACCAGATGGCGGTAAGTTTCAATCTCTATGGTTGCAAAACATCATAAGTCCCCATGTTTGAATCTGAGCTATCTCTCCCGTTCCTTGCAGAGTTTCACTCGGTTCATGATGACTGGAGTGCGAGAGGAACCACTCCCAGAGCCACCTCATCCGGGGCCGACGCCAGTGTTCCCGTCCAAGGAGGAGTTCTATTGCATGTACAAGCGTCAGCGTCAGTTGACCCCGGTAAGTTGCTAACTTGGCTAAGTTGCTAACTTGGTGTGACATGGCTAAGTTGCTAACTCCCTCCAACATGTAGGGATTGGGAGAATCCGGGAACGACACTCCTTGTGGTACGCCGATGCACCCCGGTCGCCATTCTCCCGGTGCTTCGCCGAACCTCGGCATGGTTCTCGCTTCCGGTGGCTCTCGTCGTGGTTCTACCTCCCCGAGCACCGTCGAAGTAGTGCGGCCTCGCTTCACCCGGTCGGAGCTAGATCAGTACTCGGGTCCGCCGGGTGGTGCACCACCATAGTTTCTACATTGTACTAGCACATGACACATGCTATATGTGTAGAATGATCTATGTAGGATGACTATATGTACCGTATTGCTTGTGTGCTATATTTGTACTAAATTTGGGATTTGGTGCCATATTTGTGCCATATTTGTGCTATATCTGTGATGTGAGCTATATGTGTGCAATTCATATATGATACTGCTATTTTATATGCAATTGTTGTGCAAATGGAGCAAAATCAGGAAAATAAAAAAAAAACTGGGCAGCTGCTGTGCCGACGGTGTCACCGTCGGCACAGGCCCATAGCTGTGCCAAATGGCAGGGTCTGTGCCGACGGTGTCACCGTCGGCACAGCTGTGCCGTTTCGCGCGTTTTTTTCTAGCTCAAATCGCCACGGTTTCCCGCCGGTTCTGGGAAAAAAAAAGGTGAAACTGTGCCGACGGTTTCACCGTCGGCACAGGTGGGCACGTTGACGGCAGCCGGCGTGACGGCGAGCTGGGTGTGCCGACGATGTGCGGTCGACGGCCACCGTCCAGCCGTCGGCGTACGACTATGCCGACGGTGCCCTGCTACGCCGACGGTGCCTCCGCGAACCCCGACGCCAACTGTGCCGACGACGAGACGCCGACGGTGACCGTCGGCAGAGACGGTGCCGACGGTGGACTTACCTGTGCCGACGGTGCGGGGCCGTCGGCCCAGAAGTTTGTTCCCGTAGTGATTCGGTGACCGATGGTGCCCGAACCCATGCCGCCCAGGCCTCCAATCATCGTGCGAGCTGATGCGGGCCATGCCAGTTCATAGGAGAGGCGCTACACAGGCGATATGATGGTCAAGGATATGCGAAGGGGCGCTCGCGATTGAAGCGCATCAATCGTTCAAGCCCCAATGGCAGTTATGGTGCGCTGGCGAGTGATGAACGTACATTACTACTGTTCTTCTACCTCACCTACTTACCGTCGCTGTCTCAACTAAATTATTTGGGTGTCCTCATATTTCCTGCTAAATTCACCTCTTCCTCCCATAAATTATATCCATCTCAATTGATTGTTTCCTATCTCCATTTTGTACAGGCTGTGTTCATCTGGTTCCCCTCAATTTATTGAGACAAAATTTGGAGTGTGGTTTGATTTATTTGTTTGGGTGTTTCAAACCAACAATTAGGCTGGATGGCAATCATCAGGTGTGTTCCTTTGTACATGGAGATTACTTCTGTGCTGATGATTGTTGTCAAGAAGTAGTACACCTTTTCAATTGTCAGATTTACTTTGTGTGTCCTTTTGCCTGTTATCCTAATCACATTGTAGGTATTCCATGTTCATGTTGAGACTTGGAGGCTCTCCAGAAGTACGTGGGTACATATATTTCATGGGAGGTGAACTGGTGAAAGCTATTTCTACTTAGTTTATTTCAGTGAAATGCTCCATATTTTAAATTTATTTTCCAAATAATCACTATATAATTTATGTGCGCCATTTTTTTATGCATGTCTACTTATCCAAGTACATCTATAACTAGCGATAAATTTGGCATACTGCAGATTGCCGCAGTGTGATTAGGTTTTCCTGATGTATAGTGTAACAAAATAAAGTTATATCTATTTATTGATGCTTCTACTTCAATAAAAGTCTTATAGTAGTTCAACAATTACAAGTGTATAATGCTCAGCCCGGTTTACTTTCGTGTAGCTGTTACAGAGCTTGCAATTGACTCGACCCAAGTAATTGGGTTGATATGTCGACTCTAGCCGTTTCATGTACATCTGATTAGAGCATCTCCAGTCGCGTCCCCCAAACCGTCCCCCAAACCGCGCCGGATTGAGCGTTTGGGGACGTGTTTCGTTCGTGCCGCGTTTGGGGGACGTCGCTCCCCAGCCGCGTCCCCCAAACGCCGCCCCCAAACATTTAAAATAATTTTTCTGGCATTTTTATTTCAATTTCCACAAACTAATACATAATTTGGAACGTGGTTTACACGAAAACATGGTTTGGAACATGGTTTTCCACAAACTAATACATAGTTTGAACCATGGTGGACACAAATATAAAATATTGCAAAGAAACTAAACCTAACTAGGCCGTGCATCGAAGGTTTCGTGTGTTCGCTGCTAAGAAAGAACACTCGAGGGCACACCCGAGTCACCTAAACTGGAAAATCCAGCGGGAGGATGGTGCCCTTGTTGGTTCTACCGATGAGGCGAACGAGCGGAAACCTCCGTGCACGTATTCGCTGCGAAGAAACAACACTCATTCAGTCGTCCTCCTCGTCGGTGCTGTCGCCGTCCCTGTCGACGTGGTAGTCCCGGAGGCAGCGCCTCTCGTCGAAGACCTTGACGCTCATGTCCCTGTTGCCGAAGTAGGAGAACACGAGGATGAAGCCGGCTTCGAGGCTGTGGTGGCGCGCGAACTTCTCCCAGCCGATGTTGAGGTACATCTTGCCGCGCGCGTCGTAGATCGCCTTGACGATCCACCGGCAGTAGCCGCACGAATGCTCCCGCGGATGCATCGTGCACGGGCGTACGCCGCCGACGTACTCGGCGAAGGAGTCCGGCAGCCTCCGGATGCCGCGCGGGTCGCCCTTGAGGACGTGGACGAACTCGAACAGGACGTCCGGCTCCACGTCCATCTCCGACGATGAAGACGACGGCGTGGGAGGCGACGGCGAGCGTTCAGCTGTGCCGCGGCCACGACCACGACCACGACCACGGCCGCGGCCGCGAGGTCGGCCTCCGCCTCTACCAGACATAGCGTCGAGTCTTGTTGAGAGATAGTGGCGGCTAGGGTTTGGGAGAGAGGCGCTAGGGTTTGTGTGTGAGAGGGACGATGAGAGGCGCCCCTTTTATAGGCCGGAGGGAGGCGGAGGAGCGGTGGCGCTCATTAACGCCGGCACGCGGAGCTAGGCGCGACGGGACGCGTCGGCTGCGCCCTCTGCGGGAAGCTGCACCGTCGCTGCGCGCCAATAACTTCCGTCGCGAGGTAGGCGACGGTTAGGTTTAAATTAATTGTGCCGCTGACGGGTCGGCCCCGCCACTCCCCGCCTCGCTTTTCGTTGTGTCCGGCGTCCCCGGTGCGTCCCCTGTGGGACGGGGACGGGCTCGGGGCGCCGGACACCATATAGAGGCGCGCCGGACAAAAAAGGGCTTTGGGGGACGCGGCTGGAACGCTTTTTTTGTCCGGCGCGCCCCAAATCGCTTTGGGGGACGGTTTGGGGGACGCGACTGGAGATGCTCTTAGGTTTTCTGTCTGTTGATGAAGATAAATCCCAGTGCCCTGATTCTTCTTCTTCTCGTGGCCGTCTATGGTGTGGTCTATTTAGGAGTCAGCACATCACCAATATAGTCGTTGTGTTTAGTAAACAATTATGTGCCAGACTATTATTTTGTTCTTTTGTTATCTGGTACATATGTTAGCTTCTAAATGAAAAGTAAGAGTCACGTTCATAGTTTAAGTACGATATCCTCTCTCCTTTGAATTTGTTTACCCACTAATTTTGTCACTCTTTCTGCTTTACGAATCACCTACAGTTCAAAGTTTATATTTTGTATACTCAACGTGCCAGAGAAGACAACAACTGATGTATGCAGTCTGATTCGATTACATTACGTTGATTTCACACAGTCCTACCGGCAGCCCACCTCCTACATGTTACTGTAGCCCATCTTGCATAGTGCCCATGTTCCATACCAGCGCCAAATTTAGTGAAGGTTAATTTTGATGCAGCGTTTGAGTCGAGTACAAGGGATAGGGCATGGGGTTTCATTGCAAGATCGGGTGCTGGAGAATTCATTGGAGCGGCAACAGGCAAACTGAGACACCTACATGATGCCCCTCCAATAGGAAGTGAAAGCATTCTTCTCTCTACGTCACCAAGTCTGTTCGTGTGAAGGATGAAGGTTTTCCAGAAATGTCTGTGGTATTAAAAATGCTGTGTTTATTTCACATGTCCACAAGTGTTGTACAACACCTTTGCCTTTATATACATTTCTTGTTTTATGCAGTTAACTCTACCAACTAAGAGGCCACAAGTGTCCCATTTCGGTAATTGCTGAAAGCCCAAAACAGTGTTGGCCTGTGGACTTAATTTCACGGCCCAATCAACCTGCAAAGGCCTAAATCAATACTGGGAGCAGCAGCCCTAGAAAGAAAACGGACCGGTAATGGGCTATTACGTGAGTGTAAAACGGGAGCTCAGGAGAACGTAACGATTCGGTAATGCCAAACATACCTAAACCATTAGATTGTTCGATCCGACGGCTTAGAATATCCAAACGCTGTGGAGAGCTCCTAGTGGTTCCATTATACTGTTAACTAATATAAGAGGCCCGTCATCGTCGGTGGCGAATGTGAGAGAGATTGGGAAAAGGGATGGATATGACAGGTGGGGTCACATTGTCATTGAGGCCACAGCTAGTCAAAGGCGGCCGCAAATCATCCTCCCCCGATCGAATCTAGCCACCCAGAACCCAACCTTGCCGTCATGGCCGCCTCCGTCGTAACCCTCCTGCTCATCCTCGCCGCAGTTGCCCCACGCCCCTCCTCCGCGCGCCACGTCGTCACCTTCGCCCCAAGTCGCGGCGTCTCCCCGTCCTCCCTAGCCTGGGACCCCACGGCTCAGCACTTCGTCGTCGCCGGCGGAGGCGACGCCGTCCTGTCCGTCTCCGACGCCGGCGTGACCGAATCGATCGCGTCCTCCGGCGCGTCCGCGGTCGCCGTAGACGACCGCCGCCGGCGCCTCCTCGTGGCATCCGCGGGTTCCTTCTCCGCCTTCGACCTCCGCTCCCCTCGGCCCCATCGCCTCCTCTTCTCCACCGCGCTCCCCGACCCCGCCGCGCCCGGCGGCATCGCCGTCGACCCGCAGTCTGGCGTCGCCTTCCTCACCGTGGGCGCGCACATCTACAGGGTTTCCCCTGACGGCGACCTCGCCGCGCTCCCCGCGTCGCCCGTGTACGGCTCCGAGCCCCTTTCCTCCCTCGCCGCACACCTGAGCCGCGGGTTCCTGCTCGTGGGCGTTCCCAGCACGGGCCACCTCCTCCGCGTGGACATGGAGGACGGCATCGCGAGGATCGTTTCTGGGCCCTTCACGCCCCACACGCCCGTCGCCATTGCGGTGCGGAGCGACGGGTTGGTGGCCGTGGGCGGCGCCGCGACTCTGCGGTTGGTCGGGAGCAACGACGGATGGGTGTCTTGCGCCGAGCATGACGTGGGGTTGCCGGATGGGGCCGTGGATGTGGCGGCGCTGGCCGTGAGGGAGCGGAAGCGGGTGTACACGCTGGTGGAGGCGGAGGTTGAGGGGAGGAGGGAATGGCGGATCGAAGAGGTGGCGTGGAAGAAGGAAGGGGAGGGGGAGATGGTTGCCGGGTTCGTCTTGGTCGGCGCCGCCCTCGCCATCTTCATGTTCTGGAGGTTCCAGATGAAGCAGCTCGCCGGCAACATGAACAAGAAGATCAGATAGAAACACGGCAGTCTCCATGCTTTCTTTTTGGGTATAGGTATACTTGTGGATTAGACATGTTCATTGTTTTTCATTGATTGTGAATCCCTTAATCCTTCTTGCCTGGTGGTTCTGCTTGGCAAATTCTACTACCTTAAGAATGCCAGGGGATGTACTAGCACTGATTTCTTTTCTTTCATATAGGATGAGGATGTAATTGATACTATGCAGCTAATTAGATGGTTTTCATTACATCTATTTGGGAATTTTATGTACTGTCGTTTGTGTGATAGAGTCTGGTTTCTGCAAATCATAGGTCGTCTCAGTTCTGTATTGGAATGCAGTTTACTGTTGTCATTATCTATCATACGGAGTACTTAGTGGCTTGTCAGTTTGGGTCAGAGATGTGCAGTTTACTGTTTTCACTATATATCATACTTAGGTGGCTTGTCATTTTGGGTCAGAGAAGTGCTACTCGCGATTTTGTATGTGTAATTGGAATTCTGGAACCCAAAACATATATGTGGGATGTGTACTGCTCTACTAGCTACTGTTGCCTGTTGGACACATTTTGAACTAGACATCCGTTCCAAATTAATTGACTTAGCTTTATCTAGATACACTTGTATGTACACACACGTGTCAACATATGTATTTAGACAAAATTAAGTAAATTAATTTGGAATGGAGGAAGTAGGACATTTTCCGAGGTAATCAGTGGGTTTTCTTTGTCACTTGCCTCTGCTAGTCTGCTCCCAAAAGGTCTCCAAAACGGGGATGCCACGAAGCTGTCTACCGTGGGCCGTGGCCGAGCCGATATGTTAACTCTCCCCAATCACCCAGTCTATGGTCGGGTTGGATCAGGCCAACTGGATGATCATCTTCTGTAGTTAGTCTTGTTGTGTCTGTTCTATTTTCATTTCAAAATGGCGGAGTGGGCGCCATTTGTGTGGCTAGTTTTCATACACACTAACCTACATTTTACTATATATTTGACTCTGCATCCAGCACCTAACTTTTGACATTATTATCTATATGAACTTGCGGTTATTATCTATAAATGGTAATTAGAAGGATGATTACGAGTACTCCCTCGGTCCTCCAATAAATGTACTTCTAGATTTTGTTCATTGTCAATCTTTTTAAAATTTGATTAACATTATAGAAAAGAGTAGCAACATATACAACATAAAATTATTATATTATGAACTATATTTTAAAATGGATTATATTTGAGGACCAAGGGAGTATGTTGATAGTCAGGTGTAGTAACTTTATTATGGAAGAAGAAATGCAAGTTATTATGGCAGAAGAAATATTATTTGGTCAATTATACTACTCCGACCGATCTATAATAAATGTCAGCACTTCAGTTCAAATTTGGACTAAATTGAATTATATGCCCCAATATTTATTTGGATCAGAGGGAGTAGCTTTCTCCGAAATGTTCTTCAAAAAATAATTTATTATTATTGTTAACGTATACTTCTGCCTAAGATCGACTGCTAGTTGTGGTGCCACATTTTTCTGTGTACCCTCCGTACCGGTTATAATAATAAAAAGTTTGACTGGTCAACAAAACTCGTATGTCACAAAAATTATAATGTTGAACTTATATTCAAAGATGTTTCCAATGGTTTAATTTTATGACATATAATTTATATTTTGTTGATTTAAATTATAGTTAAACTATTTTCTTAAACTATGTGCCAGCCTAATAAACCGATACGGAGGGAATAACGCCATCAATTAAAGCTATGCCAATTAGCTTTGTTGGTTGGCTTGTTGGTCGACTTATGTATGGCAAAAGTTGGGATAGGTAGATATGGGTATCAATCAGAATCACACGGTTGTTATTATTTGATGGCCGTGAATAGGTTGCATGCGGATGTTATAAGTGTTATAAATACATAGAAAATAATCCACAAGGGCTCAAATTATACAATTATATTTAACATAATTAAATAATTTTATATAATAATTGCTATTGCTAGGAAATTCTAAATGCACATATGTCTTAGATCCCTGCTTTAATGATTTGTCGTTAATAGGAAATTAGATGGCTAAAGGATGGAGGAGTTGTTGAAAGAGCATATTCTAATCCTAGTTTTTTGTGTGTTTGATTGCAACACTTGAATTGAATTTTACCATGTGTGCTTAAGTGTGTAGGTTTATTGTTAGCACCTTGGCATTGTACGCAGCTGATCATATGATGTGTCCTTGAGTCTGGTTTTATGTTGGGCAGAAAGATATATGTGAATTGGTGGATGTGACGATGTTGAGGAGAAATCAAAACAGAAGAAACTGAAGCCTGAAGAAAAAGGTACCCCGGATCATCCGGCCCCTTGAAGCAAAATCGGCTAAGGACCAGGGGCGGATATTTATTTCATCCGCCCCCGGACGAACAAAATATCCGGCCTCCATCAGGGGAATTCTCACCGCGCGCAGTATGGGAGGGCCGGATGGTTTTTCCATCCACCCCCCGGATGTTTCAAATATCCACGCCCCCACCAGGGGACTTCGCACGACGAGAAGGTTGGGGGGTAGTTTTTCCATCCGCCCCCGGATGATTCGAAACATTCAGCCCTCATCAGGGGACGGCACACCAACGGCACTCGCGTGGAGGAGCGGGGATAGAGGGAATATTCCCCTCGACCCGAAAAGGAATATTCCTCGGAGGGGCCGAACCATTTGGGGGATCATCTGGCCTACTAATGTCGGATCATCCACCACCCTCGACACAGCAACGGCCATATGGCCCGTACGGGCAATAAAAAGGGGGAGCCTTTTTCTTTCTCAAATAAAATATGAGATTCACAAAGACTTTCTCTCTCCTCCATTGTTCTAGAGCTCAAATCGCGTAGATCTCCTTCCCTAGCCAATCTAATCACTCCATACTTGGCGAATTGAAGGAGGAGGGCTAGATCTACTGCGGTGACCCAGCATACCACTGCATGTTGTAGTATACAAGTCGTTGATATGATCTTCATGAAGGGACTTCTTCACAAATATCACATCCCTCAGAGTGGTACAACAGAAACATTGCAGGTCATAACACTCTAGATTATATTACAATCATGGTCTTAATAAGTTGGTATTCTCACAGGTCCGATGAGAACACCCTAAGATACTACTGAAGTATCATTACAACTCAACATAAAGATTAAACTGAGCTCAACAACTTATTTCGGTAAGCTACTACGCTGCTCGGCTCTAAGATGTCTAGGGTAAGACACTACTCCTTCACCTCATTGTTGTCAGCTCCGTAGACTATTCCGTAGTCCACGTCTTCCACTCCTCCGGACAGATCAGGTTCCTCGTAGACCAGCTCGTAATCTCCTTCTGGTGCTCCGTCGTTGGCCTCCACTTCATTGTCACAATCTAGCAAGGGTGCCGAAAGAAAGTGAGTACAGAGCTACTCAACAAGTTCAAAAGAGAAAATGTGTTTGATGCACTAGCTATGACCATTGATCAGAAAATCTCAAGTCAATGCATGTTTTGAAAACATTTCTTCAAAAGGTTTATTTTATTCTGAAAACTATGCCCGCTAGTCTTCATAGGTTGACCAGAACTTCACGAAGTTCCTTTCCTGTCGCGTTCGTAGTTTCCTTTCCGGAACAGGGAGTGACAACCACAATTTGATACACTCTGCAGAGGTGCGTTACTTTTCCCATAAGAGAACTTATCCTTGATACCAACCAATACGCGTTTCTCGTCCACACTTCCTTGGTGTGGAGCCAGGTGTAGGATCCAAGCCAATCACTGTCTTCTCCGCGATCCTGCATACCCACCCTTTTGTCCATCCGTACATCCCCGGTAGACATCTCCCGGTCATACGGCTTTACCCCCGATGTACTATGGACAATCCCTCATAGACGGTAGAGCCTCTCATCCACATGGATGGGGATTTAAAAGTATTTCCCAACCTACTGCGGTGTTATCCCAACACCCAGCCAGACTCTATCAAGTCTGTTGATATGCTGAAGGGAAAAGATACAGCTGACTTCCCCAGAGCCATTATAGATCTCATGGTTAACGCGAAATGTACGATGCTAGAATCACTAGACGACATTGGTGGTTAGTCCTATATTAGTAGAACCCTTGCAATGGAACCTCCACCATATCAACACATACCATGGTTCCATTGTCCACCACTTAGTCATATTCATAATTGAAAAACTAACATTTGATTTTAAATGCAGGAATGGTAAGTATAGTACTTTTGTGGGTCAATTGATATAAAATAATCAAGATGACATGAGCAAGGGTGAACTTGCCTGGTGACTGCGAGATAGTGCAGTTCGATGTGTTGGATGGAACCTGGACCTCGGATTCTGTAAAGAAGCATCATTGTCCGGTAAGGAAAATGTTATAAAATCCAAATGATGCATGCGTGGGTGTATTATTTCATGTTGAATCCCTTACCCCGGAATATTGATTAAGATTTTAGGTTTGAATTAAGTATTTATGCCTTTGGCAGTAATTTATAAATTCTTTAAATCCTTTAACATTATTTTCTTTTCTAAAAATAAAAGGATTTTAAGAGTAATAGAATTTTCCTTTCGAAAATATTTATTTCAAATAAAGAATTTTGAAATAATAGAGTTTTCCTCATTTTGGGAATTAAAAGAAATTTTGGAATATTAGAATATTTCCTTTTTGGGAAGTACTATATCTTTAAAAGAAAAGAGTTGGAATAATATAAATTCTTTTGAAAATATTTGAATAACAAATATATGAGTTCATTTGGAATTTTCCTTGATTTTTAGATCAAAGCAAAATTGCAAATTTAAAATTCCAAGTTCATATTTAAATTCAAAAATTCCAAAATTTGAATTTGTGTTGTTCATTCCATTTCTTATTTTATTCTGGTTAAGAATAATTTTTAATACGCTAATCCAATTATTCTTGAATTTTTAGAGGTATTTATAATTATTTGGATTTTGGTAAAATCCAAAGGTTATTAAAAATGTGAAAAGACCAAAATACCCCTAGCCCATTTGGCCAGCCCACTAGGGCAGCCCATTTGGTGAGCCCACTTGGGCCAGACCAAAACGGTTCGGTGGGAACCGACCGAGTCGGCCCACCACTCACTCGCCGACCCCTCTCTCTCTCGCGCAAACCCTAACCCTATCTGGCGATCCCCGTGGCGATGGTGTTAGGGTTTGCGCGAGAGAGCGAGGGGCGAGTGAGTGGTGGGACGACTCGGTCGGTTCCCACCGAACTCTTGCTCCTGCCGTCTCCAGCGGTTCTAGGGCTCGTTGTTGGTCGCTTTCGATGCGGCGCGCGACGGCGCTCATCTTCATCCGCGTCGATCTGCTTTTCTCCTCCTCTGCTGGATGTGCGTGTGCTCGACCTTGACAGACGCCGACGAGTTCCTCGACGAGCTCCGTCGACCTGCACCCCCTCGACACGACTGTGCGTTCGCCACCTCCCACGCCGGCGGTGCGTGGTTTGGCACCGGTGTGGCCGCGGTTTGGCACCGCCGTGGCTGGCCCGTGCCGCCATGGATGCCTCCATGAACTCGCTAGGTAACCTCCTCCTCTTCTGCTACCCTCTCTACTCCATCCTCTCTATCTGCTCGAGTTGTGCCTACTGGTTCCTCCTATGCGTATGATGCTATTGTTGTTGTGCTTGCTGTGCTTGATGCTGCTCTGCCTAAGCCTAATGATGCCATGTTCTTGCCTATCCATGTCTACTGGTGTTATGCTTATGCCTGTGTAATTCTTACTGGTTCACTGTGCTAGGCCTATCCTATTTGTTCATGTCCTTGTGTTGTTCATATGCTTACTGGTGCTTGTGTTCATCCTATCCTATCTATTTATGCTTCTGTGCTATGCAATTGCTTGCTAGTGGCCTTCTTTGTTGACCTAGGTAGGCTAGCATTACTAACACTTGTGGTGTCAGTGATACTCTGTTGTGCCCTGAGTAGGATCCATTTGATCCATTTTTGGATCACTGCATGCTTGTGGTGCTTTGATGTGCCTTGTGCTTGATCTAATTGATCCATTTGATCAATCAGATGCTAGTGGCTAGTTACTCGTTGATTCTTGGCTAATTGGATGGCTTGCTCTAGCTACTGCTGTGACTTATGCTTGCTCTAGCTACTGCCATTCAAGTGTGTGTGCTACTGTGGCCATCCATAGCACATTGGACAAGATCCAATGGCTAGGATGCAGTTGGTCAAGCCACTGGTTGCCTCTCAGTGATGCTATTGCTTGTCCATTTGATGGATTATCTTATATACATGACTTGGTGAATTATTATGGATGAACTGCTTATGCAGTATTGATTATATGCATTGCTGTGTATGATTTGATATCTCCATGATCAATTGGGAGATAATTAAAGTCTGAATCCATTTATGGATGATGATGACTTATAATTTTGGTTAATTGGATGGATTTGTGGTTGATGTGACCATAGTAGCCTTGCTACTGCTTGGTTGCTCTCACAGTTGGACTAATTCTTGTTGGCTACTCATCTTTGCTTGCACAGTAGGGAATCATACTAGATATGAATGCCATTGTGTTTGCCTGTGAAGAAATAAAGGTTTAATCTGATGGTTTCTTGGCTAGGATCTTACTAGGTGGTTTTTGGTAGCTTCTAGTACCTGTATATCCTCTACTGGTTGCTATCTGTGCATCTATACTTGTCTATTTGCACATGAATAGTATCTAGATGATCTTGGGATCTAGCTGCTCCACTTCTGCCAGTAATCATTGGTCAACACCAAGTTATGACAACCCCATGAGCATGTGCTCATCTTATGCCTTGTGTCATGCTATAGAATGGATTGGATCCATTGGATCCTCTCCAGGTATATGTTATACCTTGCCAGCTCCTAGATGGTTATGCTTAGTTGTTGTTGAGCTTCTGCTTGATGAATTTGATCACTTGACCTACTCCTCCTAGCTCCTGGATGAACTTGCTTAAGTCCCCATCTTCCTGACTAGTTTTGGTTGGTGGTTTTTGGATGAATGGATGGTTTCTCTTGCGGTTCTTGGTGTTCTTGAGCAAGAACAGAGATGAACTATGCACTGTTCATTGTTGGTTGCTTGGTGAATGCTTATCTGGTGGACTTGTGAATTATTCGGCTGGTTCTACTCTTTTATACTACATGCTGGTTCTCCCTGGCTGTGACACACAGGCCTATGCCAAACTTGGTGACTAAGCCATGGTTTGGCTTGCTGTTGAGCATGCACAACAGTTGGTCAGCTGTATGTGTGCTGTGGTGAAACTTGAGCTCATGATGGCTTTAGTTTTGGTCTGCTAGTGTCTATCTTGCTTCTGGCAAGAATTTGGACAGTGACAAGTGTCCTTGATACTTGGATTAACCCCCATGTCTAGTTTCTCTTCTATTTTTGCAGGTTTCAAGCTCAAGATGATCCAAGATCAAAACTTTCCAAGACATATAGATTAGGATCTGGTATAGAATCCAATTCTTGTAATTTTATTTTGTTTTGTTTATTATTCCATCCAATTCTTGTATGATAAATATTGTAAAGACACTGTAATGTTTGTGTATGATCAATAAAGCTCAAGTTTTTGGTTAAGAGCTTTTATGTAAATTTATCATTCACTTTTGAATTATTTGTGTATATATGATGTGATTTGAATTATGAATTCATAATTCATTTATGTTTTGTTTATCTATTACTTCTTTTGTTTTAAATTAAATATGAATTGTCAATTCAAATAATCTCCCAAAATCAACAAGTTGCAAAAGAGGTCATGTCGAAATCCTTAACACTCACATTGCCTAACCCTAGTAGCAACGAGAGAGAACCTCAATCGCTCTTAGGTTTTTATGCAATATAAGGCGCGCAAATTTCCCTCGTTTTGCGATGAAATGCACATCCCATTTCTAAATCTACCCTTCGTTGTTCCTATGTTCTGGGATATTACATCTACCTATCTACCCAAAAAGTTTCAAGATCCCCATAGTTTTCAATAGTCATTTGAGAAACCCTAGATCTCCTATGTGGGGATCCTTGTTCTTGTAGAGCATCTCGTCTTAGATCTTCTTGTGACTAGGTCTTGATGTTGTTGGGCGCCTCCGTCCTTTGTGGAGTTCGCCCCAACCTTGTGTGAAGGAATCGCCGCCTTGGCCAGCCTTGACAGCGGAGAAGTGAACACTCTTACGTGGGGTGTTCACGAGGAATGAGGTGAAGCCTTTGTGGCTGTTGGCACCTTCGTGGTCCACACCTCCTCAATGCAGACATACTTCCTATTGTAGAGGAACTGCGTAAACACATCACGTGTCATCTCCGCTACGGTTCCTCTGGTTGTCCCTTTCCTTTTAAACTTTCTATTTACTTGTTCTAGTTGTAGCTTTGCATTGCATCATCCTAGGATCACTTTACATTCCAAAGCAATCACCTTTACATTCCACTTCCGCATAAAAACTGGAAAAGAACTTAAACTAGTATAGCGCCAATACACCCTCCCCCCCCCCTCTAGTCGCGACAAATACACATTCAATCAGCCTAATCTAACTTTGTTTTCTCTTTGTTGTCAATTGGAATTTAGACAACAGGTATAACTTCCTAGATCAGGATTTTGCTTAGAAAGTCTATTAAGACAAAATGATACTCCCTCCATTCCTAGATATAAGCAATATAGTTTTTTGAAAAAAAAATCAGAATATAAAATGTATTGCGCTGCACCACTTGTATGAAAAATATTTTTAGGTGTTTGATTACGTTTTCTTATCTTATGGAAAGTCCTCTATTAGCTCACGTTAATTCTCTCCTGCCCAAACATGGTATAATTTTTACTCAATGTGCTTTCTCTAATTTTCGTTCCAAAAACTATATGGCTTATATCTAGGAACAAAGGGAGTATCTAACTAAACCTAACATTCAAATAAAAAGAAAACCCTAACATTCTCTAGAAATAATCTGTTGTGTCCTAGAACTAACCTTGTATTAATTGATGCCAAAGCTTTGGAAATTCACACACTTCCATGAGCGGAGGCATGATTGAAGGCTGATGGTAATCCTAAATCATGGGTAAGGTGGGAGACGTAACAATTTATCCTAAAATCCTATATATTTCTTCAAGTTTTACCATGCCATTCATCCTATATAAACAATAGTTAGTTTGGTTTCAACCAATATTTCTTTAAGGCAACTTTCGGATGAGAACAAGCTACTTTAAAGTACTAGTTGATTATATTCTTACTATACCCCTACAACTAAGTTGTGTGCTAAACCTTCCTGCTAAATTTCCTACAATGGAAACTAAGTTTCATAAAATACTAAAAATAACTATAGGAAACTATTAGTATGAATTTGCTTGTCTCAACACTATTTTATTTCTTGTTGCTAAGTTTCCTAATAACATTGTGGCATTACCTATCGCTACACCGGACTTGCCCACAAAGTAAGTTACTATTATATACTAGTTAAATGCCCGTTCGTTACTATGAAATAAATAAAAAGGTAATCAAGCAATTGTCCTAATGTTGACAAAATTGTCAAACATAATAGACACGGGGTTTCTATATATAACAATTCTCTCTCCCTCCTCTTGGCACATTGTTTATAGTTTAACAAATCAAGGAAATGGTTCTCCTGTACCACGATAGATGTTTGGATATTGAAGATTTTATTTTCAAATATTAAAATATGCACGGTATAGTGCAATGACTATGGTTGTCTCTCCTCGTTCTTTGATAATAACAAGCAACACTTTGTGACTTCAATAATCATATAGAGAAACAAATATGTTGCACAGATGAGAAAATTATATTTAAAATGAGATGGCTCCCTTCATTAAACTTGTCCCACTTCTCACATATATTTGCTAAGGACGTGCTGATCAACAACCATTTTTTGCACATAAGCATTGACATTGCACTACTAATTTACAAGTAAAAGTTTAAAGGATGGGATCTCTCATTTTAAGAGGAGGCACAAATTTTTCGCAATGAGCTTAGCCAAATTTTTTTATTTAAGCTACATATATTATACATGTCCATATAAGTGTATACTTGTTGGGCGGATGACCCCCGGTATGCCAAAGGCATGTCAAACCGGATGGTTTGAGCCATCAAGATACCGGTTTAATGTTTATACCGGAGCACGAAGTTATATGCTTGGCTAAGTAAAGCTAAGCCGGTATCCCCAGGAGGGGTATACCGGAACCAGATAAAGAAGACACCGGGCTACCGGTAAGAAGTGCACTGTAGCACGTAGGCAAGACTGGTCAAAGATTCTCTCCAGAGCTAGAGGACAAGGATGAGCTAAGCAAAGTAGCTTTAAACGGAGCCGTGACGATAAAGAAGAGGATGACGCTGAAAGAAGCCGGAGGACGTCAGGCTCCCTGATTAAAGAAGACCCCGACGTCACTTATGATTAAAGTAACTTTGTAAAGTAGTTTGTCTAGTCAAAGATGCCATTAGGGTTTCTTCCTCTGTAAGCCACTCTCTCCCCTATATAAGGAGAGGGGGCACACCCGTATGCGGGTACATGCTATCTAGAGAGAAACCTTGTATGCACGAACCTGTATCCTGTTGAGATCAATGAAGAGAATGATCTAGAGCAGAGTTCTTCCTTGTGTCTTTCTTCTTCTACCTCTGGCTTTGGCTAAGTTCTTGAGGAAAGCATCCGGAAGTTCATCCTATCTAATCGAAAACCCTCCCCCGAATCCTCTAGCGCCCATTCGGCCCCAACTTAAGCCATCCTATGGCATCTGTCTGTTCACCACGACGACAGTTGGCGCCCACCGTAGGGCATGAAGTGGCGCTTGTTGGAGTTCACATTCGGGCGGGCATCCTTGACGTAGCCGGCCAGCGGACCGTGTCTGCGCTCGTGCAGCGCATCTACTCCATGGACTTCATCAACTACAACGCGGGCTGCTTCGCCAACGACGGCATCTTCCCCAAGAACGGCCGCGTCATCGAGTTCTCGGCAGCCACCGTGTCTACTTCGGCACTGTCCCTGTGCACCAGCGCCTCTCGCCGGTGCTGGTGGCGCCGGATCCGCCAAGGTGGCTCTGTGCTGGCCGCGCCCCCGGCAGCGTGGAGGTGATGATGGCTGGCGCGGTCGACGCTGGCAAGGAAGCTGTGGATGAAGGTGCTGGCCGTGCGGCATCGACCCGCCCGGCCAAGCCACCGCTGGAGCGCGACGCAGGCGCTGCGGGAGCATCTTCCGCACCACCGGAAACACCACTCCAAGCGGCGATGAACGTGCTGGCGACGCCCATCGTGCAGAACATCGACCCGGCAGCGGCTCAGGCGGAGCTGGAGGCGCAACGCCAGAAGCTGCTCGCAAACGGCGCCGACATCGTCCGGGCGGAGCGCGAGCTGAACCTAACCCTACGTGAGTATAACGCTGCCCATGGCTTTGCTTCAGTTAGCGCTCATGCTGCTAGGATGCCGGAAAACCGGCTTAAGGCTCGCAATCTAGATCAGGATTTGCGTAAGGAAATTCTTGCCGGCAAAAGTACCTCTGCATCTGTGAGCATCGTAGAGAAACCTAAGTACAGTAGCCCGGATAAAACCATAAAAGCTGCTAAGGCTGCAGTAGAGCTGTGTGATTCGCTTTCCGGAGAGGCTTTGGCAAAACAGCAAGAGCGTGTTAGAGAGTTGCTTGAAACCATCGAGCAGCTTGCTAGGCTGAACAAGGCAGTGGCCTCAAAATCCGCGCGTTCAACAAAGAATGCCGGAAGCAAGTCCCATGGGCAGGCGTCATCCCTCCATCCGGACAGAAGAAGAGAAAAAGAGATGAATGCGCAGCAGATGACTGTGTATGATCCGGTCCTTGCCGGAAAACAACAAGCCGGGCAACACGATGCCGGTAGGAAAAGCCAAGGGGCAGATCGAGGCTACGCCGGAAACAATCATACCGGTAGATATGAAACCGGGCAAAATTATCGAGCTGCAAGGGCAGCGTATGAAGAGGAGGAAACACTTCCCCCAAGGTACCGGCAGGCAAGGGCCGCGGTACCGGAACGTTACGATGAGGCTGATTCGACAAGACTCACGGCACACCGGAACCCATTGGGAGAACGCGTGGGAGAAAGACACCTGCCAGAACGGGATGCGAGGCACCGTCTGGATAGAGTGTATTTGTCAGAAATAATCGAGGCAGAAGGTCCTCCGGGTCCAAAATGCTTTGGTCCAAGGATCATGAAAGAGGAACCACCAGTTCGCAACTTCCAGTTGCCCCGTGACACAAAAACATATGATGGCACCACTAAGCCGGAAGACTGGCACGCGGATTACGTGACCGCGGTATACGTCGCTGGTGGCGGAGGAAGCGTAACTGGAGGAGGAAACCGGCGTTGGGCCGTGAGAATTGTACCATCATTCCTGGTGGGACCGGCACGAATCTGGCTGAACAACTTGCCGGCAGGAAGCATAAACGGTTGGTTGGACTTTGAGGAAGCTTTTGTGAGTAATTTCACCAACACTTACCGGAGGCCCAACAGGCCTCAGCAGCTCGCCTTGTGCGTGCAACACCCACAGGAAACAGACCGGGATTACCTGGCCCGGTGGAACTCCACGAGAAACTCCTGCGAAGGGGTGATAGAGGCACAAGCCATTGCTTGGTTTTGCAATGGATGCCGCAGAGGTTCGCCGTTGTGGCAAAAGCTGCACCGGAACATGCCGGTAACTCTGGCGGAGATGATACATGTGGCAGATAACTACGCATTGGGAGACCCATTGCAACCGGCGGTACAAGCTGAGCCGGAACAATCAAACCCGCCTCAGCAGCGCCAAGAGCAAAACCGCGAAAACCGGCACAACAAGAGAAGGGAAGATTTCTCGGATCGAAGGTACGGTCCGCAGCAAGCTGCTGCTGTACAAGATAACTCTGAGGCCAGCGGCAGTCAGAGGCAAAAAACCAGATCGCAGCCATGGGCGGGTCCTAAGAAACAATGGGTCGAAAAGAAACCCTGGGCCCAGAAAAAGAATTGGCAGGAACCTGTGAAATATACCATGGAAGCCGCGATGGATCAACCTTGCCGGTGGCACACTCCGAATCCGGCTCACCCGTCGAATCATCTGACGAAGGACTGTTCTTGGACCAAGTACTTGATGCTCAAGGGAGCAGTAAAAGATGCGCAGGCACAAGGGTGCTCCACAATGCTACCACCATCTCAAGATGTGCTACATCAGCATCAATTACCACCACCACCACCGCTTACCGGAGAAAATGCTCTACCGGTATAGCCTCAGCCAAACAGGCAGCAGTACCAGCAAGTCCATCAGGTGGGAGAAGGCAATGGCCAACCACCTCCACCGGCACCTTTGGGTCGGAACATTTACAAGGATCCGGACGTGTGCTGTGTTGTGTTCGTCACTAAGCCAACCGACAGGCAGAGCCTACATCGCCGTTCCATGGAAGTGAATGCTGTGATGCCGGCAGTACCAAAGTACATGCTGTGGTCAGATCAAGAGATCTCCTGGTCGTTCAAGGATCACCCCAAGGTAATGCCTAATCCGGGTGGTTATGCTCTTGTGTTGGACCCAATCATGCAGGGGCCAACGACTCGGGTCAGGTTCAGCAAAGTGCTGATAGACAATGGAAGCAGCATAAACATCATGTACCGGCACACCATGCATACGCTGGGCATAACAGAAAACATGCTTCAGCCAACTCGTACAACTTTCCACGGAATCGTTCCGGGCTTGTCCTGCGTGCCAGTGGGAAAAGTCCGGGTGGATGTGTCGTTCGGAGGACGTGACAATTGCCGGGTTGAAAACATCAAGTTCGAGGTGGTGGACTTAGATAGTCCATACCATGCATTGCTAGGGAGACCGGCATTGGCAGCTTTCATGGCCTCGACTCACACGGCCTATCTCAAGATGAAGATGCCGGCGCCTCGTGGACCCTTAACTGTGGTGGGAAACTACAAGATTTCGCTGGAAACTGCTTCCGCCGGATCAAACCTGGCGGAGTCGCTGGTGATTGCAGAGGAAAAAAGGAGGATGCAAATTGCGGTTGCGCTGGCTCAGTCCTCACAGTTGAGCTTAGCGGCAATGAGTGCAAACTTGGGCACACCGGCGTTCAAGCCGACAAAAGAAACAAAGGACATCGTGCTGGATCCGGCTTACCCTGAGCGTACCGTTCGTATCGGTGCCGGCCTCAGTGAGGCATAGGAAAGCGCGCTCGTCAGCTTCCTCAGTGAGAATCGGAATATCTTTGCCTGGTCTACTGATGACTTGGTAGGTGTTCCGAGGGAGCTGGCTGAGCACTCTCTGAATGTCCGGAAGGATGCGAAGCCGGTGCGACAACCCTTACGCCAGTTTGCTGAGGATGGGAGGAAAATCATTGGAGAAGAAGTGACAAAGCTGTTGGTTGCCGGTTTCATCGTGGAAGTGCTGCATACTGAGTGGCTAGCCAATCCGGTGCTGTCGAAAAGAAGAAAGAAGAGAACCTCGAAGCAAAAGCTCCAAAGGTGTGGCGCATGTGCATCGACTACACCAACCTAAACAAAGCTTTCCCAAAAGATCCTTTCCCCTTACCCCGGATCGATCAAGTGATTGATTCCACTGCTGGGTGTGAGTTGTTATCTTTCCTGGATGCTTATTCCGGTTTACACCAAATCCCCTTGAAAAAGGAAGATCAAATAAAAACTGCGTTCATTACCCCGCACGGGGCTTATTGCTATGTCACTATGCCTTTCGGTTTGCGCAACGCTGGTGCAACGTACCAGCGCTGTATGCAAAAGTGTTTGTTTGATCAGATCGGAAAAAATGTGCAAGTCTATGTGGACGATGTTGTGGTAAAAACTAAGGCAAAAGAAACCTTAATCGACGATCTCCGGCAAACATTTGATAACTTAAGAAGATTCCGGATGAAACTCAACCCGGCAAAATGCACCTTCGGTGTTCCCACCGGCAAACTGCATGGCTTTCTTGTATCAAGCCGGGGCATTGAGGTTAATCCGGTAAAAATCCGGGCAATCGAAAGAATGACTATACCGCGAGATCTCAAAGACGTGCAAAAGTTTACCGGAAGCTTGGCATCGCTAAGCCGGTTCATAAGCAGGTTGGGAGAAAAGGCTCTGCCACTCTATGCTCTCATGAAAAAGTCCGATACGTTCGTCTGGACCCCTCAGGCAGACGCGGCGTTTAAAGAGCTAAAAACAATGCTAGCCACTGCACCAATACTGGCTTCACCTTTGGAAAGGGAACCCATGTTGTTGTACATAGCAGCAACTAATCGGGTTGTAAGTGTTGTAGTGGTAGTCGAAAGAGAAGAGGAAGGAAAAACCGTGTAGAGGCCGGTATACTACCTGAGCGAGGTGCTCTCCCTCTCAAAGCAAAACTACCCGCATTTCCAGAAAATGACTTATGGCGTGTTCATGGCCGCTACAAAGCTTAAGCATTACTTTGAGGAGCACCCCATGAAGGTGGTGAGAGTGAGGCACCCATTTCCGATATCATGTGCAACAAATATGCTAGCGGTAGGATTGCAAAGTGGGCAATCCAGATATCACCATACGTACCGGTGTACGAAAGAAGAGATGCCATAAAATCACAAGCTTTAGCTGATTTCTTAGTTGATTGGGCAGAAATGCAATACAAGCCACCAGACCAAAGAATAGAATACTGGAAGATGCACTTTGACGGATCCAAACTCAAAGAGGGTCTAGGTGCCGGTGTGGTACTTACCTCACCTAAGGGAGATCATCTCCGGTATGTTTTGCAAGTGCATTTTAGGGCATCAAACAATGTCGCTGAGTACGAGGCTCTGATTCATGGGCTTAAGGTCGCAAAAGAAATCGGTGCACACCGGATCATTTGCTACGGAGATTCAGATCTTGTGGTGCAACAATGTTCCGGAGATTGGGACGCAAAAGATGCCAACATGGCTTCGTACCGGTTTCATGTGCAAAAGATTGCCGGCTTCTTCGAAGGCTGTGAGTTTCACCATGTGCCACGAGCGGAAAATGAAGCCGCGGATGCTTTGTCTAAGCTAGGCTCATCTAGGCAAGAAATTCCTCCCGGAATAGCCTTGGCACACTTGAGAGTCCCATCAATCAAACCGAGTCCGGAATCGGAGTCCATTTTCGTACCAGAATCACATGTTGTACCAATGGATATTGATGAAGGAAACCCGGGGATGGTTCCGGTAAACTCGGGGACTGTTCCGGTAAACTCGGGGACTGCTGCGTCCATACCGAAGGAAACAATGCAGGTGGATAGCATGGAGATAGACGTACCGGTGTTCCTGGTTCGAGAGGCACCATTTTGGGTTAAACCTATTAAGGAATTCCTGATCAACGGCACCTTGCCGATTGACGAAAATGAGTCCAGGAGGATCCAAAGAAGATCCAAAGCATACACCATCATCAATGGCGAGGTGGAGAAGTGTTACCGGTGTCCTTCAAAGGTGTGTGGAACCGGAAGAAGGAAAAGAAATGCTTGCGGAGATTCACCAAGGAGAATGTGGGCACCACACTTCGTCAAGGGCGCTGGTAGCAAAAGTATTCCGGCATGGGTTCAATTGGCCCACTGCTTTGAAAAATGCTGAAGATTTGGTAAGAAAATGCAACGGGTGCCAGAGGTACGCCAAGCAAAATCATACCCCAGCATCCGGTTTAAAAACCATACCGCTAACTTGGCCGTTTGTTGTTTGGTGCCTTGACATGGTTGGCCCATTCAAAACTGCAAGGGGAAATATGACCCACATCTTGGTTATGGTGGACAAATTCACCAAGTGGCTAGAAGTGAAACCTATTGCAAAATGTGATGGGCGCACGGCGGTGAATTTCTTAAAAGATGTTATCTTGCGGTATGGCTACCCGCATAGCATTATCACTGACAATGGAACAAACTTTGCTCAAGGTGAGTTCAAAAGATTTTGTGAAGACAACAATATCCGGTTGGATTTGTGCTCAGTGGCACACCCACAAGGCAATGGCCAGGTGGAAAGAACAAATGCCTTGGTACTTTCCGGTATCAAACCAAGACTCATCGAGGCGGTGGAAAAGTCACCGGGGTGTTGGCTCGATGAGCTACCATCGAGTCTTTGTGGAGCATAAGAATGACTCCAAACCGGTCTACCGGATACACTCCATTCTTTATGGTTTACGGAGCAGAAGCGGTCATACCAACCGACATTCTCCATGACTCACCAAGGGTGCAGCTCTATACCGAACAAGAGGTAAAAGAGGCCCGAGAAAACGATGTGGACTTGCTAGAAGAAGCAAGAGAATTGGCATTGGCAAGAACAGCCATTTACCAGCAAAACCTCAGACGTTATCATAGCCGGAAGGTTAACCCGAGGGTGTTCCGGGAAGGAGATCTGGTGTTACGCCTAGTGCAGCGCACTGAAGGCCGGCATAAGCTTTCACCTCCATGGGAAAGACCTTTCATTGTGAGCAAAGCTCTTCACAATGATGCCTATTACCTGATCGATGCACAGGAATGGAAAAAAGGAAAGGCGGACAGATCCGGAGAGGAGACCAAGCGTCCGTGGAACATAGCTCTGTTGCGTCCTTTCTACTCTTGAAGTTGTGGTGTAAGAAGTTCCTTTTTGTACCTTATTTGCTATGAATAAAAGATGTCGGGACCTCGAATGAATCTCGGGGACTACCCCTGCTAAAATTGCATGCAATATGTTTATTTTTTCAGTTTACCGGTTGCTTGTTGAACATTTTTTCTTTCCGGTTTAGTAACGTGCTAAACCTACCGGAGTCTTTGACTCTGCTGCTGTCCGCAACCCGGCTTCATGGCAAGCAAGATAAACCGGTAGGAATTAAGCACGTGAACTACGAAAAGAGAGAGTGGGAACGAACAATCCGGAAAAATTAACTAACCCCGGTTGTACCGGTTTTTTGTGAAAATTTCGAGTTATTTCTAAGTTCAAGAAAGTGCTTGCTTGGTAAAAGAACTTTGTGCCTCATACGCCAAAACGCCCAGAGAAGGTAGGCAGAGCCAAAGCAAAAGAACCAAGTGTGCATCGGATTGGATGCGGAAACAATTCCGGAATCTTTGCAGTGCAAGATAAAAGCGAACAATGAGCAAAATGCTAAGACAATAGACAAACATAAGTTAATAGGCTACCGGTATAACATACCGGCATAAATTGTTGTAGCACAACCAAAAGAACGGCTAAGTTTTATATTACATCATAAACCCCGGCATACCGGGGTAGAATTTGATGAGCATTGTTTTGAAGTAAGCAGGGCAGACAAACATATCACAGGAAGTACTTAAGCAGTAGGAGTTTCGGGAGGAGCAGCACCGGCCTCTGGAGCTTCCGGAGGCGCATCACCAGCTCCCGGCAGAGCGTCGCCCGCTCCGACATCTTCATCTTCCTCGTCCTCTCCTTCTTCTTCGTCGATGAGGTCGTCCTTGACGTCGGGAGGAGGGGGGATGAAGGTGCGGACCGGGGCGTACTCTGCGATCCGGTAGGCTCGATCCTGCCGCTTCGCGGTGAGGACCGGATCCATATCGGTGGGAGCATTCTCGCGCACGCCAAGGAGGGCGTCCAAGTCCAGGTCTTCATACCAGGAGCAGGCGACGCGTAGCGCCGCGTCCGCTCCGGCACGAGCCGCTGAGCACTGCCATTCGCGGATTCGCCGGCTGGCACCCTTCAGGCATTCAGAGGTAAGCGTTAGGTTTGCCGGCACCTCCTCCTCAGGCCATAACACCTTGAAGAGATGGATCGCCATGTCGGGCAGATCGGCAAGGTTCCGGTCCACCGCGCGCATGTGGGCGACCCGCGCAGAGAGTGCGACCAGGTGGTCATAAGGATCCCACGATGCGTCCGGGTTCTTGAACTCCTGCTGAACCCGGCGCTCGGCCACCTTCTTTTGCGTGTGCAGCTGTGAATCCGGAAAGAGCCCTGCAAGACAAAGAAAAAAGATAAGGACATGCTACCGGAAAATATAAGCTTATAAGCAAAAACCGGAAAAGAAAGAAGAAAAGCTTACTAAGGGCAAGCGCGTCGGTTTGCATGACCAATTGGTCATACTCCTTCTGCTCTGCCTCTAGGAGGGCGGCCCGGTCCTCGGCTGCTTTCCGTGCCTTGGCTCCCTCTTCCAGCTCTGCCCGCAGCACCACGGTGGAGTTGTTGGCATCCTCCAGGGCCTCGTTTAGCTTAGCCTCAGCGGCAGCTTTGGCAGCCTTCATCTCGTCGTTGTGCTGAAGCCCAAGTTTGATGAGCTGGTCCTTCAGCCCCCTGGACACGAGCTCCTGGGCGTCCAGAGCCTCGCGATGCTCCTTGATGAGCTGCTCTTTTTCACCTACAGCCCGGAAAGAAAACGTTAACAAAACTACAACTAGTAAGATGAAGAGAAGCAAGTTAGCTGGAAAAGAAAGAGTACCTTGGAGTGCCGCGAGCTGAGTCTTGAGGGCTTCGATGGAAGCTTCCGGGATAGCTGTTATGCAAAAAATTATAAGTACTAGAAGAAAAAGCTTCCGGTAAGAAGATGCCGGAGGCACGAAAGCTCACCTTGGCACTTGCTGTGCGCTTCAGAAAGTTCCCAGTGCTCTGATGTCTACGGGTGCTTCTATTCTTGTAGACAGTGTTGGGCCTCCAAGAGCAGAGGTTTGTAGAACAGCAACAAGTTTCCCTTAAGTGGACCACCCAAGGTTTATCGAACTCAGGGAGGAAGAGGTCAAAGATATCCCTCTCATGCAACCCTGCAACCACAAAGCAAGAAGTCTCTTGTGTCCCCAACACACCTAATAGGTGCACTAGTTCGGCGAAGAGATAGTGAAATACAAGTGGTATGAATGAATATGAGCAGTAGTAACGGCGCCAGAAAAGTGCTTGCTGGCGTGTAGTTGATGGTAGTAATATTGCAGGAAGTAAAGATGCAGTAAAACGATGAAACAAGCAGCGATAGCGATATTTAGGAACAAGGCCTAGGGATTATACTTTCACTAGTGGACACTCTCAACATTGATCACATAACAGAATAAATAGATAGATGCTAAACTCTACACCCTCTTGTTGGATGATGAACACCACTAACCGTGTAGGATTACACGAACCCTCAATGCCGGAGTTAACAAGCTCCACAATATTCAATGTTCATATTTAAATAACCTTAGAGTGCATGACAGATCAACATAACCAAACCAAGTACTAACATAGCATGCACACTGTCACCTTCACACCACGAAAGGAGGAATAGATCACATCAATACTATCATAGCAATAGTTAACTTCATAATCTACAAGAGATCACAATCATAGCCTACGCCAAGTACTACACGATGCACACACCTGTCACCATTACACCGTGCGGGAGGAATAAACTACTTTAATAACATCACTAGAGTCGCACACAAATATATTGTGATACAAAACACATTGCAATCATAAAGAGATATAAATAAGCACTTCACTATGCCATTCATAACGGTGAATAAGTATTCCGTGAAATATAGCCTAAGAGACCCACACGGTGCACACACTCGTCACCTTTACACACGTGGGACAAGGAGTCTCCGGAGATCACATAAGTAAAATCCACTTGACTAGCATAATCACATCTAGATTACAAGCATCATCATATGAATCTCAATCATGTAAGGCAGCTCATGAGATTATTGTATTGAAGCACATAGGAGAGAGATTAACCACATAGCTACCGGTACAGCCCCGAGCCTCGATGGAGAACTACTCCCTCCTCATGGGAGACAACAACGTTGATGAAGATGGCGGTGGTGTCGATGGAGAAGCCTTCCGGGGCACTTCCCCGTCCCGGGGGCGTGCCGGAACAGAGACTCCTGTCCCCCAGATCTTGGCTTCGCGATGGCGGCGGCTCGGGAAGGTTTTCTCTGGTTTCGTCGAACGTGTCGAGGTTTTTAGGTCAGGGACCTTTATATAGGCGAAGAGGCGGAGTCGGAGGGTCGACGAGGCGACGACACACTAGGGGGGCGCGCCCCCCTAGGGCCACGCCGACCTGTCATCTGGGGGCCCAGTGCCCCCCCTCTGGCCTCTCTCGGGTGTTCTGGAAGCTTCGCGTGATCCTAAGATGCTGGGCGTTGATTTCGTCCGATTCCGAGAATATTTCCTTACTAGGATTTCTGAAACCAAAAACAGCGAAAACAACAGAATCGGCCCTTCGACATCTCGTCAATAGGTTAGTTCCGGAAAACGCATAAATATGACATAAAGTATGTATAAAACATATAGATATCATCAATAATGTGGCATGGAACATAAGAAATTATCGATACGTCGGAGACGTATCATGCTCCCACAGAAGCTCCTCAAAGAGCTGTTTCCGGGCATCCGCGGTGCTCTGTTCAAGTAAAAATGACTATAAGAAGAAGTCGGTTTCTCTATGTTCTTAACTAAGTTTCGTGCTCAGAGCCATGCTCTCAACCCGAAACTCGGGGACTGGCTATGCCGGTTTTTTGAGTTTCTAACTAAGTTTCGCGCTCAGAGCCAAGCTCTCAACCCGAAACTTGGGGACTGGCTATGCCGGTTTTTTGAGTTTTTACCTAAGTTTCGCGCTAAGAGTCTTGCTCTCAACCCGAAACTCGGGGACTGGCTATGCCGGTTTTTTGAGTTTCTACCTAAGTTTCGCGCTAAGAGCCTTGCTCTCAACCCGAAACTCGGGGACTGGCTATGCCGGTTTTTTGAGTTTCTACCTAAGTTTCGCGCTAAGAGCCTTGCTCTCAACCCGAAACTCGGGGACTGGCTATGCAGGTTTTTTGAGTTTTTACCTAAGTTTCGCGCTAAGAGCTATGCTCTCAACACGAAACTCGGGGACTCGGAAGATAGACAGGATCCAGAAAGAATGAGACCAGCATGAATTGAAAAATTGCAAAGAGTTTGGTGAAACTTACCACCACGTTGTTGGTGGCATCGTGCCACGCGTTGTCCAGCTCCTTCACCGCGCTCCTTAGCCGCATGAAGTGCTCCTCCGTGCACCGAGGGCCAGCGGGGTCTAGCACCGGAAGCCGGTCCTTCCCCAGGCCGCGTGTGGCTACGGACACATCCGCTCGGTTCCACTTCTCAGCGTACTCGATCAAATGCCCCAACTCACGGCCTTCGCGCTTCAGTTCGGTGATCCGGCCTAGGACGCCGGAAGGTTTTTCTCCGGCCGCGGCAGCGGCGGGGCCAACGTGCAGCTCCAAGGACTGCGGGCCGGACGGTGAAGTGCCGGAAGCTGTGGCCTTCCCCTTGAAAGGTCCCGGCTTGAGGAACTTGATGATTTCTGGCGGTGGCGTTGGCGTGGCCCCGCTTAGCTCGAAGTTGGGAGTTTCCGGCGGAGGCATGGGCGAAGTCTTGGGCGGCGAAGGTGCGTCTTGGCCCAAGGTAGAACTTGCCGGTGCGGAAGAGTCCGGCACGGGCTTGGAGGGGGAAGAGTTCGGATTCTTCTTCTTCTTTCTTTTCGGGACGGGAGAAACCTGAGGTTCCGCCCGCCCGGCAGCTTCAGAATCGGCGCCGATGTTGCTGGCGCCGGTGTCCTGTGTTTCTGGAGGGGGCACGAGGTCCTCCTCCGCGCGGTGATCTGGAGGTGTAGGGGCCGCACGCCCCGCACTTGAGGTGCCTCCCAGAGGGGAGGCAGAAGGGTTGCCGGTACCAGATGGTACCGGGCTTGAGTGAGGAGGAGGAGTTGAGGTCCTTGCGGTTCCCTCAGAGGTCTCCGGCTTCGTGCCGCTGGCGCTCTTGGAGAGCTTAAGCGCAGGGCTGAACAAGAAAGAGAGAAAAGATCAAAAAGAGCAAGAGGAAGAAAAAGTTTGTAAAACAAAGCAAATCGAGAGACAAAAACTTACCCGGAAGCCACCGGCATCTGCTTCCCTTTGTAGCGCCTCTTGCCTACTTCTTTCCCACCAATAACTTCCGTGCGGGAGCGTTTGGCGGGAGGGGCTTGGGTTGAACCGGCATCAGGTGCCGGAGCCTTGTTCTTCTTTCCCTGGGGGATGAGCTTCTCCAGGAACTCGCGGCCAACCTCAGCCTGCAAAGGAGCCGCATGCTCATGAACCTGCGGTTGGGTGCCAGCTGAGGGAGCATCTATAGAGGAGAAATAACAGTAAAGCATGACAGACCGGAAGAGAAAGCTACCTCAAGCATAGTGAGATCGTCACTGGAACCGGGAGCTTCAGATGAGAAGTTACCGAGGCGCGAGGTGTGGGTGCGGCCCATCTTGAGGTCGATCCAATGAATGTAAGGATATGGGTCAAACTTGTCCAGAGGACGCTTCCGGCAAGGGCCTCGCTGCTCCGCTTTGATGCGAGGGAAGCGCTCTTTGGCCTGGAAACGAATGAAAAGTCAGTTAGCCACAACGTAAAAGTTACCGGAACAGCAACCCGGAGCGTATAATCTCTTACTTCGTCAGTTGGAGGGTTGGTGGAGCTGAGAGGCAGGAAGCCCCACTCCCAGTCATCCGGCATGGCAGTTTGGCAGATCTACTTAGCCTTGAGGACTATGTCCTCCTTGCTTAGAGGGAGGCCGGTGATCTTGGTAGGATCACCAGGGCCGTACATCTCGCTTATTTTATGAGCCCGGCGCTTAAGAGGAAGCACCCGGCGTGAGATGAAGGTGCGGATGATGTCGTCAGAGCAGATGTTTGTCTCTTTCCTCAGCTTCTCCATGAAGCGTACGACCCGGTTCGTCTCAATGTGATTCGTCCCAGGAAAGTAGCCCCAATTGACCTTTGTGGGTGGTGCCGGATTAAAAGCCGGCAGATTGATGAGATCTGGGGCGCCGCTGTTCTTCACGTAGAAGAAGGTCCCTTGCCATAACCGGCATGACTCGAGACCGGAGAATTTAAAGAAGGGGCTCCCTTGGCGGGAGCCGATGGTACAAGACCCGCATTGTACGGGGGGTTTGGGCTTAGGAATGTCCTTGCCCTGGACGGAGTTGATCCGGAGAGAAAAGAAGCGAGCAAAAGTCTCGCGAGTGGGACGGAGGCCGATGTAGCCCTCCATGAAGGTAGCATAACAAGAAAGATAAAAAAACGGCATTGCCGGGAAGGTGGTGAGGCTGGAGTTGGTAATAATCCAGAATTTGGCGGAAGAAGTCAGAAGCAGGAAGGCCGAAGCCGCGCTCGAAGTGAGCAAGGAAGGCAACGAAACTCACCGGGTTCGTGCACCGGTTCGATCTCGTCGCGGGGAAGCCGGCAGGATACTCCTTCCGGTATCCTTCTAGATCGGTAGAGCCAGTCGATCTCGTGCTGCGTGACGTCGGAGCCTTTCCAGGCTCCACGGGTGATACCGGATAGATCTACTTGGCTAGAGCTACCGGCATCTTGACCTTTACCGGTATCGGCTTCCATCCGGGCAAGATCAGCTGACAGCCCGTCGGAAGTTCCACTCTGGTGGCTACGGGAAGATGACTCGGAAAGGAACTCCTCACTAGACATACGAATCTGAGAGACGCCGGATTCTACTCGAAAAATTGATTTCCCAAGATCTATCCTTGCGCGAAGATCTACGAGTAAGAGGAAAACCAAAAGAAAATAGGAAGTAAATATCCTACCGGCCCAAGATCTGAAAAGCAAAAAAAAAAAAGAAGTAAGTGCGCATCGGGCCTAACCTGAGGCGGCAGAAATGCTGAGGGAGAAGGTCACCGGTGGTGCGGCGAGCTCGTAGTCGTTGAGGAAGGCCGGCGACGAGGAAGGAGAGAAGAGGTCGCCGGAGAACGAACGGTGCGGCGACAACAGGCGCACTGCGATGAATCTCCGCGTAGCGAAGCTTGGCGAGGCTCGGCGAAGCAGCGGCGAAAGTTCACCGGGCGGCGGAGCTCTGGCGAAGGACGGAGACGGCGAGGGCGCAAGGGGGCTGAGAGCTCTGTATGCGCGAGGGAGTTGAGAATGCGAAGAAAGGAGGAAGAAGGAACCGCTTCCCCTTTTATAGGAAGAAGAGATAGTGGGCCGGCAACCGCTGGGCCGCAGCGTTTCACTTCGTGGGCCGCCACGTGGCGCAAGGATACACGCGCGGAAAAAATGCCACAGGGAGGCCGCACGGATCCGGAACGGCAGTGGGGATCCGGTGCGGCGCCATAAATGCTGGCGCAGAATCCGAAGGGAAGTGACCCCTGACACTGGCGCGTCAGGTACAGTGCGCATGTCGCTGACAGGCACTGTACCCGAGAAATTCTCGACTTCGCCAAGGAGAGATTTAATGTCAATGATACCGGAAGATAAGACACCGGAAAATAACTTGCGAAGAAAGAAAGATGTGAGTCCGGCAAAGATGCCGGAAGATCTAAAGCTGACCACCGGAAAGATTAAACCGGTACCTTAAGATATGGGAAACTGGCATGGTCTGTTGGATAGAATCCACCGGACTATACCAGCTTTGGGGACTAATGTTGGGGGGATGACCCCCGGTATGCCAAAAGCATGCCAAACCGGATGGTTTGAGCCATCAAGATACCGGTTTAATGTTTATACCGGAGCACGAAGTTATATGTTTGGCTAAGTAAAGCTAAGCCGGTATCTCCAGGAGGGGTATACCGGAACCAGATAAAGAAGACACCGGGCTACCGGTAAGAAGTGCACTGTAGCACGTCGGCAAGACTGGTCAAAGATTCTCTCCAGAGCTAGAGGACAAGGATGAGCTAAGCAAAGTAGCTTTAAACGGAGCCGTGACGATAAAGAAGAGGATGGCGCTGAAAGAAGCCGGAGGACGTCAGGCTCCCTGATTAAAGAAGACCCCGGCGTCACTTATGATTAAAGTAACTTTGTAAAGTAGTTTGTCTAGTCAAAGATGCCATTAGGGTTTCTTCCTCTGTAAGCCACCCTCTCCCCTATATAAGGAGAGGGGGCACACCCGTATGCGGGTACATGCTATCTAGAGAGAAACCTTGTATGCACGTATCCTGTTGAGATCAATGAAGAGAATGATCTAGAGCATAGTTCTTCCTTGTGTCTTTCTTCTTCTACCTCTAGCTTTGGCTAAGTTCTTGAGGAAAGCATCCGGAAGTTCATCCTATATAATCGAAAACCCTCCCCCGAATCCTCTAGCGCCCATTCGGCCCCAACTTAAGCCATCCTATGGCATCTGTCTGTTCACCACGACGACAATACTTTTGAGCTTTCTATATGAGATGGATCATGAAAACAACACTTCCAGCGAACAGAAATACTCCATATGAAAAGAACGATACACAACTTTTCATGAAATTCTATCTTCTTCAGTCTTGGTGAATTCCATGCTAGACTTACGATTAGTTCGATAAAGTTTGCCTTCGATCAATAAATTTCAAAGAAACTTACCTGAAAAGAAATGTAGATATGTGTCGTATATATTGAAGCAATCAAGAACAACAACTTTTAGTGGCTTCCATCACCTAGTTGTCGGCATTAGCACATATCCACAGACAACACGTAGAGTAGAAAGATGAGCAGAAAAATGGGGGGCAGAGAAATCCCCTTCCCCATGTGGAGGTTTGGCTGCAGCACCACTCATGTACCCTTTGAAGCATCAGCTCGAGGAATAAGATATCACAGTTCTGAAGATGATCAAGTGGTTGATCTGTTTGCTGCATGAAAATGGTAGTGACGATAAAAGTATGCCGAAGAAGGTAAATTACTTTGTGGGATGAGCTTTCATATCTAGAATTATCATCTACAATATGGATTATAGAAACCATTTCAATTCATTGCCAAGAGAATGTGAAGGCATATATAAAAGAGTACTACATAAAACTATGTTGCATCCGTTGTGGCCAAGCTCATACTACATATGGTATGGTAAAAACTGGGGGGGGGGGAGGACTAAATTAGAAACAGAGCACATTAGACCATGAATATGTATCAGTTACTATACCCAAAAGTCAGCATCACATTAGATTATGGGCATTACCGCATGAATCAACATAACCCAAAAGATGACATGAACCTGAACATGGACCATCCATATAATAAAAGGCACCTCCCATGGTGCATAACATTAGAGATGCTATTATTCTAGTGCCCTCTTCCTTCTTGTACGTGAGGTTGTGGTCTCCCACCGTCAGCACGAATCTTTCGGGTAGTACTATATATAGCTTTAAAAATTTAGAAGAGCATCACACGGCGGTAGTAAATTCTTACTTTTTAGAGTGAAACCTCCTTGGAGAGGAAATCTATGGTGATCGTATACATGCACTGGTCACTGAACTTGTTCACAGATCGGAATTAGATTAACAAGGCTGAAGAAAGCAGAAACTGAAACCTCTACAGTACAAAATCCCGTCTTGAGTTTGAGTTTAGGATGCCTCACCTAATTGTACAACTTCCGCCAAACAACTATAAACTTTGTCATGATTGTTATAATAGCGAACTCTTCGCTTCGGTCGGCGATGCATTAACCCGTACGGCTGTACCATGGTAAAAACAAAAGTAGTCATGAATTATGGGAATCTTCTCCCATAGTTTGTGTTCCAAATTTCTAACACAATTACACAACACGGGTTAGAAAACGCACAGCCAAGTCATGAAATCTGAACCTGGATTCATCATGTATTTTATACTTCTTTTGCATTGTTAATGTAATCAAATAAGCTTCCCATAATTCATAAAAATCTCGTATGCTTGATGTGCTTTGCTACTGTAACTTAATAATAAGCTTCACCTTGTTGGAGCTTAAGATAACCCAAGAAGCACACCTGCATTGCTCGAGGAGGATATCCTGGAGCCTTTGCGTGCCTGAAGTGCATCAACAAGATTCTGTTGTTTCATGACTGACTCCATAAATTGTGTTTTTGCAGATATGTACATTGAAGCCACCGTCTGAATTTCTTCACAAGAACGAAGGTGGCATGTAGCCCGTCACCATGGGCTTGCGAAGGGGTTGGACAACTAAAAATTTCAACAAAATAAGAAGAAACAAAAGGAATTAAAAGGCGTTGCTCCAGAATGCACACCTTTGTTTGATGGATTTCCCTCTTCCTTTCATGCCTCGTCGATGTGTAGTCTCTACAGCTCAAGACAATTAGTCACCAAGAGTGTGGTCCGCCTTTAATTAATAGCAATCTCAAGACCCTCTTAAGCTTCATCCATAAGATGACTTGCAACTAGACCATACCAATTTGCATGAGTACTACATAGGAAGCATCCAACATAATCTCGCTTCTAGATACAATACACACCAGATAGAAGAAGTTGTGTGGGTGTGTTGTACTACAACCATTGAAGAGAGCCGGGCACCTTGAAGTTTGCCGGTGGGCGAGCGGTCTTGAACTGGAGGCGCCGAGCAGAGAAGGATCGGGGTCGCCGTCTGACCCTGGGATTGCGTAGGAGAGGATCATCGCCCAGTCACCAGCAGCCGCGCGCGTCGTTCCTTTGGGGGTTCCGGCCGGCCGGCGAGACGTGGAGCACCAGTTGGCTTTTATTGCATCATATTGTGCGGCTCCTGGGCGTCCTCCCAATTTTGGCAACTGCGGTTTAGTAGTAGGTAATAATGTAAGGTCTAATTTGATTGCATGTTTAGCATTAAAAAGGAGATTTTGGCAAGTAAAAGTTAATTATGGGGCTTGTTTTGGCACATATGATTTGATTGATACGCTATTTATCATGGAAAGCAATCGGACGGTATTAGGAGATATTTGACAGTCGATCACGTGATTGATGCTCCATGTCGTCATATTTTTGTATAGTGAAAACCGTGGTCATGATGTTGTGGCTACGGATGGCTGGATGGCAAGCGGGAGATGTTTTATAAAATTAGACGGTTCAGATGTCTCCAATATTTGACATCAAATATTTTTGTTGACGTACGGACTCGAATATAACAGTAAAGATACTAAAAACCTAATTTTGTCCATGATAATAATTGATTTTCATCCAACAATTGATATTAATGCGTTTACTACTCGTGATCGGTTGTCTACAGTTATATGAAGTTGCCGACATTTGTTGCTAAGTTGAGTAAGTACCTACAATACTAAAAGTTGTTGTAGGCAACTTTACTACGAAGTTGCTTGTCCGAACACTATCAGTTCGTGATCGGTTTTCTACAGTTCTATGGGTTCCCTTCCCATCCTCGTCCTCCCACTACCATCCAGAAACTCCTTGTCGACTCTACATCGTCCATTTCTCCATGCCAATAGATGGAGCTGCCTCCTTATTCGCCCACCACATTGCGCACCAAGTGCTCAATGAAATATCACATTTGACAGGTTCACCTTCTAACTTCGAGTGCCTCCTCTAGTGGGACCATAAATTACTATTATATATACTAGAAACCTAATTTTGCACATGATATTAATTTATCTTCATCCAATAATTTATATTAATGTGTTTAATATTCGTGATCGGTTGTCTTTCTGTGAAGTTGCCGACATTTGTTGCTAAGTTGAGTAAGTACCTACAATACTAAAAGTTGTTGTAGGCAACTTTACTACAAAGTTTCTTGTCCGAACACGGTTGTCTACAGTTCTATGGGTTCCCTTCCCATCCGCGTCCTCCCACTACCATCCAGAAACTCCTTGTCGACTCTGCATCGTCCATTTCCTCATACCAATAGATGGAGTTGCCTCCTTATTCGCCCACCATGTTGCGCACCAAGTGCTCAACGAAATATCACATTTTATAGGTTCACCTTCTAACTTCGAGTGCCTCCTCTAGAGGGATCATAAGTGCATGATATGGCAACAAGGCAGAGGTGAGAAGTTCAATTTCGCTAAGGTTGCCTCCTTGGTCGAGGTATGAGCCACCGCCTCCATCGCAAGGGTCGCTGCTGATGCCCATGTGAGGGATATGGAGGAAATATTCACAAAGTTGGTTCCTGAGATGGACAAGGAGGAGGATTCCAAGGTAGTGGAGAAGGGAAAGTAACAAATCCAACGACAAATTAAGAAGACCCCCAAATATCTTTGGATAGTGGGGATGATCATATGCAACCGCCTGCCGGATGACATGTTTTCCTACTTGTTTGTTGTTGATGAAGTGTCCAAACAAGTATTTCATGTTTGGTTTAGTTTACTTATGCACTATATGTAGCACTATGTTTGTGAATTTTTAGAGTTTATGTGATGTTTAAATACATTGAGTACTAAGTTGATGAAGCTGGCATTTAGGTGATGCTTCATTTAAGTAGAAATAGTGTTTGAAATGTACTCCAAATGCAATGTTTATGCAAAGGTTTATTCTTACAAGTTAAATTTAGTGAGAGCACTAGGTGCAAGCCTCCAAAAATACTCAAATATGTGGGAATAAATTTTAGGGAGGTTGTACAATGAGTTAACTTATAAGGAAATCTCTAAATCTGCTCTAATGAGATCTTTTTTGCACCATTTTTGGTCCCAAAAGAGGACAAACTCAGTGCGTGCCACTTGAAAATTGGGAGAGAGGGAATGTCATTCTAGAAAAAATGGAAATGACAGTAGAAATAATGATAGGAAATCTATCTACCACCTCCGAACTATGCAGTTGTTTCGTCATTAATGTTTTTAGGAAGGGAGAGTGCGCTATAAAATTGGAAATTTGGTGCATGTGATAGCTCTATGTCTATCACCTTCGTACTTGTCGATTGTGTGCATCATCAATGTTGAGGGTTAGGTATACTACCTTCGTACTTGTTCGATTGTGTGCATCATCAATGTTGAGGGGTTCACTCATTGCATTCCTTACCTATTAATCACTCTTACCAAACAATACATATCCACTCATGTCTCTCACCAAAAGCTAATTCACCCACCACCCCCTTTTTGTTATTCAACTTTGTGGAGTCATCGATGTCACATGACTCGAGACGATGTTACAGACCTATGTAACTATCATAGAGGATGCACGAACTTTAGGCAAGGTAAAGATGAGATTATGATCGTGTCTAGGGTTTGGGATGAAACTAGAGCCAATTTTCAACGACCGCTAGAATCAAATAAGGGTATGAAAAAGGGATAAGAGCCACACATATGTTGTTTTTGTTGGTCGAAAGTAAGCGCACACGCTCTACAAAATGTTTGGTTTCCACTAGAAGTCGTGAACCTCGCAAATTTGGCTCATAATGAGCATATGCAAGAGTACTGGGCGCAGTGGCGCTATGATCCCTCGCGATTTATAAAAGACTTATATACAAAATAAATGATTTATAAAAGAACTTTATATGAAATAGTGTTTTTCACAACTTGTGATGCCGCCTTGCCATCAAAGTTTGTGTGCAGCTTTGCCACTAGTGCATTTCATGAAGAGATAGTTGTCTCCTTAGGAATTGTTTGTAAGCAAGGGTGTACAAATTTTTTAGATAACATGGTTAAGCATAAACTTCTACATCAATTCCAAAAAATAATACATGGTCAAGCTGCGAAATATCTATACAAGATCGCATCATGCGAAACATCTGGGTAGCAGGTTTCATCCGTTATTTAGTTATTGCAAGTAAAATAATGCACATATGCATCAACTTATCATCAAACCATGATGATGTACAAGATAAGCACCTTATCCATCTTGTATAGAAGGAAATATGGGTTAAGAGAGGAATAGCAGTACCATGATTTCTCTAGAGACCTGATATATCACTCTTTTACTTTGCGAAGATCTTGATTATATCTTCAGCAGCCATAAAAGCTTATCTTGTTAAATTTGTATTAAATACTAAAAATTTATAGCGCAATATCGAATGTATTCGTAATTTATAGTAGTACATCCTTTCCAGGGAAAGATTTAGCCATTCTACAATGATGTGTGTTAGCGCGCTATCCTAGATATTGTTGTATTTTTAGAACCAACCAGCAACTACCGAATTTATTATTTTTAAGGGTTGTATCTACTTGCATTTGATGAAATTGGGCTTCTATATGCATGTAATTGGAGGAGCAATTTTGTTTGACTATGACATGTAAGAGTTGTATGTTAGGCTGGTCACAGTGGGTAGTATCATGCATATAATACTAATGTATGATACTATATTTATAATTCATGGTAGCATGTGGTAGTATCATAATCTTATTATACTTATTGATTTGTAAAAATCTCAATGTAAAAATTATGTGCATGATCTATTTGAAATTAATATTTGTAGTTATACTTGCTATGATACGGTATCTACCTATGATATCACCATGATATCTCTCATTAATTATAGCGATACATCGTCCTTTTGCATGCATGAAAGGCAACTTCACTCCTTTTTTTATCATTAATTGCAGTACAATAGCAGTACTTTGCTTATGATATCGTGCTGAGAAACTTGCATTGGGGAAGACCTTAGTTGTATTACATCTATAATTAATTGCATCATCAATAAATATGTACCCCGCGAGCAATGTTTTAAACGCTAACCGACATTCAGTACATATTGTGACTGAACCACAAAAGTTTTAAGTATACCAAGAGACCATCGGCTACAATCCCATTTTTATCGACCGTGATTACTCCGATAAGTACCACAAATTGTCTCGCGCACAACAAATCGCCCTTGAGCTAATGCTGATAATCCCGACACAAGCATGAGCCAGAATAGGTGACATCAAATGACAATGTGGGCATTGTCATCAATGGTGAAGCCCTATGGCGGCGCGAGGTACTGATGGGGCAGCGGTGCGAGTCGTTTCTCAGCTTCTATCCACTATGGCAACCATGGTCGGCCGTTCGCACTCCCATGACACGTGGTGAATGCAACCGCCATGGGTCTCAACATGGCGTTAGAGGTCGTCAACAAGGTCTACTTGGAAACACTTGGAATTACTCACAATGGTGATACATGGCGATGCTCAGAGGCATATGAAACACAACCACCAACAAAGAACAACACGATGTTGACTACTACCATGTGAAGAACACCATAAAGTTATCCAGGGTTTCGATCTACACAAAATGTTAGGGGATGAAGTCGATCACGAAGATGGAGTTAGTGATCCGGTAGTGATGGTGGAGATGGTGAGTGAGATGTTTCTCCCCACATCTAGGATTTGGTGTTGACAACATCGGTGATTTTCCCTCCCAGCGATAGCAAGACAACAAGATCACCGTACTCTCGGAGTAGGAGAAAACTTTCGGTCTGCCACCTTAGAATAATCTCGAAAAAATTGGGTGTTCCTTGCCCTCGAGATGAAGACATTCGTGAAAGGATGTAGATCAACCAAACTCTCGTGGAGCATTGGGCCTGACAACGCATAGGGGGTGAGGTTCTACATGGCCTTCCTACTCCCTAGGATGGGCCTCTAGCTGGCATCCAATGTTGGTTGCCTCTGCTTTGAAAAGTTGGATTGTGCGATTTTTCCTTGAATTATTTGGATTCCAAAAGGTTCCTAAAACTCAAAAATGAAACCAGTCTTTTTCTCCCCTCTCAGAGTTAAACAAAAAAGCAATGTTTTTTTATGAAAACTCCAATGAAAAAACCTAAAAGGAAGAAAACAATTTAGTGTATACATTTTCGTTGCAGGCATCGTGATCCCGTTGATTTAAAAAAAATAACAATTACGATTTTTTTAGAAAATGAAAAAAATCTTGATGTAGAGACAATGATTTATCCCAGAAATGTGCAAAATATCACCTTCAAATACTTTGTATTATGAGCTACACAGAAAATGACAAACATGTGGATTTGAGTATGTTTACTTTTAAATCTTCAAATTTATCTTTTTTTTCTCATTTTTGTGTGTCCCACAATACAAACAATATTCGAGTGAAATTTTGCATGCTTGTAGATTACATGATTGACTATATCCAGATTTATTTTCAGATTTGTTTTGAAACTTTTAGATATAGCCTTTTAATTTATTAACAAAAAAAGGTCACTTGAGCTCGAGACCCGAAGACACTTTTTGACAAATATTGCATATGTAAAGTAAATAAGCATATGAGCTAGAGTAAAAAAACAATGAAATAGATGATACACAATGCATGTATCAAACGTTAATTGATTTTATAGAGAAACCTAGCAGAATGAAATAATTGCATCATTTAGCATCCTAGGAAAAAATGTTTCTCAACTATTACCATGTGTAGAATTTTTATATTTTAAATTAGTAGCTTCCAAATATACTTTTTTATTATTAGCTAAACATCCAAATAAATAAGCCAATATTATGGAATCAAAATAAATGTGATTCGGATCCACAATTTGAGATTCAGATCCACAATTTGTGATATTTAGCCGCTCTAAATGTATAAATTTGTGAAGGTTAGCAACAGAGTCTTGCCATAGGAGCGAAGATATATTTTTCTTGTAGTGATGATGTGTATTGAATGTGATATAGTAACATGTGTTTGTGTTTCCGGTTTGGAATCCTACAACTCATAGTGTGTGCCCCGTGGTTGAGGCACGTTCATGATAGGATAATACCTTGCATGATCCTCTCACTCGACTTTTATTTTCTAGCACTTATTCTTTGTTCTAATAACTAGATATTGGTTATATATGTAGAGGCAAAGTGGATACAGTAAAGGAAATAATTGAGATTGCATTTTCCATACCATATTAAATACAATGCATAGCGTTGTGACCAACTGAGATAGGCAGCTTGAAACCATCAATCATGGGATAGGTCCCCACATTGCGGCCAATCTTCAAAAGTTGTAGTGAGTGGATGCCGACGGGCGTCCACTCAAGCGATTCTGGCATACTACGTAGAGAAAAGTGAAAGCAAAGAGCTTGTAGGCATAAAGGATCATCATTGCGCTATGAAAAGGGGTTAATTGGATAAATGCCACTACAACTTTCAACTTTGAAAAACGCCACTAAATTCCGTGTATCTTTGATAGATGTCATTACACTCACTTAACCTCGCATACTGGCCAATATACACTTGTATTTTCATCGTACATAAGTACACATGGTGGGCCCAGCATAATCAGGCTTAAAATTGGAGAAATCATATGATAAAATAGTGTAGAATATAATTATGAAAATAAAAGTAGATCTAGTATAGCTCCACGTTGCACATAGAAACATACCTACAGGTTCAGATTCCTATGGGCTAAAAGAAGGTGGAAAAAGGAACAAAATGAGATCTGCTCTTTTTTTTTATCAAGACGTATGTATTCCTCTCGATCTTTTGTCTTCTGACTACCTCCACCTCGTCTTCTCCTCTTCTACATTTTTTCCTCTTGATCTTTAGAGGAAAAATAATTGTGGACTTTCTTTAAGAGAACAAAAAAAGAGTTAATTCCAAACATTGCCATGGCTGTTTGGTTTTTCGGACTTACGCATCACATAGAAAATGATACATATTTCAGAAAAAATAAGGAAACTTGCAAGGCTTGAAGGTGCGCAAAATATCAGAAGTGAAATAGATGGGCATATATACAGCTGTCCAACCAATTTCAATTCCAGTGCAAAACATTTCATACATTGGGTGTTAGATTGAATCACATAGAAATTTTAGATAAACAACGAGTGACTAAATAACCGCATTACATCATGAAATGGGTGTCAGATTGAATCAATACATATACATGAGAGCGAGCAGGCAAGTCTTGGCCTAATTCTGATGGGCGACGTGAAGCTAATACTAGATCTATTTTTATTTTCCTAATTATATTATGCAATATTTTATCGCATGACTTCTCTTATTTTAAGACTGATTCTGCTGGCCCCATAATGTATATGTATATATGATGAAAATACAGTGTATATTGGCTAGTATGTGAGCTTAGGTGAGTGGGCATCTGTCAAAGGTACACAAAACTGTAGTGGCGTTTTTCCGAAGTTGAAAGTTGCGGTGGCATTTCTCAAATACGCGAAAATTGCAGTGGCATCTATCCAATTAACCCTATGAAAAGTGTTAAAGGAAAATCGTTCGGTGTCTTATTTTATGTAATTCTTATTATTTCTTTATGTACTTGTTGAGTACGTTGTGCTCACTCTTGTGACTTCTATGTCTTTAGGGACCTTTGAGGCTTTGAGGATGACATGCATGGGACTGAGAATATCACCTCTGCATGTTTCAACACACTACTTTTAGAGGTAAACGTAGATCTAAAATTTATAAGTAAAGGTAGATATTATACTCTCTCCATCTCACGAAAGATGTCTTATATTTTCTAAATTTATACGTATCTAGACACTAGATATATACATTTAGAAAAATCTAAAACATCCTTCATGTGACAGAGGTAGTATTACTTTTTGTGTCATGGTGTGTGTTGTGGGTTGAAGGGAACTCTAGCTAGGTCAGACCTCTCGTCGCTACTCCACTGAGTGTACCATAAGGAATTTTTTTTGTGCGATTCATTGTGTCGAAGAGAAGGCAAAGCTAGTGCAGGCTACCTTAAGAGCGGCAAAGTGTGGGAACAACACTCCAGAAGCAATATTTAGAAATTCCAGTAGGAACATTGTTATGTTATCAGATGGCATATATCAGTTTTTGTGATGGTTGTATTTTTTGTGTGTGCAACGTCTTCCACCTTCGGGCATGGTAATTGTCCGCGTCATGCATGAGAGGCCACCCATCGTCCTCCCTGCCTATTAATTACTCGTACCAAAATATATCCACTAGTTTCCCTCAACCCATATCTCTCATGAAGCGTCAATTCTGCCAACGCCACCTATCGTCACTTACCCTATATCGCCATTAACGTCATCTTGACTCAAGACGACGATGCGAGCGTACTTGTCGTGCTAGCAGAGGCACTAGTCAGAGGTGCGGTAAAACCAGTGTTATGGTTAGGATTAGAGTCACAAGATTCTCAACGATGATGCAGACATACGTATGGTGCCAACAGAGGCGCGATTAAACTATTGTTACGGTTAGGTCTAGGGTTAATATTATGATTAGGGTTACAAGTTGAATATGAGTCAACATGTTTCATATTATTGTGTTATCCAATGGAGATAGCCACCAGATTCAATACATGCTGCGAGGAAGGGACAAAGGGCACAAATATGGTGTTTTGGTGGTCGGAGACCGAGCACACACGTGGCACAGATTGTTTGATTGCCATCAGAAGTCCCCAACCTTCCAAAAATTACTCACGAAAGTCATATGCACATGGCTACTAGATAGCTAAATAGAAAACTGGACGATACGGTTCGGTAGGGGGGGGATGCTTGGCGAGGTAGTTATTGAAAGTATTTGCTTGGCGAAGGTAGGGGGGATGCTTGGCGAGGTAGGGGGATGCTTGGCGAGGCTAGTTATTGAAAGTATTTGCTTTTGCTGAAGTAGTTACTGGAAGTAAATTAATGCACATAAACACTAGTTAAGCCTCAACTTATCATCAAGCCGTGATGATGTGATAAGCACCTTATCCATCCTGTATTTCTGTATGCAAAGAAGTACTTTCTCTATACGAAAATAGGATGCCTATAATATTTGAATAAAGTTAAACTTCTCAAAGTTTGGCCAACTATATAAAAAAAGTGTCAACATTTATAATTCCAAATTAATATTTTTAAAACCATCATGAAATATATTTTTATATTATGTGCATTTAAAATTTTAGAAGTTGATATTGTTTGTACATAGTTGCTCAAATTTTGAAAAATCTAACTTTGACTGAAAACTATAGCTTGGCATCCTAATTTGGAAAGGAGTGAGTATCGGTGAAAGAGAGGGATAGCTGTGTCATTTTCCTGCATTTCAATAGTGTGAAACAATATATTTCGTCACGCAGAAACCCACACCAAAAATATTTTCTCGGACCTGATGATATCTCTCTCTTTTATTTGGGGAGGACGCTGTATATCTTTAGCAACCTTCTCAAATCTTATCTCGTAAAACTAGTATTAAATGCTGGCAATTTGTATACAGTAGCACCATATAAAATCTAATGAGGGATTCACAATTTATAGCGTACCTTTCCTGGGAAAGATTTATTGTATTCCATCCATAATTAATTCTCGCCCCTCAATATATACGACCCCCAGGAACAGTGTTTTTTTGCACTCTCCGGTGATCCTTGCATACCGTGACTGAGCTACACAGGTTTCGAGTACACCAACGGAGCACCGGCCACCATCCCATTCCCATCGTGATGCCTAGCCTCCTCAGCAAGGTGTCCGGCGCCGTGGCCACCGGCGCCCGCAGCGTCTCGCGTGCCACTCGCCGCCTCCTGCGCGCACGGCGGTCGTCCCGGCACAAGAAGGACATACCAAGCGTGGGCGTAGTTGAAGACGACGCCGATGCCCTGTGGCGGCGGGGAATACTGATGGGGCGGCGGTGCCAGCCGCTCGATTTCCCCGGCGCCATCCACTACGACAGCCATGGCCGGCGGACCCCGCCGCCCCTAAGCAGGGCCACGGAGGCGGTCACGGGGCTCTGCCGGTCGTCAGACGTCATCGACGACCGGCAGGCCGCTCCCGTGGCCGAACGGCAGAGTCCTGCTCAATATCATAATGAATGGCGCCAGGAGATCGGCGAGCTGCCCCATCAGCCCTCCAGCGCCTAGGCTACATCAGCGTCGTCTTGACTCATGCGCTTAATGTCGCTCTTATTCGGAGCATTACCCGTCTTGAAAAAACGGCGAAGTGAACGGAAGCTGGAAATCACGATGAGTAAACGATAACCCTGACAATTATTTTCGAAAACTAATGTAGCTCAATCCGCGAATTAAAACATTACAAAACACTACAAGGGTAACCCAAATATGTAATGGCGAAATTAG
>NC_061513.1:167026371-167085640 GCF_022539505.1 Lolium rigidum | reverse complement strand
CATAATTAATTCTCGCCCCTCAATATATACGACCCCCAGGAACAGTGTTTTTTTGCACTCTCCGGTGATCCTTGCATACCGTGACTGAGCTACACAGGTTTCGAGTACACCAACGGAGCACCGGCCACCATCCCATTCCCATCGTGATGCCTAGCCTCCTCAGCAAGGTGTCCGGCGCCGTGGCCACCGGCGCCCGCAGCGTCTCGCGTGCCACTCGCCGCCTCCTGCGCGCACGGCGGTCGTCCCGGCACAAGAAGGACATACCAAGCGTGGGCGTAGTTGAAGACGACGCCGATGCCCTGTGGCGGCGGGGAATACTGATGGGGCGGCGGTGCCAGCCGCTCGATTTCCCCGGCGCCATCCACTACGACAGCCATGGCCGGCGGACCCCGCCGCCCCTAAGCAGGGCCACGGAGGCGGTCACGGGGCTCTGCCGGTCGTCAGACGTCATCGACGAGGTCGTCGTGGTGTGTGCAAGAAAGTGAAGTGTTGTGCTTGTGTGCCGCTCCAGAGTTAGTTAATGTGCTTTGTGATCCCATCATACATGCTCGTCCGGTTCGGCGACTAGCTAGGCATGTGATAAATGGTCGTCTGATGAAAATATGAAAAAATCCTGATTTATTCGTTGATCGGTACTTCATGGCCTGGCTGAGAACTTGAAAATACGCACGCTGTTATTTTTCACAACGCCCGGAACGAGTAAGTACGCGATGAATGCTCTCTCCCCGTTGCTCCGATGACATTCTCTAACTTACAAGAGACAAGTCTGGAAGATTAATTTCAGTAAACGTAGCTTACTGATGAAACTTGATTGCTACAGTATGTGATGATCTCACCTGTGATTCCTGATAGGACGACTGAAAAAGTAAGCCATGACTCGTGTCAAGCTTAGTAAGAGAAATCCGTGTCCTGCACCGGTGCACCCTACTCACCTAGATCCCGGTATGTTTGAAATGATCGTTCGGTGGTGTGAGAGCAACATGACCGAGTGTATTGGGATGTAGATGCTCCCAGATCTCGGTACACTCTGGTCATGTTGCTGCTAGATTTAGGTTCTTATCTCACAGTTCAAGCCAGAGAGGTGTCTCTAGAAACAATTTAACTTGCTCATTTCTCACGAAACCAGCATCGACAGATTATTATGGCCAAAGAAACGGCCAGAAAAAATCCAACAGCCCAAGAACATTAATGTGAAAACACACGAGATCGGTGAGAATAGGGTTTAGAGAGGACATCACACGCAAAGCGCCAACTACAAGCATACAATTTAGTTCTGTTTTATTATTTGTCACAAAGCCCGATTTAGATTGGTACTATTATTTTTCACAAACCCTAAACGGGTACATGATGAACCATTTCTCCCCGGTGCTTCATTATGATCACATTATACTTGGCCGTGATGTTAGGTTTAGATTTGCTCCCACGCAGTTCACATAGCAAACATTTCTCTGGTTAAAAATTAATGTGCATCATTTCTTTATTTGACAAAACAAGACTCGGTTAGTTATTTTTGTTGCCAAAGAAACGGTTAGAGAGATTCCAACAGTCGCATTAATGTAACAAACGCGAAAGTTGTGGGAATAGGATTAGAGAGGACATCCCGTGCAAAGCGGCAACAACAAGCGTTATCAAATGAGAATACAACTGAAAGCACCTCCAATAGTCTCACCGACCACAATAATAGGGTTTAGATAGGACATTCCACGTAAAGCTGCAAGGACAAGCGTTATCAAACGAGAAATACAACCGAAAGCACCTCCAATAGCCTCACTGACTACATTTGCGTTCATGATCTCATTACACAAGCCAAAACATCTGTAGCGCGAAGAGAAGCCAACTCCTCAAAGAGGATCTAAAATTGGGGCATTGAATCGAAGAAATGGTCACCATGATACAGGGACCACAAACTCTCGTATTGCATCAACATGGAAGACCCTCCCGCTACACCAGGGCAAGTCTACCCTCTCCCTCCCCCACCCCCAATAAGATCAGATCATTGATGATCGAGTAGATGGAGGAAGTAGCCCCAATAGACTCTAGAGAGCAAGATGGAGCCTCACCAGAAATGTGGAGAGAAAATATGCCAGTTACCACCCATGTCCATGGACGCCACAACTAGCTCACACCATTCCACATGCGCTTAAAAAGAGACACTGACCATGGCGCAACCCAACATGATACCCACTAACAATAAACCTTATACATGCATAAAGCATCACAAAAACATAGCCCAACACACCTCAAAAAGAAGAAATTAATATTTGCAAGTGGGAGAGCAAATCTTACTTGAACGCTGAGAGGAAGTAGAGGGACGCACAACTACCAGGTCGAAAGTACACAATCTAGACATTGAGTGCATACTACTTTCACCATGTCGGCCTTGAGACTATCACTATATTTCCATTGACACGTGAAGTTCATATGATCACATATCGCAAAGGAACAAGCCCATGAACAAACAGTTTGAGTCAGATGGTTAACACATAATAAACCCAGTGACTGAAAGCCAGGGGAACCGCAGGGTTGCTACGTCAGAGGATCCATATCCCAGACCATGATGTGATGAAGTTTGGCTCTACCTGGTGTGATGAAGTTTGGCTCTACCTTTGCATCTACTGGTTCCTTCATTCTGTTGTTGCCTGTTATGGACTCTTATGGAAAGAATCAGTTTCCATTTAGTGCTGAAGTAGAGTTGTTTCCTTGACCTGTGTAGTGAGGCATCTATTTGTTTAGGAATAGAATTACACTGCTCGCGTGCTCTCGAAAAAGAGAAGAGGGCATTTTAAGTTCCTTTTACTAGTGCTAGGGCCTAAGTCTTTTGACTACATGCATTTCATCATAACATCAAGGTTTGTAGATTGTTGATATCGTGCTTCCCACACGATATTAGGGGGCTAAGTTTTTTTTTTGACAATCAATATCACATATATTTATAATAACAAATAGTATATGGTAGAGATACACGAGCTGTCTCCAGCGATTACAAAATAAAGTCTCTAGCAAATCTTCGAGGTCTTCAAACTCTTTCTTCTTCCAAAACATAATCTTGTACTTTTCTGAAGGCAGCCAAAGATAGATAACAAACAATAGACCTGTAAATACCAACGAAGGTTCTCTCATAATTTTAATTTGAGCCGCAATGCCAAGGCTGCGTGCACGCGCGCAACCATTAAAGTAGTCAATCAACATCGGCAAGAGTACCAACACCAGTATATCAGGGAATAAAAACCGATCTGCTTTGTCGACGTTGATGGAGAGCCGAGAGTACGAACCACCATTGTCGAGGACGTAGCAACCAGGACAAAAACTGCGAGGATAATCCTCCTCGCGACAACCATGAGAAAAGATCCAAGATCGATCTGGCGAATTAAGATCTGAACACCCATACCTAGATAATTGTAATCTTTCAGCACCACCATTGACGTCGGGAAGGAGATCTCATCGTCGAACGAAAGGCCGAAGATCACTTATTGCAGACGATGCCATCTCCATTACGGGAAAACCAACAAGAAAATGGCTACCAAAAACCTAACATAGACTACTGAAAACACTACTTTTATTAAAAACTCCACTCATAGATCGGGTTCCCCACTCCTCCCGATGCCAACGAAGCTGGCCGGAGGAAGAGGAACCAATATATGGAGGAGGCTGAGTCGGGGCGGCTAGACCTTTTTCTGAAGAGGCGGCGGCTACAGGGACGTTACCTGGGTTGCCTATTAGGAGGCTAAGTTGATCTAGCGGTGGAATAGTCTTTTCCTACCGTGAAGGAGTTGAGGCTCAGTAGCCCGTTAAGCTCTAACTCGATCAATCCGTACATAATCGTTTCTCCAACTACGCCACGCCCGTCCGCCGACGCCTGGTCGCCGGCCGTGCTCCTCCAAGCTGCCTGCTTCAGATTATGCGCTTGGTACATATGGGTGGGTTTATAAGTTTTTTACTTCAAATAAGGCTTTCTATGTTCAGAAACAAAGTTGCTAGTTCAGCTAATGGGAGTGGATTTTTGTAGCTCGAGCTATACATAGCTTTTTTTTTTATTTGAAAATGTTATTTAGGGTTTCAAAAAAAGTCTGAAAAAGAATCTTGATGTAGATAATGTTTTGATTTACATTTCTAAAAAAATCAACTTAAAATACCTTATATTGTGGGCTGCACAAAAATGATAAAATCGGACAATTTTTGAGGTTCTAAAATCTTGCATTGTTCATATGTTTGATTTGTCATTTTTGTGCATCCCACAATATAATGTACTTAGAGCTGAAATTTTACAGAATAGTAGACCACAACATTGTTGACATTTAGATTTATTTTCAGATTTTTCTGAAACTTTAAAGTGCTGATTTTAATTTTTTTAAAAACCGAGCTACATGTAGCTCGGTCTACACCAGGCCTTATATGTCAGAAGCCTTGCAAGCACTCTATGTTGGCATAGCAAATTCTCCGAAAACAATCAGCAAAAGTATAAAATTCTGACAATGGCACACTTTTGTTTGCATTTTGATGGAAATGTTACACCATGTCATTACAGGTAGGTAGCTCTAGCCTTCCACCTGCGATGGTCAGCATGCATACTAAGGATGGCAATGGGCATGGTATGGGCAGGGTAGAGCAATACCATACCCATACCCGTATAGTCGATGGGCAGGGTTAAATTGTACATAAGTTTCTCGCAATTTTATATTTATCATTATGTCAACTCGATAACATGTAGTTGAGTACATAACAATTAAAAAAATATAAAAATCTCATTCTCATATAGTAACTCATAAGTCAATAAAAATAGACGTGTAATATAAGAAATTGACAATAAATGGGCAGGGTATGGGTATACCCACGGGTACAAAGCAATACCCGTGCCCTATACCCGCGGGTAAAATTGCCATCCTTAATGCACACATGTGATTCACCGAATTCCGCATACCACGAACCTTGAGACACCTCTGAACTTGTACTGAAAACCTCAAGATGATCAACTGAAGTCCAGGAGCCAATCAGCTGTCATTCACACACCTACAGTTGCTAGCTCGCCTGCCAGAGATCCAGGGTAGCAACTCTAGGCGTAGGGTGGAGGTCCCTGATCTTTGCTGGAGTTCAGGAACACTGCCGATAAAAGAGTAACATTTGGCAACAAATAATGACTACATCCATCCATGCTTCAACAAGATACCATCATGATTCTTTGAAAAAATCAGCACAAATTATACCATGACAAATAAGCTGACACTGTAGTGTTTCATGGCATCCTGGCCTAATACTCAGCTTCTGTTTTTATTTCAAATCGTCATGGGGCAGCAAAATTCGGGATTTCAAACAAGAAATCTCTTTTTTTACGACACCCGATACAGTACTTGTAACTGGCAAACTGTAGCAAGGCCTCACGAGAGTCAAGTGACACACATCCAGCAGTTAACCACTTCCATCGAGTTGGCCATGGGATAGAAGGTGCGACATGTATTGCTGGAAAAAAGAAGTAAATATCGATATAAAACTTACAAATTAGGTGGGGAAATTAATCCATACAAAGGAGCATAGCTGTTTCGTAGTGCATATTTGCAAGTATTAAGAAACTCACAGCATGGTAAGCATATGGTGGTTTGCCTTGCCGGTCAAAGTGCTTTGCCATGATGGAGAACTCTATTGGACCCCAGTCGTCTATTTCAAAACAATTACCTAATGCAGCCTTGTAAAGCTGCAAACCACCAAAAGATGTCAGATATCACCTCTCTGAAGCAAGTGAGCAATTGACATGCTAAAACAAATGAAAATTTATTTACATCTGCTTACTCCTAAGGTAAAATATAAATTCTCATAGCATAAACACAAAACGTCTGTTCGGTTTCCCTACCTTTGCAGTGTCAGTTAGTAGCTCAGTTCCAGAAGGGTAGGAGGCGTAATACTGATCAGCCCTCGAAATGCCAGCCCTTGTCCTACAGTAAGCTCAGAGAGAGAAGAATATTGGCAGGTAAGATCAATAATTGGCAACGTTTACAACTAAGAAAAAAGGACTAATTCAGCATTGACATACGTATTGCTTGTGTAAGCATAGGTAACGAGGGTAGTGAAGGAATAGAATCCAGCATAGGACGCCAGGCGCCTAAACTTCTGAATCTTTAAGATCTCTTTGCACTGATATAGAATATCCATCTCACCGAAGCTTGACGATGGTGTTTAAAAATAGATAAATCAAGTGAGATTAACACAATTCAACAGTCAGCACTGATGCAGCCATGAGCAAACAAAACATTATCTTATATTGCTATTGGAAATTAAATATTCCTTGGTGATTGCTGATGCCACTAACATAACCAGCTGCCATAGACGCAAAAAGGGAAAAGGCAACACTTCTGCATCTATATGGGCTTGACAGATTAAACAAGTAATTACACAGAAACTTCTGCATCTATATAGGCACGAACAAAAAGACAGGGAGAATGCCAACACAGAAACTTCTTAATCCATATAGGCACGAACAAAATACCTAGAGACAAAAAGAGAATGCCTAAATTGTAATATACATATAAACATCACATGCTTAGAGTCAGTACTGCAGTGGTGGAAACACACTTAAAAACAGATAAATCAAGTGGCGACAAACACAGTTGAACAGAGTCGGCACTGATGCAGACATCAGCAAACAAATCATTATCCTACATTGCATCTGGATATTACAAATTTCTAGGTTATTGCTGATGCCACTAACGTAGCCATCTGCCACAGACGCTAAAAGGGAAAGGCAAACACTTGTTAATCTATATAGTCTTGATAGGTTAAACGAGTATTGACACAGAACTTTCTGCATCTCTTTAGGCATGAACAAAATACCTGGAGACAAGGGGAATGCCTAAGTTCTAATTATACAGAAACATCAAATGCTTAGAGGCAGTGCTGCAGTGGTGAAAAGTGGAAACACAGTTACATTTCCAGGTTCTACATCATTCTACCAACATTTAAGAAACAAAAGGGTCAAAACATAGGGCCTGATATGAACATTGTGCCCCTTCGTCTGTTCCCAACAGGCCCAGCTCAGCTACATGTTTTCCTTTTGGACTGATCCAACACATGGCAAGGTTGGAATTATCCCTCAAATATAGAGGTTTTGACACACGGGTTTCTAAGAAGTTCTGCTTTTACTGAAATGTGCCAAAGCCCATCAATAATCAAAACTGTGACAACTGGGTTGACGGCTTGAAAACAAAAACAAAAAGGGGATTGAGATGGAACTCACGGTGCTCAGGTCGGGCAGCGAGCTTCAAGAGGAGAATTTCTTGAGTGCTGGATTGGTGTGCCGCCGCCACTCCCGCGGGCACGCGGTCGCCTGATGCCGGAGACAAGAGGACCTGGCGCCGGCCGCGGGTTGCCGCCGTCCGCCAAAAGGTCACGAGGTACCAGGTCGCCGAGAGCTCCTTCCTTCCTTGCGCACGACACTCGCCGCCGTCAAGAGAAGCAAGACGCGTCACGCCGGCCGCACCTCGCCGTCGGTCGTCGCCGCTTCGACCTCCAAGCGTCGGGAAGTTAGGGATTTGGAAGCGTCCTGATGTTTCCCGTAGTGTTGGCCCATTTGTTTGGGCCATATATGGGCCAGCGAATGTATCCGCAATTCTATTTGCGAGTAACGATTTCCCTATCTTCCGTGTTGCGTCACTCCGGATCCCAGTATTGACCGGTCTTTGAAAAAAATTACGAAACGGTAAATCTTGAAAGTTGAAACTTGAAACTTGCACTCCTTGCCATTTGATACATTGAAGTGGGAACAAAAGAATTCACGAACTTGTCAACAGAAGGAATCATTTGCTTCTTCAGCTACCTGATCTACCAGCCTCTCTCCCCCATCTGACCTAACCTCTCTCCCCCGAGGCGGCGGCGTCGCCCGCCGTCCCTGGGGAGTTCCCCTCCACACCGCCCTCCTCCCCTCCCCTACAGGCCCCCCTCCTCCGCCGCCGTCGCCGAGGACGCCGCGGGGCAAAGCCCCTGTGGTGAGGCGGCGGTGGCGGCTCGGTGCTCCGTCGGCAGAGCGCAGCGCGGCCTGCGGGAGCGTGTGGGGGCGGCGGCCTACACCCTCCTCCTCCTCCGTCGACTGAACGCAGCGGGATGGCGGTGGCCGACGGATCTCCGGCGGCCGGCGGCGGATGTTGGCTGCGGTGTGGTCGAATCTGGGCCCGTGGTTCGGATCGCGATCCATCGTGGCTGCGTCTCGTCAATGGCACGAGGAGGCTTCGCTGGGTCTTCTTCGCGGCTTGAGGACGTCCGGGTCTTCGGCCCGGGCATGGTGGTGGTGGCTGACTTCATCCACCGAAGGCAGTCGGCCAGGCTGGCTGTGTTGGATTTTTGATCCCACTTTCAGCGCCGGCAGCGAGACGGGGAGGCACAGTAGCCGGTGAAAACCGAGCGGACTCCGGTCATGGCGGCGTCTGCGCCGTTATCTTGTTGAAGGCATCATCAAGCAACTATCGCTAACCTTCTCGTTCCAGTGGCGAGATGGAGGAGCTTGGAAGCCGGCGATGGTGTCGCCGGTGGAGGGTTGGAGTGGCCAGCCCAGGATGGTCGCCGACGTGGGGGTCCGACCTGAATAAAGGCGGCGGTCCTAGGGCCTCTCTTGCGTGAAGAGGAGGACCTACCGGAGGCCTGGACTCGTGATCTGGCCGGAGTGTTGAGTTCCGGAAGGCTCCGCCGGTGAATGTAATAGTGCTTTTTCCTGGAGTTTGTTGGATCGGAGGTATTCGGTCGTGCGCACCCATGTTTTTATTCCGACCGATTGGTCTGGAGGGAGCGGCGCGAAGCTCTTTTTCTTTGTTGACATCAAGTGACTATGGATCCATGATGAAAGTCGGAAGAAGAGAATTTCATGAAGGCCGGAGGGGGGACTAGCTAAGGGAGGTTCAAGTCTCTGCGTATTTGAGGGACTTGCTTGGTGCTCCGGGCTTCACAGCAGCGTTATGAAAGTGGGGGCGACAACACAGGTGAAGTGCAGAGTCCTACCTTTCAGGGTGAAAACCCAAGGTCTGGCCTTAATTGGTTGTGCCTGGCAATGTCCTTGGTGGAGGCATTGTTTTGAGAGCGGAGACTATCTTCAGGGTGAAAACCTAAGATCTTTGATCGAGCGACGACGGTGTTTGAACATTATTCCCTTCTTGGAGGCGTCGTTTTTGGAGAGTCTCAGAATTCAGGTGTTGTCTTGGCGGTGGATGTATTACTGTTGTTAGGCCCGAGATACGGTAGCGGGACTTTTGTTTCTTAGTTTTCTTTTCTTGTTTTTGGATGTGTGCATTCGTAGTGCCATTAGAGTGGTGCGTTGTTGCAGAGGCTGGGTGTAATTGGTATCTTCTTGATATTAATATATTCCCTTTATCGAAAAAAAACCCTGATCTACCAGCATAACAAATACTCATTCCTCAGGTCGCAAGAAAAAAAAACTCATTCCTCAAATCTACAATCATGTGTGACTACCTACAGAACAGATTCTGGTACTGAGCAACAAAGCGACCCAATATTACCATTCTTGCCTAAATACGCTAAGGCATGTGCTACTCCACTGCTCACGCGATCCATTTTTACCATACTAATATGATGATAGATTTGTACCAGCTCTTGACCTTCCCTATACAAGCACCAGCATGTCGATCGATCCTTGCTTCCTGTTGAACATATGAACCAACCAGAAACAGTTTGATTCAATGATTGCTTTGTTGCAGTTCGTGTTGATAAGGTATTTCAAGCACTCCATCAACACCGGAACTTCAGCTTCTTCCGCGCTCGGGCACCATGGAACGAACTTCCACTCTGACTGTAGGGGTAGACCACGATGATCTCTGATAACCCAACCTAGGCCAGCATACATGCTCGAGTTGTCCCAACCAGCATCAACGTTGACCTTTAGGGTACCATCCTCCGGTGCTGACCAGCTTGATACAGTTGGGCCTGCAGGCTTAGTAACACGATCACTCAGGACTCAGGAGCGGTGCTTTCCATTTGTCATCAGGCGGAGCCCTTGTGTTAGATACGAAAGACTCCAAATAATTGCTCAAGTAGGGGATATAGATGTTGCAACCGACGCTTTGTGGTCACCATGGACTATATTGTTTCGCTGATGCCATACCCGCCAGAACAGGAAGATAATCCTCGAGCGGGGGCTCGCTGCTTCATTCATAAGAAGATTAAGTAGTCACTCATCTCCAGTGTTTCTGAAATCATGCTCTGACAGCAAGATTCAATAGTTTCGCATGCTCTCATGTAGCGCTCGCGTCATAGTGCACTTGACCAAAGCGTGATGCATCGATTCTTGCTCCTGTCCACAGATGGAGCAAGTGGGATCCACCGAGCGTATACGCCGGTGCAGATTTTGCTTAACAGCGAGCGAAAATCCTTAGTTTCCGAGGAACCGCTGCCTTCCAAATTATGTTCCACACTGGCTTATTGCCCATAGGGGCAGAGCTCGACTGTCCCGCACTCAGCTCCATCAGGTCAGCTCCACGCCAAGGCGATACGCAGAGCGGACCGTGAAGATACCATTTGCCCCAGGTTGCCAAGCCACAAAATCCTCGCAGGCTCTACCTAGCAGCTTGATCACGAGGATAGCGTTTGCGTCGTTAGAGAGATAGTTTCTTCAAACTTTTGCCTCATCCCAGGTATGTGTAGCAGGGTCAATTAATTCTGACACCCATGTCAAAGGTTATGAGGGTGTTAGAATAGATACTCAGGTAGAAAGTGCAAATATGCACTGCTGTATATTACTTGATATAAAACCGATCTTGTACAGTGCTATTTATTTATAGAAGAAGTACAAGGGGACGGGGAGAGAAGCACACACGCACGCACACGGCCAAGTCCTGATCCTTATCGGGTCATCAGTCTAACACCCCCCGCAGTGTCAGCGGGAGGTTCCTGGACGGTGAGACTGGAGCGAAACTCAATGAATGCAGCAGTAGGAAGACCTTTGGTGAAGATATCGGCATATTGGGATGCCGTCGGAATATGCAGAACGCGGACTTCACCAATCTGTACTTTGTCGCGGACGAAGTGGATGTCAATTTCAATGTGTTTAGTACGCCGATGCTGAACAGGGTTGACAGACAAGTAAACAGCGGATACATTGTCGCAATAAACGACGGTAGACCTGTTAATAGGGCAATGCAGTTCCTGTAGTAGATTTCGGACCCAACAGCTTTCAGCGACAACATGTGCAACAGCGCGGTACTTCGCTTCAGCGCTCGACCTGGACACGGTTAGTTGGCGTTTGGAAGACCAAGATATAAGGTTGTCACCGAGAAAAACACAGAAACCAGAGGTAGATCGCCGAGTATCGGGACATCCAGCCCAATCGGCGTCGGAATAGGAGACTAAGGAGGAAGTGGAAGAAGGAGTAATGGAGGTACCGAAATCTAGTGTGCCCTTGATATATCGGATAATACGTTTGACGAGATTGAGGTGAGAAGAGCGAGGAGCGTGCATGAATAGGCAGGCTTGCTGAACAGCGTAAGAGATCTCGGGCCTAGTAAGGGTGAGGTACTGGAGGGCGCCGGTAAGACTGCGATAGTGAGTAGGGTTATCAAGAAGATCACCATCGTGGAGAGAGAGCTTGGAGCCAGAATCGATGGGAGTTTTGACAGGGTTGCAGTCATGCATACCGGCCCTATCAATGAGATCAAGGGCATACTGGCGCTGAGAAAGGTGAAGGCCATGGCCGATGCGAGAAAAAGAAATACCTAAGAAATGACTAAGGGGTCCTAAGTCAGTCATGGAAAAGTCCGCGCTGAGGATAGAGATAATCTTCGAAAGAAAATCGTCGGAGGAGGCGGTGAGAACAATGTCATCGACATAGAGAAGGAGATAGGCAACAACGGAGGAAGAATGGAAGATAAATAGTGAAGTGTCGGATTTGGACGCGACGAATCCAACAGAGGCGATGAAAGTGGCAAAGCGAGTGAACCACACACGTGGGGCTTGTTTAAGCCCGTATAAAGACTTGCGAAGGAGACATACATGAGAGGGAGCTGAGGGATCCTCAAAACCTTTGGGCTGCTGACAATAGACAACTTCGGACAAGGTCCCGTGGAGAAAAGCGTTCTTAACGTCTAACTGATGGATGGGCCAGTGAGAAGAGACGGCGAGAGAGAGGATAATGCGAATAGTGCTGGGTTTAACGACGGGGGAGAAAGTTTCGTCGTAATCGATGCCGTGTTCTTGAGAGAACCCACGGACGACCCATCGAGCTTTATAGCGAGCAAGGGTGCCATCGGAATGAAACTTGTGGCGAAAAACCCATTTGCCCGAGACTACATTGGCGCCGGAGGGACGAGGGACGAGCTGCCAAGTAGAGTTGTCGAGGAGAGCGGAGAATTCCGAGCGCATGGCGGCTGACCAATGAGGATCATTGAGAGCGGCACGGTAATTGGAAGGAATGGGAGAGGGAGAAGGAGTGGCGGCCAGATTGAAGAGACGACGAGGACGGAAAATGCCGTGTTGGGATCGTGTAGCCATCGGATGAGAAGAAGTCGATGCAGGTCGAGAGTCTCTAGGTGGAATGTGTAGGATAACGTAGCATAGAAAACAAAAATTTTCCTACCGCGAACACGCAATCCAAGCCAAGATGCAATCTAGAAGACGGTAGCAACGAGGGGGTATCAAGTCTCACCCTTGAAGAGATTCCAAAGCCTACAAGATGAGGCTCTTGTTGCTGCGGTAGACGTTCACTTGCCGCTTGCAAAAGCGCGTAGAAGATCTTGATCACGATCGGTTCCGGCGCCACGAACGGGCAGCACCTCCGTACTCGGTCACACGTTTGGTTGTTGATGAAGACGACGTCCACCTCCCCGTTCCAGCCGGGCAGCGGAAGTAGTAGCTCCTCTTGAATCCGACGAGCACGACGGCGTGGTGTCGGTGGCGGTGGAGAACTCCGGCGGAGCTTCGCTAAAGCACGCGGGAGCTATGGAGGAGATGGGGGCGGCTAGGGTTTGGGAGGGGGTGGCCGGCCACTCAAGGGGGCGGCCAGTGCCGTGGTCTTGGGGTGGCCGGCCCCCTCCCCTTGGCCCCTCATTATATAGGTGGAACCCCAAGAGGTGGTGTCCAAGTCTTCGAATAAGACCCGAACCAAAAACCTTCCATAGGAGGGGGAAACCTAGCCAAGCTAGGACTCCCACCAAGGTGGGAGTTCCACCTCCCATGTGGGGGTGGCCGGCCCCCTAAGGGGAGTCCACTTGGGACTCCTCCCCCACTAGGGTTGGCCGGCCATGGAGGTGGAGTCCCATGTGGACTCCACCTTCCTTGGTGGTTTCTTCCGGACTTTTCTAGAACCTTCTAGAACCTTCCATAGAACCTTCCGCGACATTTTTATTCACATAAAATGACATCCTATATATGAATCTTATTCTCCGGACCATTCCGAACTCCTCGTGATGTCCGGGATCTCATCCGGGACTCCGAACAAATATTCGAACTCCATTCCATATTCAAATACTACCATTTCAACATCCAACTTTAAGTGTGTCACCCTACGGTTCGTGAACTATGCGGACATGGTTGAGTACTCACTCCGACCAATAACCAATAGCGGGATCTGGAGATCCATAATGGCTCCCACATATTCAACGATGACTTTAGTGATCGAATGAACCATTCACATACAATACCAATTCCCTTTGTCTCGCGATATTTTACTTGTCCGAGGTTTGATCTTCGGTATCACTCTATACCTTGTTCAACCTCGTCTCTCGACAAGTACTCTTTACTCGTACCGTGGTATGTGGTCTCTTATGAACTTATTCATATGCTTGCAAGACATTAGACGACATTCCACCGAGAGGGCCCGAGTATATCTATCCGTCATCGGGATGGACAAATCCCACTCGTTGATCCATATGCCTCAACTCATACTTTCCGGATACTTAATCCCACCTTTATAGCCACCCATTTACGCAGTGGTGTTTGATGTAATCAAAGTACCTTTCCGGTATAAGTGATTTATATGATCTCATGGTCATAAGGACTAGGTAATTATGTATCGAAAGCTTATAGCAAATAACTTAATGACGAGATCTTATGCTACGCTTAATTGGGTGTATCCATTACATCATTCATACAATGATATAACCTTGTTATTAATAACATCCAATGTTCATGATTATGAAACTAATCATCCATTAATCAACAAGCTAGTTAAGAGGCATACTAGGGACTCTTTGTTGTTTACATATCACACATGTATTAATGTTTCGGTTAATACAATTATAGCATGGTATATAAACATTTATCATAAACATAAGATATATAATAACCACTTTATTATTGCCTCTTGGGCATATCTCCAACAGTCTCCCACTTGCACTAGAGTCAATAATCTAGATTACATTGTAAGGAACCTAACACCCATGGCATTCTGGTGTTGGTCATGCTTTGCCCTAGGGAGAGCTTTAGTCAACGGATCTGCTACATTCGGATCGGTGTGTACTTTGCAAATCTTTACTTCTCCATCTTCGATGTACTCGCGAATCGAGTGGTAACGCAGCTTGATATGCTTCAGCCTCTTGTGTGACCTTGGTTCTTGTGCATTGGCGATGGCACCCATGTTGTCACAAGTATATGACTAGTGGGTCCAATGCACTCGGAACCACACCGAGCTCTACAATGAACCTCTTCATCCATACCGCTTCCGATGAAGCCTGCGAAGCCGCTATGTACTCCGATTCCGTTGAAGACTTCGCCACCGTGCACCGCTTCGAGCTTGCCCAGCTCTATCGCAGCACCATTCAATATAAACACGTACCCGGATCGTGACTTAGAGTCATCGAGATCGGTGTTCCAACTTGCATCGATGTAACTTGTTACAACGAGCTCTTGGTCACCTCCATAACAAAGAAACATATCCTTAGTTCTTTTCAAGTACTTCAGGATATTCTTGACCGCTGTCCAAGTGTTCCATTCCCGGATCACCTTGATATCTGCTAGTCAAACTAACGAAGCATGCGCTATATCCGGTCTTGTACATAGCATGGCATACATAATAGAGCCTACTCGCCGAAGCATAGGGGATCCGATTCATCCTTTCTCTTTCTTCGCCGTAGCCGGTCCTTGAGTCTTACTCAAGACCTTGCCCGGTAACATAGGTAAAAACCCTTTCTTACTTTCGTCCATTCTAAACTTCTTTAGAATCTTGTCCAGTATGTACTCGCGATAGCCCTATTAGGCGTCTTGATCTATCTCTATAAATCTTGATGCCTAATATATACGATGCTTCACCAAGGTCTTTCATTGAAAAACTATTATTCAAATAACCTTTTACACTGCTTAATAGTTCTATATCATTCCCAATCAATAATATGTCATCTACATATAATATCAGGAATGCTACAGAGCTCCCACTCACTTTCTTGTAAATACAGGCCTCTCCATGACACTCTATAAACCCGAAGTCTTTGATCACCTTATCAAAGCGTCGGTTCCAACTTCTTGATGCTTGCTTCAGTCCATAGATTGAACGCTGAAGTTTGCATACTTTGTCAGCATTTTTAGGATCGATAAAACCTTTGGGTTGTACCATATACAACTCTTCCTCAATGTCTCCATTAAGGAATGCCGTTTTGACATCCATCTGCCAAATCTCATAATCGAAAAATGCAGCTATTGCTAACAAAATCCTCACAGATTTTAGCTTCGCTACGGGTGAGAAAGTCTCATCGTAGTCAACTCCTTGAATTTGTCGGAAACCCTTTGCGACAAGTCGAGCTTTATAGACAGTAATATTACCATCAGCATCTGTTTTTCTCTTGAAGATCCATTTATTTTCGACAACCTTTCGGCTATCAGGTAAGTCTACCAAAGTCCATACTTTGTTATCATACATGGATCCCATTTCGGATTTCATGGCTTCTTGCCATTTGTTGGAATCTGGCTCATCATCGCTTCTTCATACGTCGCAGGGTCCTCATCATTGTTATCCACAATCATGACATTTAGACAAGGATCATACCAATCAGGAGTGGCACGTTCCCTTGTCGATCCGCGAGGTTCGGTAGTTTCCTCGTTCGAAGTTTCATGATCATTATCATTAGCTTCCTCTGTTGCCGGTGTAGGCGGTACGGGTACAACTTCCGGTACTGCGCTACTCTGATCAACGAGTATTGATTCATTAATCTCATCGAGTTCTACTTTTCTTCCAGTCACCTCTTTAGTGAGAAATTCTTTCTCAAGAAAAGTTCCGTTCTTGGCAACAAAGATTTTGCCTTCGGATCTATGATAGAAAGTGTACCCTATAGTTTCCTTAGGGTATCCTATGAAGACGCATTTCTCCGCTTTGGGTTCTAGCTTGTCCGGTTGTAACTTTTTTACATAGGCTTCGCAACCCCAAACTTTAAGGAACGACAGACTTAGGTTTCTTATTAAACCATAATTCATACGGTGTCGTTTCTACGGATTTTGATGGTGCTCTATTTAAAGTGAATGCGGCTGTCTCTAATGCATAACTCCAAAATGATAACGACAAATCAGTAAGAGACATCATAGAACGAACCATATCTAAGAGAGTTCGATTACGACGTTCGGACACACCGTTTCGTTGTGGTGTTCCCGGCGGTGTCAATTGTGAAAGTATTCCGCATTTCTTTAAATGCATGCCAAACTCATAACTCAGATATTCACCTCCACGATCGGATCGTAGAAATTTGATCTTCTTGTTACGTTGATTTTCTACTTCACTTTGGAATTCCTTAAACTTCTCGAAAGTTTCGGATTTATGTTTCATGAAATAGATATACCCATATCTACTCGGATCATCCGTGAAGGTTAGAACATAACGATAACCACCGTGCGATGCTACACTCATTGGTCCGCACACATCGGTATGTATGATTTCCAATAAGTCGGTAGCTCGCTCCATCATTCCGAGAAAATGGAGTCTTAGTCATTTTTCCCATTAGACATGCTTCGCATCTATCAAGTGACTCAAAGTCAAGTGATTCAAGTAATCCATCGAGTATGGAGTTTCTTCATGCGTTTCACTCCAATATGACCAAGACGACAGAGCCACATATAAGTAGAATTATCATTCAATTTAATTCGCTTAGCATCAATGTTATGTATATGCGTATCACTACTATCGAGATCTAATAGAAATAAGCCATTCTTTTCAGGTGCTCGACCGTTCATAAAAATAGAACAACCATTATTCTCAGATTTGAATGAATAACCGTCTTGCATTAAACAAGATCCAGATATAATGTTCATGCTCGACGCAGGTACATAATAACAATTATTTAGGCTTAAAACTAATCCCGAAGGTAGATGTAGAGGAAGTGTGCCGACTGCGATCACATTGACCTTGGATCCGTTTTCAACGCGCATCGTCACTTCATCTTTCAGCAGTTGTCGTTTATTCTTTAGTTCCTGTTTCGAGTTACAAATATGAGCAACCGAACCGAGTATCAAATACCCAGTGCATCGGAACGAGAACCAGATGAAATGAACATCTATAACATGTATATCGGATATACCTTCTTTCTTCTTCTTGACAAGGCCGCTCTTCGGATCCGCCAAATACTTGGAGCAATTACGCTTCCGGTTGTCCCTTCTCCTTGCGTAATAGCACTCAGCATCGGGCTTAGGGCCATTCTTAGGTTTCATAGGAGGCGTGGCAGCTTTCTTGCCACCCTTCTTGAATTTTCCCTTAGACTTGCCCCTGTTTCTTGAAGCTCGGTGGTCTTGTTGACCATCAACACTTGGTGCTCTTTCTTGATCTCAATCTCAGCGAGCTTTTAGCATGCCAAAGAGTTCAGGTAACTCCTTGTTCATGTTCTCGCATATTGTAGTTCATCACAAAGTTCTTGTAACTTGGTGGCGGTGATTGAAGAACACGATTAATCCCCGATCCGTTAGGAATCACTATTCCCAAGTCACCGAGTTTCTTCGCATGCCCGGTCATGGCGAGCATGTGCTCACTAATGGAGCTGCCTTCTTCCATCATACAGCTCGAAGAAATGTTTCGATGCTTCATAGCATTCCACGGCCGCATGAGTCTCAAAAATAGCTTTCAGCTCATTCATCAACTCATGAGGATCGTGGTGCTCAAAACGTTTTTGAAGATCGGATTCCGGATCGCACGGGATGGCACACCGAACTTGAGAGTACCGAGTTTTCCGAGTCTCGTAAACAGCTTTTACTTCATCGGTTTCAGTTTCTGCAGGAGGGTCACCTAGCGGTGCATCAAGCACATATTGCAGATTTCCGCCGGAGAGGAAGATCCTCACATGACGGAACCGATCGGTGAAGTTGCTACCGTTGCTCTTAAGTTTTTCTTTCTCTAGGAACTGGTTAAAATTGATTGGGGACGCCATCTCTACAACATATATTTGCAATAGTTTAGACTAAGTTTATGACAAATTGAGTTCAAATTTTAATTCAACATAATTAAAAAACTAGGTGAACTCCCACTCAAAACAATATCCCTCGCATTGTCTTAGTGATCACACGAACCAAATCCACCGCACCTAAACCCGATCATCACGAGAAAAGGTGTGATTTCAATGGCGAACATTCAAAGTGTTCATAATATCAATCATATGATTCATGCTCTACCTTTCGGTATCATGTGTTCCGAGACCATGTCTGTACATGCTAGGCTCGTCAAGGCCACCTTAGTATCCGCATGTGCAAAACTGTCTTGCACCCGTTGTATGTACTTATTGAATCTATCACACCCGATCATCACGAGATGCTTCGAAACGACAAGACTTGATAACGGTGCTACTAAGGATGAACACTTTATTATCTTGAGATTTTAGTGAGGGATCATCTTATAATGCTACCGTCGCGATCTAAGCAAAATAAGATGCATAAAAAGGATTAACATCACATGCAGTTCATATGTGATATGATATGGCTCTTTTGTCTTTGCGCCTTTGATCTTCATCTCCAAAGCACGGACATGATCTCCATCATCTTCGGGCATGATCTCCATCATCGTCGGCGAAGCACCAAGGTCAATGGCGCCGTCTTCATGATTGTCCTCCATGTAGCAACTATTACAACTACTTTGAAATACTACTCAACATGAAATTTAAAGACAACCATAAGGCTCCTGCCGGTTGCCACAATACAATAATGATCATCTCATACATATTCATCATCACATTATGGCCATATCACATCACCAAACCCTGCAAAAACAAGTTAGACGCTCTCTAATTTGGTTTGCATATTTTACGTGGTTTAGGGTTTTCGATATAGATCTAATCTACCTACGAACATGAACCACAACGTTGATACTAATGTTGTCAATAGAAGAGTAAATTGAATCTTTACTATAGTAGGAGAGACAGACACCCGCAAAGCCTCTTATGCAATACAAGTTGCATGTCGAACGAGGAACAAGTCTCATGAACGCGGTCATGTAAAGTTAGTCCGAGCCGCTTCATCCCACTATGCCATAAAGATGCAAAGTACTCAACTAAAGATAACAAGAGCATCAACGCCCACAAACCATTGTGTTCTACTCGTGCAACCATCTATGCATAGACACGGCTGCGATACCACCGTAGGATAACGTAGCATAGAAAACAAAAAATTTCCTACCGCGAACACGCAATCCAAGCCAAGATGCAATCTAGAAGACGGTAGCAACGAGGGGGTATCGAGTCTCACCCTTGAAGAGATTCCAAAGCCTACAAGATGAGGCTCTTGTTGCTGCGGTAGACGTTCACTTGCCACTTGCAAAAGCGCGTAGAAGATCTTGATCACGATCGGTTCGGCGCCACGAACGGGCAAGCACCTCCGTACTCGGTCACACGTTCGGTTGTTGATGAAGACGACGTCCACCTCCCCGTTCCAGCGGGCAGCGGAAGTAGTAGCTCCTCTTGAATCCGACAGCACGACGGCGTGGTGTCGGTGGCGGTGGAGAACTCCGGCGGAGCTTCGCTAAAGCACGCGGGAGCTATGGAGGAGATGGGGGCGGCTAGGGTTTGGGAGGGGGTGGCCGGCCACTCAAGGGGGGCGGCCAGGCTGTGGTCTTGGGGTGGCCGACCCCCTCCCCTTGGCCCCTCATTATATAGGTGGAACCCCAAGAGGTGGTGTCCAAGTCTTCGAATAAGACCCGAACCAAAAACCTTCCATAGGAGGGGGGAAACCTAGCCAAGCTAGGACTCCCACCAAGGTGGGAGTTCCACCTCCCATGTGGGGGTGGCCGGCCCCTAAGGGGGAGTCCACTTGGGACTCCTCCCCCACTAGGGTTGGCCGGCCATGGAGGTGGAGTCCCATGTGGACTCCACCTTCCTTGGTGGTTTCTTCCGGACTTTTCTAGAACCTTCTAGAACCTTCCATAGAACCTTCCGCGACATTTTTATTCACATAAAATGACATCCTATATATGAATCTTATTCTCCGGACCATTCCGGAACTCCTCGTGATGTCCGGGATCTCATCCGGGACTCCGAACAAATATTCGAACTCCATTCCATATTCAAATACTACCATTTCAACATCCAACTTTAAGTGTGTCACCCTACGGTTCGTGAACTATGCGGACATGGTTGAGTACTCACTCCGACCAATAACCAATAGCGGGATCTGGAGATCCATAATGGCTCCCACATATTCAACGATGACTTTAGTGATCGAATGAACCATTCACATACAATACCAATTCCCTTTGTCTCGCGATATTTTACTTGTCCGAGGTTTGATCTTCGGTATCACTCTATACCTTGTTCAACCTCGTCTCCGACAAGTACTCTTTACTCGTACCGTGGTATGTGGTCTCTTATGAACTTATTCATATGCTTGCAAGACATTAGACGACATTCCACCGAGAGGGCCCGGAGTATATCTATCCGTCATCGGGATGGACAAATCCCACTTGTTGATCCATATGCCTCAACTCATACTTTCCGGATACTTAATCCCACCTTTATAGCCACCCATTTACGCAGGTGGTGTTTGATGTAATCAAAGTACCTTTCCGGTATAAGTGATTTATATGATCTCATGGTCATAAGGACTAGGTAATTATGTATCGAAAGCTTATAGCAAATAACTTAATGACGAGATCTTATGCTACGCTTAATTGGGTGTATCCATTACATCATTCATACAATGATATAACCTTGTTATTAATAACATCCAATGTTCATGATTATGAAACTAATCATCCATTAATCAACAAGCTAGTTAAGAGGCATACTAGGGACTCTTTGTTGTTTACATATCACACATGTATTAATGTTTCGGTTAATACAATTATAGCATGGTATATAAACATTTATCATAAACATAAGATATATAATAACCACTTTATTATTGCCTCTTGGGCATATCTCCAACAGAATGGACTTGGATGGCGCCGGTGGCGGAGAGGAGTGGGTACTAGAGGAAGAGGAGCTAGGCGCGGGAGTGAGTGGACCTGGCACGGCAGGAGGGGTGACCGTGGCAGAGTTGGGAGCGGGCTGGAGGTCACGGCAGGCTGCCGTGGGAGAATTTTGTGGCGCGGCAGGAGGCGCGGCAGGGGGAAGAAGGGGAGGAAGAAGGGTGGGCACCATAGGATCTGGGTCGGGGCCATGATCAAATTCATAGTCCGCGTGGTCAGGTGTGAGGTCGACGGCGAAGGGAAAAACGGATTCGTCGAAGGTGACATGGCGACTAGTGTAGACGCGGCCTGTGGTACGATCAAGGCAGCGATATCCCTTATGCTCGGGAGCATAACCAATGAACACGCAAGGAATGGATCGAGGTGCTAGCTTGTGCGGCGAGGTGGCGAGTGTGTTGGGAAAGCAGAGGCAGCCGTAAACGCGGAGGTGATCATAAGAAGGAGGTTGGGAAAAGAGAGCGGCGTGAGAGGTTTGATTATGAAGGGGTTTGGTCGGGCGAAGATTGAGAAGGTGTGTAGCTGTGTGGAGAGCGTCAGCCCAGTAGTCGGGTGGCATAGAGGCTTGAAGAAGAATGGTGCGAAGAACGTCATTGGTAGTCCGGATCGCACGTTCCGCCTTGCCGTTTTGCGCAGAAGTGTAGGGGCAGGAGAATCGCAAGATGGTGCCGAAGGGAGCGAAGAAGGAACGGTTTGCATTGTTATCGAACTCACGGCCGTTGTCGCATTGGATAGTACCTATGGTAATATGAAAATGGGTACGTACAAAGGCATGAAAGTGAGAGAGAGTAGAGTGAACATCAGATTTGAGACGAATGGGATAAGTCCACATGTAATGGGAGAAATCATCAACAATGATCAAATAATATTTAAAGCCGGATACACTAAGAAAAGGTGCGGTCCAGAGATCGCAATGTATCAGGGTAAATGCAGCGGAAGTGAAACTAGTAGAGGAACTAAAGGGTAATCTAACATGCTTGCCCATCTGACAAGCACGGCAAGTACGAGTCATCTTATTACAACGAAAATTCTTATTGAAAGATGTTGAAACGCCGGGATGACCGAGCTGGCGGTGCCATAAATCGGCGGAGGCTGCGACGTAGGCGACGGGAGGCGACGATGACGAAGCAGGCGCCGGCGAGAAGAGAGGGTACAGGTCTCCATCACTGTTGCAGCGAAGAAGAAGTGCTCCCGTGCGCAGGTCCTTCACGGAAACACCAAAAGGATCAAACTCCATGGATAAAAGATTGTCAGTTGTAAAGCGTCGAACAGATAATAGATTGGTGACAATATTAGGAGTGACTAGAACGTTTTGGAGATGGAGAGGACGATCAGATGAAGAAATAGAAGTATTTCCTAGATGAGAGATAGGTAGAGTGCTTCCATTGCCAACAATAACCGGTGCCATATGAGATACAGGTCGAGAGGAAGTGAGTATACCTTGGTTGGCAGACATGTGCGCCGAAGCGCCGGAGTCGGCGATCCAGGGACCGGACTGGCCTTGCATGGAGAGGTCGTTGAGGGCGCCGATGAGCGCGGACTGCTCGAAGGAGTTGCTGGTGGAGGCTCCGTTGGTGTTGGCGACGTGGTACTGCTGCGGCGGCGGGATGTAGTCCGGTGGAGGGTTGGTGCCGAAGGCCTGTCCTGGCGCAGGGAAGAGCAGCTGCTGCGGCGGTGGCGGCGGGACGTGGTACAGCGGGTGCTGGAGCACGGACGGCGGAGCAGCGTAGGCCGGGCCTGGGTAGGGCACGGCGTAGGGCGGGAGAGGGTGCATGGCCGTCAGAGCCTGAGGAGGGCGAGGGCCCAGCAGCCCTGGAAGACGCGGGCCAGCGTACGGTCCAGGCCTGGACGTAGCCGGTCCAGGGGCGCTGCTCGGGAGGCTGAGGAGAGCCGGCGCTGTAGTTGGTGTAGCCGCCGTTGTTGGTGACGCGCTTGCGCTTAGTCTTCCCCTGGTTCGGAGACGGCGAGGATGGGGCGCCGTAGTTGGCGCCGTAGGTGCCGATGCCGCCATGAGTGCCGGGAGGCCGAGGGAAGCCAGGTGCGGGCGGAGGAGCGCCGCCTCCGCCGTGGCCACCAGGAGGCCCGCCAGCGCCGCGCCCAAGGGCGATCAGGGCGGACTGCGAGGCGACGCGATCGGTGGCGCGGCCCTACATCTCATCAAGGAGGAGCATGTTGCGGGCGTCGTCGAACGTGAGGCGACCGGAGTTGGAGAGGAGGATCTTGCCGGTGACGTGGTGCCGTTCATGAAGCTCGCGCGTGAGCACGGTGACGAGGGTGTCGTCGGTCGGCGCCTGGTCGCAGTCGCGGAGGGCGTCGGCGATCATCTTGATCCTCGCGCAGTACTGCGCGATGCCAAGGCTGCCTTGGCGCTGGTCGTGAAGATCCGAGGTGAGGTGGACGGCGCGGTGACGACGGTTGTTGAGGAAGATCTCGGCGAGGGCGACGTAGAGCTGGCGTGCCGTCTTGGTGGTGTCGAGGATCATGCCGGTGAGCTCCCGAGAGATGGATCCGTAGATCCACCATTTCAGGATGAGGTCGACGGTGCGCCATTCGGCGTCGGGGAGCGGCAGGCGCGGGCGCCGTCAGGTGGTCGAGCACGCCGTACTCCTCGACGGCCAGCTCCATGTGAGTGCGCCACTGGTTGTAGGAACCAGTGGAGAGATCAAGGGTAAAGGGGAGAATGTTGCGGATCTGAACACCGCGTATGTAGAACGAGATGGGAGCAGGGGCATGGGGAACCTGAGGGAGAGCCATGGCGGGCGGCACGGCCAGGGGAGCGCCAAGGGCGGTGGCCGTGGCGGGGTTGATGGCGAGAGGGGCGCCAGTGTTGGGGTCGATGGCGGGCGCCGCGAGTCCGGCCGTGGCGGCGGCGGCATTGCCTGCGTCGTCGGCCATAGGATCGATCTAAGCTGATACTCCCTCCGATTCAAGGAATAAGGCGCCCTCGTTTTACGTGTTTTTTTTTTGACCAAGAATTGCTTCAAATATATAAAGATTATTTGTATGAAATTGGTATCGTTAGAAAGTGTTTTTCAATACGAATCCAACGATACTAATTACATATAATATAATCAAGATTTTGTTGCTCAATTTTTATGGTCAAAGTTCGTCTTGGAATACGCGTGCGCCTTATTCTTTGGGTCGGAGGTAGTACCATGTAAGAATAGATACTCAGGTAGAAAGTGCAAATATGCACTGCTGTATATTACTTGATATAAAACCGATCTTGTACAGTGTTATTTATAGAAGACTAGTAAAATTGCCCGTGCGTTGCACCGGTTGATTATATTTAGATCTAGATGCACGGCTAAGATTGATATCTTAACTTTTGCAAAAAGAAAAAAGATTGATGTCTTAAATTAGCAATCCGGGCTGAGCACTTGGAATTGCTATCAAAAAATCATAAACAAGTTACATATTCGAAATTTTTAACATGTATCAAAATTCATAATCAATTACGTATCCCACCTATGGTTGTTCCGTAAGGAGAAAATGTATATTCATATGCATCCCTAACCGTCATGTCAACAGAATTCAGCGAGGAACCACACACGTGTAAAATATATGCATCATGGAGAATTTTACAATGACCATGATTCATATTAGATGCATCATGGAGAATTTTACACTGACCATGATTCATATTAGATGTTGGCTGCACGTACGTCGCAACAACTTGTGACCTGAGATTGATCTGACAGAGCCAGGCTACCAAGCTTATGGCGCCTTCTTCGTGAAAAAGAAGCATATATGGTACGTAAAAAAAATACTGCTAGCCTAAGCCTGTAGCTCTGTCCATGGAACAGGCGACGTAGCGCGAGCGCTTGCGCTTCCTCATTTTGCCGTCGCTAGGCACGACCAAACCAGCCCTTTCCTCGAGCTGGCCAAGCACCACAAGCTTCAACATCGACGTGGTCGTCTACCTTGTCTCCACGTCGGCCAACCTCGCGCACTCGCGCGCCACCAGACCGGCATGACCAAGGTCGTGGTGCTTCATCTCCCGACGACATCGCGCGACACCTGACGGACATGGTCAAGCTTGTGGAGCTTCACCTCCCGGCGCTCCAGGTACTTCCCAGTTTCCGCCCGCGAGCGCTGCACACGACCAAACGCAAGCCGGCTCGCCTATCGCCTCGAGCGTGTGCCGGCGCAGGACGCATGGCGTCGCGAGCCACCGGTGTGCTGCCACCACCACTGTCCTAAGAGGTTCTGCCACGCCCGTCGCGTCGGCTGTTGTCTCGTGTTTTCGTTTTTGCCGCCGTCGAGAGGGTCCCCCACGGCACCGATAGTAAAGGGGAGGTAGGAGCTGGGCTTCACTCGTCGATTCGTTGCCAACTTGTTATGCTTGGAAGCTGCTTCGGGGTGGCACGAGGAAGATGCTGAAGAGCCTTGGGCGGACTCCATGATCGGCAGCGCGTGCGACCTCCTGGCCAGCATCCTGAAGCTCGCTGTCAATCCTGTCATCTATGTGCTGCTCTGGTTCAACTTGGACACGGTCCTCCTTTCTGCCGTGCCCTCGCCAGTCGCGCCTCCAGCGTATCGCTCCCCTGCCTGCTCGCCGCCATCTACGTCCTGCCCGTGGCCAATTCAGACGGCTACTCCTTTTCGCCGGGCCATCGTTGCCGCCGTCCTTCAACATCTTCCTCCTCTGCATGCCAACGTCTCCATGCAGACGGTTTTTAGCTGTAGCCAGATGCTAGCATCGACTTCATCGGTCGTGGCAGGATCGCTCGAGGGTAATGACAGGAGAAGGAATCAGTCGCCCACAGTGGCCGAGAACTATCTCACATGATGAAGACCTAAATAATCGATGCTCTTTGGACGTGATGAACTATCAAGAACAACTATCAAGGACGTCTGAGCAAATATATCGATGCGCTAGCTAGACTGTTTTGGTTCGGTTTGGACTCTGCTCGTGCAACGTGCGATGGGAGGACTATGTCCCGGCAGAGACGGTGGACCTTTTGTTCCGTTTGTACTCTTCTCGTTGGACGTGTAATAACGTGCGCTAAGGGGACGACTCGTTCGAGTTGTTCGAGTCATTGTACTATTCGAGTACGACATGGTATTCTTAGATGGTTGCTTTGTTTAGATTTTTTGGCACCGATCAAACACAAATCCTATTTAGACTTATGGAGGCGCCTTTCGCGTTGGACGAAAGCGCACTTTGGCGGACCAAACCAAGGAAACGTTAGCTCCTTTATTATTAGGTATAGAATAGAAGTACAAGGGGACGGGGAGAGAAGCACACACGCACGCACACGGCAACAGAGAGCTGTTGCAGATCCTAGCTAGGCGGGTGGAGGCGTGATCGACGTGCTGCATGGTTATCCATGCACGCACGGATAGAGGAGGACCAAGTCCTGATCCTTATCGGGTCATCAGTCTAACAGAGGGAACCGTACTTTGCCTCGTACGGGTTGCATGTTAATATATAGAGACGTAGTACAATACAGAGATAATACAGGGGGAATACAGGGGTATAGAGCATGCGGTATAGAACTCCTAATAGAACATATCTAACAGCCCCCCTTAATCTCAACCTGTAGACAGATTGAGATTACGCTTAAACTCATCAAGCTTCTTGGCTGGAAGTGCCTTTGTAAAACCATCTGCAACTTGATCATTACTTGAGACAAACCGAATAGCTAACTGATTTTTGGCAACTCTTTCTCTCACAAAATGAAAATCAATCTCAATGTGCTTGGTACGAGCATGGAACACAGGATTTACTGACAGGTAAGTGGCACCCAGATTATCACACCAAATACTTGGTTTTTTGCTGTAGTCTAACACCAAGTTCTTTGAGCAGAGCTTCAACCCAAATTAATTCAGCAGTAGCATTAGCCAATGCTTTGTATTCAACCTCAGTACTAGACCGAGAAACTGTAGCCTGCTTCCTGGCACTCCAAGAGACCAGATTGGGACCAACAAAAATAGCAAAACCACCTGTGGAACGCCTATCATCAATATCACCTGCCCAATCAGCATCAGAGAAAGCACTAAGAAAAGTGGATGGAGAGGCTGTAAAGGTGATTCCTAGTTTGACTGTATCCTTGACATATCTAAGAATACGTTTTGCTGCTGTCCAGTGTTCAGTTGTTGGAGCATGAAGATACTGGCAAACCTTATTAACTGAGAATGCTAAATCAGGGCGTGTCAGGGTCAAATACTGAAGTGCTCCAACAATACTCCTAAACTGTGTACAGTCATTAGAGCCAAGAGGTGTACCACTTGTGAGAGATAATGGTTCAGAAGAAGACAATGGCGTCGGAGTAGACTTGCAATGTCGCATGCCCACTTTATCAAGCAATTTTGTAGCATATTTTTCCTGTGTCAACAGCAACCCATGAGGCACCTTTTTTACTTCAATGCCAAGAAAGAAATGGAGCTCACCAAGATCCTTAATGGCAAAATTCTTATTCAAATCTTGAAGAAGTGCGGAGACAGCATAATCAGAGGAACTTGTCACTATAATATCATCAACATATACCAGAACAAATATAGTGATACCTGACTTGTGGAAAAGAAACAAGGAGGTGTCAGCCTTGGATGGTACAAAACCAAGAGCACATAGCTTGGAGCTTAGTTTGGAATACGAAGCTCTAGGCGCCTGTTTCAACCCATATAGTGCCTTGTCAAGTCTGCAAATATAATGTGGTGCATGTGGATCTTCAAAACCAGGGGGTTGCCTCATATAAACTTTCTCTTCCAGAACACCATGAAGAAACGCGTTCTTGACATCTAGCTGCCTAAGGCTCCAACCACGAGAAACAGCAACAGACAAAACAATTCTGATGGTGGCAATTTTCACAACTGGGCTGAAAGTATCCTCATAGTCAATTCCATATCTTTGCTTGAATCCTTTTGCAACTAGACGTGCCTTGTATCTATCAATAGTACCATCTGCATTTCTCTTCACACGGTATACCAATTTACAGTCAATCAAATTTTTAGTTTTGCATGGAGGAACAAGATGCCAGGTTTGATTTTTTAGCAGTGCATTATACTCCTCCTCCATTGCTTGACGCCATTTAGAATCACCAAGTGCTTCAGACAAGGAGCTTGGTTCACCTGTGGAGGAAAACATTCCATATCGAATGGTACCATCAGTGAACTGTTTTGGTTGACGTATACCTTGCTGCAAGCGAGTGCGAACACGCGGAGGAGGCACATGCGGAGGAGATGGCGAAGTATCATCTCTAGAGCTTGAACTTGTGGCAGAGTCAGCCCCACCAGCCAATGCCACAGAAGATCCAGAGGAATCTTCTACAGGGACCGACAGCGCAGGTGAGTAGGGCTATGGAGGAGCAGAGCCTGCAGAGGAATCGCCAGATGGCGCGCCATGGTTTGGCGCGGGCGTGTGCTCACCACGCTCCCGCTGCGAAGAGGGGGACCGACTGGCACGTGGCGCAGCAAGACGGGACGAGGGCGCGTGGCCAGCACGCGTCGGCGGGGACCAGCCCGCCTGACCGCTGGCGCATGCACGCTCCCCGACGGCGGGAGAATCAGCATCGGAGGTCGCAACCTCGGGATCTGATGCAGCAGAGGAATGTTCCAGGGAATCTGCAGCAGAATCAGTTTTGGAGTCCGTGTGATTTTCGTCATTTTCTGGTAGAATTTCAGATGTATTTTCAGCAGCAATGTCATCAGCATTTTCCTGGAAGTTTGCTTGGACATTTTCAGCAACCTGTGACACATTAGTAATAGGCACAATAGGAGTATGATCATCAATATTTGCACCCGCATGTAACATGGATGATGGAAGGAGTAAAATTTCTTTTCTGAGGAGTGGGTCGGCATTGGGTCGAAGGGAGGCAAAGGGGAAGACATTTTCATCAAAGACAACATCACGAGAGATATAAACACGACCTGTAGTCATATCAAGACATTTGACACCCTTGTGACGAGGGCTATAGCCAAGAAACACACACCGAGTAGAGCGAAAGGCTAATTTGCGGGTGTTGTAGGGACGAAGATTGGGCCAACACGCACATCCAAACACACGAAGGGCATCATAGTTTGGTGTTATATGAAGCAAACGTTCAACTGGAGTATCAAAATCTATGACTTTACTTGGGAGAAGATTTATGAGAAAGGTGGCAGTAAGGAAGGCTTCATCCCAGTATTTGAGAGGCATAGATGCATTAGCTAACAGGGCAAGGCCAACTTCAACTATATGACGGTGTTTTCTCTCAGCAGAGCCATTTTGTTGATGAGCATGAGGGCAAGAAACATGATGAGTGATGCCAACTTTTTGGAAGAAAGCATTGAGTTTTTCATATTCACCTCCCCAATCAGTTTGCATAGTTATAATTTTCCTATCAAACTTGCGTTCAACAAACTGTTCGAAATTCAGAAAGGCTTGATAAACATCAGCACGACTTTTAAGCAAATAGATCCAGATAAATTTACTGAAATCATCAATAAAGCTTACATAGTATACATGTTTTCCAGCAGAGAGAGGTGCAGGACCCCATACATCAGAGAAAACTTGTTCCAAGGGAACAGTGGATCTACTAGTAGACATGGGATATGGCAACCGGTGACTCTTGGCCAGCTGACAAGAGTCACAAACATATGCGGTACTCTCTGGTGTGTAAGCTATTTTATTTCTCCTAAGGACTTGTTGAACCACAAATGAAGAAGGGTGTCCTAAACGGCGATGCCATGTCGAGGATGATGGCTTTATTGTGATGAAAGCATGCTTGGAGGGCTCACTGGAGATGGGCATCAGGGGGTATAGGTCTCCATAGCAAGGACCTCTAAACAGAACGCGTCGGGTTGCCTGGTCCTTGATCACAAAAAAGAAAGGATGGAACTCAATAAAGACATGATTATCAAGGGTAAATCTGTGGACAGATAAGAGATTTTTGGAGGCACTAGGAACATGAAGAGGATGGCATTTAGATTAAATGAGTTATGTGGGGTGTGCAAAATTGAATGACCAATACGACTAATGTGCATACCTGTGCCTTCAGCAGTGCGGACCTGATCTTGCCCATTGTAAGCTTCATGAGTGGAGAGCTTATTCAGCTCACCAGTGATATGATCAGTAGCGCCAGTGTCATAGTACCAGTTGGTGTCAACACCATGAGCCGCAAAATTTGCAGTTGCACCATTGTTGCCACGTTCTCCATTATCACGGCGATCATCTCCATAGCGCCACCAACAGTCCTTTGTCGGATGCCCATGTATATCACAAATCTGGCAGGTGGTGTCGACATAGCGAGTGGGCTGGCGATCACGACGCCGCCCACCATTGTCACGCCTGTCTGCATCATCACAACGGCGACCACGATCCTGATAGCCACCTTGGTAACCACCACGGTTTCCACCACCTCCCTGACGGCCACGACCATCATCATCACGGCGGACATCATCATCCCGGCATCGAGGACGCTCATCATGCCAGCCACGGTTCTCATCACGCCAGCCTCGGTTATCTTGAGCACCACGGTTTTCCTGCCAGCGATCTTGACCACGGGAGGGAGCACCACCACCACGGCGTGCAAGATTTGCCGATGAGTTGAAGCTAGGGGTCTCATCAGCTTTGTGCAGCCGATCAAAGGACTGAACTTGACTGAACAGATCAGACAGAGTAGTGTTTGGGTTGGCCCGGACTGCAGTGATCAAATTGTTGTATGCATGCTGTCCACAACTGGCGCGTGGTTGACGTGGGAGGTAGAAATCTCTGTGGTGTAGCTTTTCTTCGTTCCCCGACAACGGCGCCAGAAAATAGCTTGATGTCTACTCACACTTCTTTTCCTGTAGACAGTGTTGGGCGTCCAAGAGCAGAGGTTTGTAGAATAGCAGCAAGTTTCCCTTAAGTGAATCACCCAAGGTTTATCGAACTCAGGGAGGAAGAGGTCAAAGATATCCCTCTCAAGCAACCCTGCAATCACGATACAAGAAGTCTCTTGTGTCCCCAACACACCTAATACACTTGTCAGATGTATAGGTGCACTAGTTCGGCGAAGAGATAGTGAAATACACGTAGTATGGATGTATATGAGTGGAAATAGCAATCTGAATAAAATATGGCAGCGAGTAAACATGCAACAGAACAGTAAATAAACGGAGATTCGATGTTTGGAAACAAGGCCTAGGGATCATACTTTCACTAGTGAACACTCTCAACATTGATCACATAATAAAACCACTCTACACTCTCTTGTTGGATGACAAACACCATTAATTGTGTAGGGCTACAAGAGCACCTCAATGCCGGAGTTAACAAGCTCCATAACATTCGATGTTCATATTTAAATAACCTTAGAATGCAAGATAGACCAACGCAATTATACCGAGTACTAACATAGCATGCACACTATCAACATCAGCTATGAAAGGGGGAATAGATCACATCAATACTATCATAGTAATAGTTAACTTCATAATCTACAAGAGATCACAATCATAACCTATACCAAGTACTTCATGATGCACACACTATCAACATTACATCATGGAGGAGGAATAGACTACTTTAAGAACATCACCAGAGTAGCACATAGATTAATAGTGATACAAAGCTCATCATATGAATCTCAATCATGTAAGACAGCTCATGAGATCATTGTATTGAAGTACATGGAAGAGAGATTAACCACATAGCTACCGGTACAGCCCTTAGCCTCGAGGGAGAACTACTCCCTCCTCATGGGAGACAACAGCGGTGATGAAGATGGCGGTGGTGTCGATGGAGATGCCTTCCGGGGGCACTTCCCCGTCCCGGCGGCGTGCCGGAACAGAGACTTCTGTCCGCCAGATCTTGGCTTCGCGATGGCGGCGGCTCTGGAAGGTTTCTCGTACCGTGGCTTTTCCGTATCGAAGATTTAGGTCAGGAAGGCTTTTATAGGCGGAGAGTCGGAGTCGGAGGGGCTACGGGGCAGCCACACAACAGGGGGCGCGCCCCCCTGGGCCGCGCCACCATAGCGTGTGGGGGCCCTGGGCCTCCCCTCTGGTCCCTCTCCGGTGTTCTGGAAGCTTCGTGGAAATATAAGATTGTGGGCCTTGATTTCGTCCAATTCCGAGAATATTTCCTTACTAGGATTCCTGAAACCAAAAACAACAGAAAACAGCAACTGGCACTTCGGCATCTCGTTAATAGGTTAGTTCCGGAAAATGCATCAAAACGATATAAAGTGTGAACAAAACATGTAGGTATTGTCATAAAACTAGCATGGAACATCAGAAATTATAGATACGTTTGAGACGTATCAAGCATCCCCAAGCTTAGTTCCTACTCGCCCTCGAGTAGCTAAACGATAACAAGAATAATTTCTGAAGTGACATGCTACTTACATAATCTTGATCATACTATTGTAAAGCATATGAGATGAATGCAGCGATTCAAAGCAATGGTAAATACACTGAGTAAACAACTGAACCATATAACAAAGACTTTTCATGAATAGTACTTTCAAGACAAGCATCAATAAGTCTTGCATAAGAGTTAACTCATAAAGCAATAGATTCAAAGTAAAAGGCATTGAAGCAACACAAAGGATGATTAAGTTTCAGCAATTGCTTTCAACTTGTAACATGTATATCTCATGGATAGTAGTCAACATAAAGCAATATAACAAGTGCAATAAGTAAACATGTAAGAATCAATGCACACGAGTTGACACAAGTGTTTGCTTCTAAGATAGAAAGAAGTAGGTAAAGCTGACTCAACATAAATTAAAAGAATGGCCCTTCGCGAGAGGAAGCATGGATTACTATTTTTGTGCTAGAGCTTTTCATTTTGAAAACATAGAAACAATTTTGTCAACGGTAGTAATAAATCATATGTGTTATGTATAAGATATCCTATAAGTTGCAAGCCTCATGCATAGTATACCAATAGTGCTCGCACCTTGTCCTAGTTAGCTTGGATTAACATGGATTATCATTGCATAGCATATGTTTCAACCAAGTGTCACAAAGGGGTACCTCTATGCCGCCTGTACAAAGGTCCAAGGAGATAGATCGCATTTGATTTCTTGTTTTTGATAGATCTCAACAAGGACATCCATACCGGGACAACATAGACAACAGATAATGGACTCCTCTTTAATGCATAAGCATTCAACAACAGATAATATTCTCATAAGAGATTGAGGATTGATTGTCCAAACTGAAACTTCTACCATGAATCATGGCTTTAGTTAGCGGCCCAATGTTCTTCTCTAACAGTATGCATACTCAAACCATTTGATCATGAAAATCGCCCTTACTTCAGACAAGACGAACATGCATAGTAACTCACATGATATTCAACAAAGGTGTAATAGTTGGTTTCGTCCCCAGAAACATGGTTACTGCTCAACAAGCAACTTATTAAGAAATAAGATACATAGCTACATATTCTTCACCACAATAGTTTTTAAGGCTATTTTCCCATGAGCTATATATTGTAAAGACAAAGAATAGAATTTTAAAGGCAGCACTCAAATAATTTACTTTGGAATGGCAGAGAAATACCACATAGTAGGTAGGTATGGTGGACACAAATGGCATAATTTTTGGCTCAAGGATTTGGATGCACGAGAAGTAATCCCTCTCAATACAAGGCTTAGGCTAGCAAGGTTGTTTGAACCAAACTCAAGTATAAAACGGTACATCAAGGCTTACATAAGAACATATTGCAAGCATTATCAGACTTTACATCGTCTTCCTTGTTGTTCAAACACCTTAACCAGAAAATATCTAGACTCTAGAGACCAATCATGCAAACCAAATTTTAACAAGCTCTATGTAGTTCTTCATTAATAGGTACAAAGTACATGATGCAAGAGCTTAAACATGATCTATATGAGCACAACAATTGCCAAGTATCAAATTATTCAAGACATTATACCAATTACTACATGCGGCATTTTATGTTTCCAACCATATAACAATGAACGAAGCAGTTTCAACCTTCGCCATGAACATTAAGAATAAAGCTAAGAACATATGTGTTCATACGAAACAACGGAGCGTGTCTCTCTCCCAAACAAGCATGAATTTATTCAGAGAATGAAAATAACAAAATGAAAATAAAAGCACATAGACGCTCCAAGTAAAGCACATAAGATGTGACGAAATAAAAATATAGTTTCACTAGAGGCGACCTGATAAGTTGTCGATGAAGAAGGGGATGCCTTGGGCATCCCCAAGCTTAGATGCTTGAGTCTTCTTGAAATATGCAGGGATGAACCACGGAGGTGATACGTCTCCGACGTATCGATAATTTCTTATGTTCCATGCCATATTATTGATGATACCTACATGTTTTATGCACACTTTATGTCATATTCGTGCATTTTCTGGAACTAACCTATTAACAAGATGCCGAAGTGCTAGTTGCTTTGTTTTCCGTTGTTTTTGGTTTCGGAAATCCTAGTAACGAAATATTCTCGGAATTGGACGAAATCAAGACCCGGGGTCCTATTTTTCCACGAACCTTCCGGAAGACCGAAGAGCATACGAAGTGGGACCACGAGGTGGCCGGACCACAAGGCGGCGCGGCCAAGGAGGGGCCCGCGCCGCCTGTGGTGTGGGCCCCTCGTCGACCCTCCGACTCGCCCTTCCGCCTACTTAAAGCCTCCGTCGCGAAACCTCGATGCGAAAAACCACGATACGGAAAACCTTCCGGAGACGCCGCCGCCGCCAATCCCATCTCGGGGGATTACGGAGATCTCCTCCGGCACCCTGCCGGAGAGGGGATTCATCTCCCGGAGGACTCTACACCGCCATGGTCGCCTCCGGAGTGATGAGTGAGTAGTTCACCCCTGGACTATGGGTCCATAGCAGTAGCTAGATGGTTGTTTTCTCCTCATTGTGCTTCATTGTTGGATCTTGTGAGCTGCCTAACATGATCAAGATCATCTATCTCGTAATACTCTATGTTGTGTTTGTCGGGATCCGATGGATAGAGAATACCATGTTATGTTAATTATCAAGTTATTGCATATGTGTTGTTTATGATCTTGCATGCTCTCCGTTATTAGTAGAGGCTCTGGCCAAGTTTTTGCTCTTAACTCCAAGAGGGAGTATTTATGCTCGATAGTGGGTTCATGCTTGCATTGACACCTGGGACAGTGACATGAAAGTTCTAAGGTTGTGTTGTGCTTGTTGCCACTAGGGATAAAACATTGATGCTATGTCCGAGGATGTAGTTATTGATTACATTACGCACCATACTTAATGCAATTGTACATTTGCTTTGCAACTTAATACTGGAGGGGGTTCGGACGATAACTCTGAAGGTGGACTTTTTAGGCATAGATGCGGTTGGATGGCGGTCTATGTACTTTGTCGTAATGCCCAATTAAATCTCACTATACTTATCATGCCATGTATGTGCATTGTTATGCCCTCTCTATTTGTCAATTGCCCGACTGTAATTTGTTCACCCAACATGCTTTTATCTTATGGGAGAGACACCTCTAGTGAACTGTGGACCCCGGTCCATTCTTTTAATACTTGAAATACAAATCTGTCTGCAATACTTGTTTTCATTGTTTTCTCTCGCAAACAATCATCTTCCACACAATACGGTTAATCCTTTGTTACAGCAAGCCGGTGAGATTGACAACCTCTCTGTTTCGTTGGGGCAAAGTACTTTGGTTGTGTTGTGCAGGTTCCACGTTGGCGCCGGAATCTCTGGTGTTGCGCCGCACTACATCCCGCCGCCATCAACCTTCAACGTGCTTCTTGGCTCCTCCTGGTTCGATAAACCTTGGTTTCTTTCTGAGGGAAAACTTGCTGCTGTGCACATCATACCTTCCTCTTGGGGTTCCCCAACGAACGTGTGAAATACACGCCATCAGGGGGCATCCCCAAGCTTAGACTTTTCACTCTTCTTGATCATATTGTATCATCCTCCTCTCTTGACCCTTGAAAACTTCCTCCACACCAAACTCAAAACAAACTCATTAGAGGGTTAGTGCATAATCAAAAATTCACATATTCAGAGGTGACACAATCATTCTTAACACTTCGGACATTGCTCAAAGCTACCGAAAGTTAATGGAACAAAGAAATCCATCAAACATAGCAAAACAGTGCAATGCGAAATAAAAGGCAGAATCTGTCAAAACAGAACAGTCCGTAAAGACGAATTTTTTAGAGGCACCAGACTTGCTCAGATGAAAATGCCCAAATTGAATGAAAGTTGCGTACATATCTGAGGATCACGCATGCAAATTGGCAGATTTTTATAAATTTTCAACAGCAGGGGCGGCTCAATTTCGTGACAGCAAGAAATCTGTTCCTGCGCAGTAATCTAAATCTAGTATTGACTTTACTATCAAAGACTTTACTTGGCACAACAATGCAATAAAATAAAGATAATAAGAGGTTGTTACAGTAGTAACAACTTCCAAGACACAACAAAACAGTAGCAAAATAAAAACATGGGTTATCTCCCAAGAAGTGCTTTCTTTATAGCCATTAAGATGGGCTCAACAGTTTTAATGATGCACTCCCAAGAAATAAGAGTTGAAGCAACAGAGAGCATCAAGAAGCAAATTCAAAACAAATTTAAGCCTAACCCACTTCCTATGAAAAGGAATCTTGTAAATAAACAAGTCATGTAGCCATAATGCAACAAGCATAGGAAAACTAGACAAGCGCAACTTCAAGATTTTCAAGCATATAGAGAGGTGTTTTAGTAACATGAAAACTTCTACAACCATATTTTCCTCTCTCATAATGATTTTCAGTAGCATCATGAAAAAACTCAACAATATAACTATCAAATGAAACATTCTTATCATGAGTCTCATGCATAAAATTATTACTACTCCCAACATAAGCATAGTCATTCTTATTAATTGTAGTGGGAGCAAATTCAACAAAGTAGCTATCATCAAATATAGGAGGCATATTGTAATCATAATTAAATTTATCCTCCATAGTAGGCGGCACCAGAAGACCACTATCATTATAATCATCATAAATAGGAGGCAAAGTATCATCAAAGAAAATTTTCTACTCAATGCTTGGGGGACTAAAAATACCATGCTCATCAAAACCAGCTTCCCCAAGCATAGAACTTTCTATATCATTATCAACAATGGTGTTCAAAGCGTTCATACTAATATTACTACTAGCATGCAAATAAGGTTCCATAGGTTTTTTAATTTTCGCATCAAACAATCCATGTCTTAACTCGGGAAATAGTTTAAAAAGCTCACAGTTGTTTTCCATTATGCCTTACTAGTGTTTAACAAAGATGCAATTGCAGGATCTAAAGGAAATAGCTTCGAGTACTGATGTCTATGTGTGCTTCTATTCTTGTAGACAGTGTTGGGCCTCCAAGAGCAGAGGTTTGTAGAACAGCAGCAAGTTTCCCTTAAGTGGATCACCCAAGGTTTATCGAACTCAGGGAGGAAGAGGTCAAAGATATCCCTCTCATGCAACCCTGCAACCACAAAGCAAGAAGTCTCTTGTGTCCCCAACACACCTAATAGGTGCACTAGTTCGGCGAAGAGATAGTGAAATACGAGGTGGTATGAATAAGTATGAGCAGTAGTAACGGCGCCAGAAAAGTGCTTGCAGGCGTGTGGTTGATGGTGGTAATATTGCGAGAAGTACGGATGCGGTAAAACGATGAAACAAGCAGCGATAGCGATATTTAGGAACAAGGCCTAGGGATCATACTTTCACTAGTGGACACTCTCAACATTGATCACATAACAGAATAAATAGATAGATGCTAGACTCTACACTCTCTTGTTGGATGATGAACACCACTAACTGTGTAGGATTACACGAACCCTCAATGCCGGAGTTAACAAGCTCCACAATATTCGATGTTCATGTTTAAATAACCTTAGAGTGCATGACAGATCAACATAACCAAACCAAGTACTAACATAGCATGCACACTCTGTCACCTTCACACTACGAAAGGAGGCATAGATCACATCAATACCATCATAGCAATAGTTAACTTCATAATCTACAAGAGATCACAATCATAGCCTACGCCAAGTACTACACGATGCACACACTATCACCATTACACCGTGCGGGAGGAATAAACTACTTTAATAACATCACTAGAGTAGCACACGAGATAAATTGTGATACAAAACACATTTCAATCATAAAGGGATATAAATAAGCACTTCACTATGCCATTCATAACGGTGAATAAGTATTCCGTGAAATATAGCCTAAGAGACCCACACGGTGCACACACTCTGTCACCTTTACACACGTGGGACAAGGAGTCTCCGGAGATCACATAAGTAAAACCCACTTGACTAGCATAATGACATCTAGATTACAAGCATCATCATATGAATCTCAATCATGTAAGGCAGCTCATGAGAATATTGTATTGAAGCACATAGGAGAGAGATTAACCACATAGCTACCGGTACAGCCCCGAGCCTCGATGGAGAACTACTCCCTCCTCATGGGAGACGAGCGGCGTTGATGGAGATGGCGGTGGTGTCGATGGAGGAGCCTTCCGGGGCACTTCCCCGTCCCGGCGGCGTGCCGGAACGGAGACTCCTGTCCCCCGGATCTTGGCTTCGCGATGGCGGCGGCTCCGGAAGGTTTTCTCCGGTTTCGTCGAACTTGTCGTGGTTTTTAGGTCGGGGACCTTTATATAGGCGAAGAGGCGGAGTCGGAGGGTCGACGAGGCGACGACACACTAGGGGCGCGCCCCCTAGGGCCGCGCCGGCTCTGTCATGCTGGGGCCCGGTGGCCCCCCTCAGCCTCTCTCGGGTGTTCTGGAAGCTTCGTGGAAAAATAGTATGCTTGGGCGTTGATTTCGTCCGATTCCGAGAATATTTCCTTACTAGGATTTCCGGAACCAAAAACAGTAGAAAACAGCAACTGGCCCTTCGGCATCTCGTCAATAGGTTAGTTCCAGAAAATGCATAAATATGACATAAAGTGTGCATAAAACATGTAGATATCATCAATAATGTGGCATGGAACATAAGAAATTATCGATACGTCGGAGACGTATCAAGCACTCACACACCGGCAATAGTGCTAGGAAATAGCTTAGTAGTCGGAGGATGTGAATACCTTTTACCTTACCTCCCCGGCAACGGCGCCAGAAAATAGCTTAGTTGCCGGGGTCCGGAGTGTGAGTGCTTTTTACCTTACCTCCCCGGCAACGGCGCCAGAAAATAGCTTGCTGTCCAGAACTGGCGCGTGGTTGACGTGGGAGGTAGAAATCTCTGTGGTGTAGCTTTTCTTCGTTCCCCGGCAACGGCGCTAGAAAATAGCTTGATGTCTACTCACACTTCTTTTCCCGTAGACGGTGTTGGGCCTCCAAGAGCAGAGGTTTGTAGAACAGCGAGCAAGTTTCCCTTAAGTGAATCACCCAAGGTTTATCGAACTCGGGGAGGAAGAGGTCAAAGATATCCCTCTCAAGCAACCACCGCAATCACGATACAAGAAGTCTCTTGTGTCACCAACACACCTAATACACTTGTCAGATGTATAGGTGCACTAGTTCGGCGAAGAGATAGTGAAATACAAGTAGTATGGATGTATATGAGTGGAAATAGCAATCTGAATAAAATATGGCAGCGAGTAAACATGCAACAGAACTGTAAATAAACGGAGATTCGATGTTTGGAAACAAGGCGTAGGGATCATACTTTCACTAGTGGACACTCTCAACATTGATCACATAATAAAACCACTCTACACTCTCTTGTTGGATGACAAACACCATTAATTGTGTAGGGCTACAAGAGCACCTCAATGTCGGAGTTAACAAGCTCCACAACATTCGATGTTCATATTTAAATAACCTTAGAGTGCAAGATAGACCAACGCAATTATACCGAGTACTAACATAGCGAGGCACACTTGTCAACATCAGCTATGAAAGGGGGAATAGATCACATCAATACTATCATAGTAATAGTTAACTTCATAATCTACAAGAGATCACAATCATAACCTATACCAAGTACTTCATGATGCACACACTGTCAACATTACATCATGGAGGAGGAATAGACTACTTTAATAACATCACCAGAGTAGCACATAGATTAATGGTGATACAAAGCTCATCATATGAATCTCAATCATGTAAGACAGCTCATGAGATCATTGTATTGAAGTACATGGAAGAGAGATTAACCACATAGCTACCGGTACAGCCCTTAGCCTCGAGGGAGAACTACTCCCTCCTCATGGGAGACAGCAGCGGTGATGAAGATGGCGGTGGTGTCGATGGAGATGCCTTCCGGGGGCACTTCCCCGTCCCGGTGGCGTGCCAGAACAGAGACTTCTGTCCCCCAGATCTTGGCTTCGCGATGGCGGCGGCTCTGGAAGGTGTCTCGTACCGTGGCTTTTCCGTATCGAAGATTTAGGTCAGGAAGGCTTTTATAGGTGGAGAGTCGGAGTCGGAGGGGCTACGGGGCAGCCACACAACAGGGGGGCGCCCCCCTGGGCCGCGCCGCCATAGCGTGTGGGGGCCCTGGGCCTCCCCTCTGGTCCCTCTCCGGTGTTCTGGAAGCTTCGTGGAAATATAAGATCGTGGGCCTTGATTTCGTCCAATTCCAAGAATATTTCCTTACTAGGATTTCTGAAACCAAAAACAGCAACTGGAACTTCGGCATCTCGTTAACAGGTTAGTTCCGGAAAATGCATCAAAACGATATAAAGTGTGAACAAAACATGTAGGTATTGTCATAAAACTAGCATGGAACATCAGAAATTATAGATACGTTTGAGACGTATCAATGCACCACCTAGATTCTTGAGAACATACCAGACAAGTTCATCATCATCCAAAGGTTTCCCAGCAGTAGCAAGTTCTTGGGCAATTGTTTGCATCTTAGAGAAGTACTTTTCAGCAGACATGTCATTCTTCTTCGTCTCAACAAGCGCTGCCCTCAGATGTTGAACACGTGACTTGGACGAGGTGGAGACATGGGTGTTGATCGCAGCCCATGTTTCAGCAGAAGTGTCGAGACCAATCACATGAGTGAGAACATCCGAGGACAGGGAATTCAGGAGCCAGCGAAGCACCTGTTGGTCACGAGCAATCCAGGAGGCATAATTGGGATTGGAGATTTTAACTTTCACACCTTTTTCATCTTCAGCTTCAATGATCTTGTCAAGAGCTGGTTCTTTTCCTTCGACGAGATCGAGCACCCAGGCACCACGAAGGGCCGGGATGACCAACGCCCTCCACACAAGGGCATTGTCCCTGGTGAGCGGCTGGGTTGGAGGGGCACCGAGAGCGGCGGCCAGGGCAGTTGCAGAGGAGGACGACGCCATGATCAGCAACGGAGGGGTCTTGGACGTGCAGAAACAACGATCGGGATGGTCTTGAGCGGCAGCGGCACAAACACGTGCGGCGGCGGCGATTTGATCTGGACTTGGTTTGTAGGGTTTTGTGTGCGGCGGCGGCGATTTGGCTTGGGTTTTGGTGGTACGGAGGCGGCAGATGAGCTGCGGCGACGGCACGGTTTGGTTTGGCTTGGTTTGTAGGGTTTTGTGGCGGCGGCGGCGGATAATGTCAGCGGCGGCGGCGGCAATTTTCGTTGGCAGCTAGGTCACGGAGAGAGGCTGCTCTGATACCATGTCAAAGGTTATGAGGGAACCGTACTTTTCCTCGTACGGGTTGCATGTTAATATATAGGGACAGAGTACAATACGGAGAGAATACAGGGGGAATACAGGGGTATAGAGCATGCGGTATAGAACTCCTAATACAACATATCTAACAACCCACAGGCATCGTGCATTCTCCCTTCTTCCCTTTAGTTTCATAGACCCTGGTCGAGGCAGCCAAGTATCCCTGAAAACTCTAACACTCGAGCCTAAGCAGATCCTCCAAATAGCACCTTTCCTGAGCAATTCCAAGCCGAACATGATACCTTGCCACATTGGTGAAGCATTCTGAATAAATGCAGTATCAAGGAGGTTTTCAATCGGGAAATATTTGGCCTTGAGCAGTCTTGCACAAAGACTCTCATGGTTCTGGATTAGGCGCCAGACCTGCCTTGCTAGGAGGGCTTGGTTGAAGATTTTCAAATCCTGAAACCCAACACCCCCTTGAAACTTTGGGCGATCTAGTCTATCCCATGCCATCTAGTGCATCTTCCGCTTATTTTCCTCATCTCCCCACCAGAAGCTCCAAACAATTTTTTGTTAATTCATCAATGAGACCAAGTGGGAACCTGAACACTCCCATGGCATAAGTGTTGAGTGACTGAAGCACCGCCTTAATCAGTATCTCCTTGGTCCGTGATTCATGAAAAATGCATACATGAACTTTGTAATTTATTAACATGTATTCCCAGGGAAATTCAATTTGGTACCCGGGTGCGTATGCTCCCTTCACCAAGAAAATATAGTTCAAGGTGTCGAAAATGTTTGAAGAAAAATTCTACATGTACATCTCCGTAATATATGTGCGTTCGTCAAGTTTCGAGAAAACCCGATATTTTTTTGGTCTATATAAAAAAGAAAAAAATCATGTTGTGACATGCCTTATTTTTAGCACTGAAAATTGTATTTTTTACACGCGCCACAAGACAAGTCAGATTTTCATGAAACAACTTTGTGGACGTGTAGCACGTGAAAATGTAAGTGCAAATTTTTTGTTTCAAATTTTTTTGATGTTTCAAAATGTATCTAAGATGCATTATAAAATAAAGGGAACATATGATCACATGTGCCAAAACACCACTCCCATATTCCCACCTATTTGCAACATATTTTATGTTATTGCCATATTTTATATTGATTTATGGGGATTTACCAATGATCCCCTTTATTTGGCTTATAACTCTGCAGAACAGGAAAATTTTGTTTTGTGTACTTTTCACTTTTAGATACCTATACGGAGTCAAATGAGTTAGGATTTTTGGGGAGTCATTTCTTCACCGCGAGAAGCATCTTGGACTTTTGGACCAGACCTGGAAGGCTTGGAGGCCCAAACGAGGGTAGGTGTGCGCCCAGCAAGGGGGGCGCGCCACCCTGGCTCTTTTGTTGTCGATCGTCCGATTCGCTTGATTCTTTCGCGAACCGACGTATTTTGACCAAAAAAATTCCTATATATATAACCCCGAGGGTTCTTTGGAGGAAGGCGCCGCAGAAACATAGAAATACGAAAACAGAGGCTGCAACAGCGAAGATTGGAGGGGGAAACTCCGCCGGAGCCGCCGCCGGAGGGATCTCCACCTTCTCTGACGTCTTCCTCATCAACACCATGATCAAGGGGGAGTAGTCCACTTCTGGACTACGGGTTTGTGGCAGTAGCTTGATCTATTTCTCTCATGTTCTTCATAGATCTTAGTACCATATGAGCTGCCCAACATGATTATGGTCATATATGTAATTTCTATGTGGTGGATATTTATTCTATGATATTGTGCTATGAGATTTGACTATACTTTGTGTAAGATGTATTGATAGATGCATATTATATGCCCCATTCTTAAGTATTGGTTCTGGTCCAACTTGTATAAAAGAACATGCGTGGGGTGATGTGTGTGTTTGATGGAATATCATGGTTTTAATGATTGGATAGTGACAACAAATTCATGATCTATTATTGCTTTGCCTTTTATTTTACTATCTCACTAGGGATAAAGTGAATGCATGTGCTATGTTCGTCACGTTATAAAAGTGATGATCTTGTTTGTTCAAGCTAGCATATTTGATATTCAAACATCATGTCAAAATACTTATGGCTATACTCTGTTAATTCTTAATACAAGATTGTATGGAGTATTCCCTTTCTTGTGGAGTATAAGAGAGATGTGTTGCATCATCTCTATGTTAGTACGTGATGCCCATATAAATATGTATCTTACACATATTGAAGTTATATATTTTTTATATCTCAATGATGAATTGTTATTATTCACTACAACTTTAAAAAGAGAGTATTTAAAAATAGAGTAGATAAGTAAACCCATGAACCCCGTTCCAATTTTAATCATAAGAAACACATTCTCATTGCATTTATCTTAGTTTCTATTTGTTGCACTATTTTAATTCAAAAATACAAAAATATTTAGTTATCTTATTTGCACACAACACCACAAAACAATAAACCCTTTACTGATTTTACTTAGTTTACTTTACTTTTGTTACTACTTTATTTTATTATTACTAATACGAAACCTTGTGCTTGAAAACCACACGGTGGAGTTGAGACACAAGGCTTTATTTTATTTTGCAGGATAGCTAGAAGAATATATTGAGGGGGATACAACTCTTAACCAATTCCCCTAGAGTTCGATATAACCCTCGAGTCACCCTTGTGGGGAAAATACTTTGCTGACGCAACACTCTGCACTTCAAGTCCCAACATCACCAAAACTATTATCTGGTGCTATTTCTGGAGAATTCGAAGAGTTACATCACATTGGTTGTTGTGCGGTGAAGCACAAGGCAACTGTCAGCTTAGTGCAAACACCCAAGCTTGGGGAGGTTGTATCGTTGTGAACTCTCTTTTCTCTTTTAGATTTTGCAAAGTATTTTATTTGTCTTGTTCTTAGTCTTTACTTTCTAGTTCTCTTTTAAAACACAAAACCCATAAAATGACAAATGTAAAATATCAAAAATACTTCTAGTATGCCTACTAGTCTAGATAAAAAAGACACGTTGGAAGAAGATAATAAAATACTATGATATCTATAAAATATAGAGAATCATGTGAAGGGAAACAACTAAAAAGTTTTTTAAGACTTCTAACTAATTCTACTATTGAGTTGCTTGTACATTATGAAAGGACTTGTAACTTTTGCTGTGGTGAACACTTTGACTTTCAATGTAGATCCCATAAAGAACATACAATTGCCTCCTATCATACTTATAGTTATATCATTTAGAGATGGAGGAAGTAGAACAATTTGTGAGCTTTATGGCAGCCTACAAATTAAAAAAATTCCATTGATGATATCTATGAAACTACTGGTGTGCTAGCACTTATACTAGTCAGTGATTTATTTATTAGATAATATATGAAAAATATAATTTCTATGTTGTATGTCTAGTGTCACCAGCAGCCACAAGGATCCATGTTATGTGACTTCTATGTTGCCTATCATATGGATTTCGTAATGAGCAAAATGCAGGGAAATAAGCCATTTAATTGGTATGCAAACATCTTTTATTTTCTTTCTTCTATTTTTTTCATATTTTGTACCTAATTTGATCATACGTATTTATTACCTCGCAGCCAAAGTTGGATGTGGGGAGCTGACGAATCTGACACTAGATGATTGTTCTTTCATCCGCATAATATAAATTGATGTCATATGTATTATTCTAAGGATTTTATATCATTTATATTGTTTAGACCATTTACCGCACTTCGCTCGCGGGAAAAAAATGTAGAGAAGATCAGTTACACATAGTGTGAGGTTCTTTTCACATAGGTGTAGGTGATATCAAAAATTGCTCTTCTCTTTAGTGAGCATGTGGTTCCATACTTACATCTAAGGCCCATAATTGCATCTCACCGTCAAGCTCATCAGCATATCAAACTAAATTTGCATCCTTTCTTGTTGTCATGTTTAATGTCTTATAGGTTAGCTATGGGTTTTGCTAAGTCTTAGCTAATCTAGAAAAAGGTGTTGCTTGTATATTTTTAGAAAAGTGCAATTAGGTAGGAAGGGGCAACGTAGTTTACTGAAAAGTGTGCAACTGTGCAACTGTGCAACTTGCACTTTTTGTAGAAAAGTGCAACTCGGAAAAAAAATATTGTTCTAAGTTGATAGAAATTTAAAAAATTAAGTTAACACAGACATAAACATACCCTTTAGTTATTATGATATTAAAAAAAATTGGCGCGCTATGCAACATATTAATTTATTTTTTTAGATCAAAAGGTGCGGAACCCCCTGTTTCCATTATCATGCAACAAAAAAGGTCACAGAGTTTTTATCACAATTGTTTAGTTGCTCACCACATGGTAAGGTCACAGAGTTCTCAATCGAGTTGTGGGCTTAAAAAAGTTAAGTGCATGAAAGAAAAAGAAAAAAAAGGACACCCTAAACGAACATGCTCCACGGGAGATAATCTAGAAGGACATGCGAAGACGAGAGTCCTCAATAAGCTTCTCTACAGATCATCTCCTAGAGCCAACAATCAACACGACCACCTGAAGAAGAGCTGGCCTGAACTTTGTTAGCCAACATGCAACATATATTAATTTATAGGCGACTGCTTCCATAGACCCCCAACGTCGAACGGGTATGTTGAGCGGAACACAAGAACGACCCAGATTACTCCGCGGCGAGGGGCAGGATCGTCTTTTCAACTTCGATTCGGGTATAGAAATGCCCGCTCCAAAACCCGCAGGACCCGTTAGCCCGAGGAGGTACGCGTATCACCGCGAGAATACATACACGCCCGTACACCTCTTCCGCGTACACGCCCGTACCCCTTCCGCGTACACGCCCGTACCCCTTCCGCGTACACGCCCGTCAATGCCCACGGGTCCACACACGGGTCCACGCACACGCGCACAGTCCAAAAGAGTCCACTACTTTATCCCCGGTCGGCCGCATCCCCTCCCCACCATCCCCATTTCCGGCAAAAGCGAGAGGAGAGAAAACCCTAACCCTAGTTCTTCGGCGAACGAAGCCTCTCTCCCTACACTCCCATTTCTTCGGCGAAGCGAGATCCGGCAATGGACATGAACCTAGCCGCGGCTGCTGCTGGTTTGGAGGGCGGAGAGGGAGCGGCTGCGGCTGCGGCTGCGGGGGCGGCCGCGGGAGAGGTTGCGGGAGCGGGAGCCGGAGCGGTTGCGGGAGCGGGAGCGGGAGCCGGAGCTGGAGCGGGAGCGGCTGCGCCTTGCTGCGGCGGCGGACATCGGCGCGGGAGCTGCTGGTGCTGATCTGGGCGGCATCGCTGATGCGGTGGCTGCTGCTGCTGCTCGCGCCGCTGCCGATAGGGAGGCGGCGTACAAGGAAATCGACGCCATGTACGAGGCCAGCCAGTACGTCCAGCCCTGCGAGGTAAATCTATGTCTCCCCTCTCAGATCTGGTAACCCCTGCAAAGTAGATGTAGTAGATGCGCGTGGATGCTATGTCGATCTGGTAACTGCAGCTATGTCCTCGAGTACATCGAGCCCTGCGAGTTAGATCTACTCCCTCCGTCCAGAAATAAGTGGATCTTGTATTAAAAGCAACAAACATTGGCGAGTTAATATTACTAGTTGAATGCCCGTTGTGATCTTGTATCCAAAGCAACAAACATTCATTTTTCTTGCACTTCTTCTACCATTGTGATCTTGTATCCAAAGCAATAAACTTTGTATTAAAATCATTACTGTGTACCACTATAAGAAGACGATACCATTCAAACTATTGTGGATTCAGCTAAATTATTCTCAAACAACAAATAAGATACAACTACTAAATAAGCCACTTGCCTAATATAAATGAAAGTTGCAGTCATACTAAGTTGGTTTGGAGCTTCTTCATATAGAAATGAGCCTATTTGCCGTTGGGGATTGAAATGGGTCAAGAGCTGAAGGTTTGCTGTTTACCATGATTTGGATACGCAAGAATGTATGATAAACGACTTGAGAACCACTTTTTAATACAGACCTCTCATTTGAATTTTTAAACAAGAAAAACATAGTTAACAGAGTGTTGAACCGTGTAGAAAAGCAATATAAGGCACATCTAAATTTTTACAGACATAAATACTAAACATATGTGCTGACAAGTGTTAAACAAGGAAAAAGTATTGGTATTTCAGACCTTGATTGTGGATCAGGTCCTTGCCCCGTTTCCCTGTAGATTCAGTGAATTATGGGAAAGCTTTTTTATGTCAGATGGAAAACTCATCATTTACATCCCGATGTATGTATCAAACAAACCAGAAATAATATTTATTATATCAGCTATCGCTTTATGTCTCGCTTGCATAAGAACATAAAGTCCTAAGGAAATTCAAACTTATGCTCAAATTATAAACAGAACAGAAAAATAGTAATTGGACTTCCACTAAGAAAAATAAAAGATATGTTCAAATGAAAGCTACCGCTTTCTTCATGAAAAAAGTAATATAGGAAACAAAATCAGCAACATATGTGACAAGGTAACCAAAAATGGACTGCCTTTTGACAACCTGCAAACCTAGAAATTTTAGGTGGTTGAAGAATGCCTACCTACAGTTGATTTGTTTTTGGATGTCGTAGAAACTCTTAGTAAGCTATTATTTTTGAAATTATTCATGCTTAGTAGTGACTCTTCAGGTTTGCCAAATGTGTGGAAAGTCCTTTCTTGGCGGTATGTAAATCTTGTACCAAGATAGAAAGCATAAATACATTATCTTTAACAGTTTGTAAATCGTGTATCCAAACTCCCATGGTTAAAGTTTGCTCTCTATGTTCCTCAGGTATGAATTGTAAGAATTACTCATTAAATTTAGCAGCTAATATTAAGAAGATATGAACTTTGTGAATACCATACCATGTTCCGCATCCTTTAGCCGCTTCCTCACATGTGCCCCTTTATTTGCAGTACAACACAGATGACGACGTCGACGAGGACAACTTTGAGTCCTACGTGCAGAGGCAGGTCAAGGGATTCGAGTCTCGGATTCTGAAGACAGTGCGGAGGGGAAAGCATGCTTGCCCCTTCTGTCCCTGCAAGGTGAAGGACGGCGCGCTGGCTTCCCTTGAGATGCATGCTATGGACACTCGCAACAGCGCCCCCGAGTGGCAGGGCAAGGCTGACCACGAGGCACTTGCAAGGTTTCTGCTGGGTCCTCGCCTTCCCCGTTACGGCAGGATCCTCAAGAGGCGTCGCAACATCCGAACCTACCATGCATGCCTCAGCCCGATGCTCGCCCCCGTATATATGTTATGTCCTTGGAGCTTATTTCTGTCTCGGTTGTAATGGATAACTAAGAACTTTTAGGTTTAATGTGTGTACGTAGAACCTTAAGTTCTACTTATGAAATTTCTTAGTACTAATTAAGAACTTATATCTCCAGTGTTATGCATGAATGCCTCGCTTGTTTAGATAAATGCTAGTTATGACCGTTATGCATGAATGCCCGCTTGTTTAGATAAAGGCGCCTTAGATAAATGCTAGTTATGACAGCTTATGCATGAATGCCTTGTTTAGATAAATGCTAGTTATAACTTTTAAGCATGAATGCCTTGTTTAGATAAATGCTAGTTATAATCAGTTACTCTTTTATCTAGATAAATGCTAGTTATAACCGTTATGCATGAATGCCTTGTTTGTTATTCTCATGCATAGATTGTTTTTCACATAGACTGCTCAGTCCTCGTAGCTAAACTTGTTCGATCCCTCGATAACAAAGTCAGTGCCACATAGAGATGTTATCTAAAATCAACAAGTTTGATTACCATAGAAGGTACAAGTAAGAAAGGAGTAAAAAATAGTCACATATGAGTTTGAGGTAAAAAATAGTCACATATTTGTGTACTTGTGATTATTTCGACGTTGACTAAATAGACCATGCAATCCTAGGTTTCTCACATGAAATAACCATGCACTCAGCTTGGACTCACCCCGGCAACCCCATCCACATCCACATCCACATCCATCCATTTGATTTGGCATCGAAGGTTTCGTGTGAACACACGAAACCTTTAAAATACTTTTTTTGGTATTTTCATTTCAATTTCCACAAACTAATACATAATTGGGACATGGTTTTCCACAAACTAATACATAATTGGGACATGGTTTTCCACAAACTAATACATATTTTGAACCATGGTGGACACAAATATAAAATTTTGCAAAAAAACTAAACCTAACTAGACCGTGCATCCAAGGTTTCCGTGTTCACCGCTAACAATCCCCAGATCACCCAAACCGGAAAATCCAGCGGGAGGATGAGGCGAACACCCGTAAACTTCCGTGCACGTATTCGCTGCGAAGAAACAACACTCTTCATCGGTCGTCCTCCTCGTCGGTGCTGTCGCCGTGGTTGTCGTGGTTGTCCCGGCGGCAGCCGCGTCTCGTCGAAAACCTTGACGCTCAAGTCCCCGTCGCCATAGTAGGTGAACAGGAGGATGAAGCCGGCTTCGAGTCTGTGGTGGCGCGCGAACTTCTCCCAGCCGATGTGGAGGTACATCTTGCCGCGCCCGTCGTATATCACGTCGACGATCCACCGGTAGAAGCCGGACGAAGCCTCCCGCAGATGCAGCGTGCCCGGCCGATCGTCGCCGGCGACATAGACGGCGAAGGGGTCAGGAAGTCTCTGGATGCCGCGTGGGTCGCCCTTGAGTACGAGGACGAACTCGAACAGCACGGGCCCCTCCACGTCCATCTCCGGCGATGAAGCCGACGGTGTGGCAGGCGACGGCGAGCGTGCAGCTCTGCCGTGGCCACGGCCACGACCACGCCGGCCTCCGCCTCTCCCAGCCCATGGCGTCAACTCTTGTTGAGACGGTGGCGGCAAGGGTTGGGGAGAGAGCCTCTAGGGTTTGTGTGTGAAAGGGACGATGAGAGGCGGCCCTTTTATAGTCCTTAGGGAGGCGATGGAGCGGTGGGTAGGGAACACTCATGGCCCATCCAAACTGGGTTCTCTAGTTTCTTCTGTCTTTTTTTCCAATTCGAATTTAACTGAAATTTAGTAGTTTATTTTTACAGAAATTCAAAAATGAAAAAACCTTCACAGTTCGTCTTAGAATGGATACGAGAGTGTGTGCAAAAATTTCTGGAGCGTTTCCGAAGGTCGAAAAATCCACATTCTTAGAAACGGAACCGTTTGGGTTACATCAAACCACTTTTTGTAAGCTAGTCGATTTTTCGACCTTCGAAAAAAATTCCAGCTTTTTTTACCCAATATGTCACACGTTTTTGTGAACATAATCCGTTGGTTAAAACTTTTTTTGAATTTTTTGAATTTAACCAGGTTTGCTGCAGATTTATTGAAATCAAAACTAAAAAACTTATCGCTTAGGCCGAAAGACATGTAACGCGGTTTGTACTAAGCCCATTAACGTGGAGCATGGACGTGGGGAAGGAATACTCATGGCCCATCCAGACAGGGTTCTCCAGTTTTCTTCTGTTTTTTTTCAACTCGAATTTAACTGAAATTTAATAGTTTATTTTCACGGAAATTCAAAAACTGAAAAAACCTTCACACTTCGTCCTAGAATGGATACGAGAGTGTGTGCAAAAATTTATGGAGCGTTTCTCGAAGGTCGAAAAATCGACATTCTTAGAAACGGAACCGTTTGGGTTACATCAAACCACTTTTTCTAAGATAGTCGATTTTTCGACCTTCGAAAAAAAATCCAGTTTTTTTACCCAATATGTCACACGTTTTTGTGAACATAATCCGTTGGTTAAAACGTTTTTTGAATTTTTTGAATTTTACCAGATGTGCTGCAGATTTATTCAAATCAAAACTAAAAAACTTATCAGCTAGGCCGAAAGACATGTAACGCGGTTTCTACTAAGCCCATTAACGTGGAGCATGGACGCGGGGAAGGAACACTCATGGCCCATCCATCAGGGTTCTCTAGTTTTCTTTTGTTTTTTTTTCAACTCGAATTTAACTGAAATTTAATTGTTTATTTTCACAGTAAATTCAAAAATTGAAAAAACCTTCACACTTCGTATTAGAATGGATACGAGAGGGTGTGCAAAAATTTCCGGAGCGTTTCTCGAAGGTCGAAAAATCCACATTCTTAGAAACGGAATCGTTTGGGTTACATCAAACCACTTTTTCTAAGCTAGTCGATTTTTCGACCTTCGAAAAAAATCCAGTTTTTTTTACCCAATATGTCACACGTTTTTGTGAACATAATCCGTTGGTTAAAACTTTTTTGAATTTTTTCAATTTAACCGGATGTGCTGCAGATTTAAAGAAAAATTAAAAAACTAGGCTGTCAGACATGTAACGGGCCAATGCACGCGGGGAGGGAACTCATGGGCCATGGCTTTATCTGTCAACTTTTTTTCGCCTGAATTTAACATAAATTTATAGGTTTACTATCACAAAAATTGAAATAAATAAAAAACTTCACAAATTTTGGAAACCAATAACTTTTACCTAATTTTTTTCTCTTTTTCATTTAAACACAGTATACGAACATTACACAAACCATTACATAGTTTAAAACAAGATTAGAACATTGAAAAATGAGGAAACCTAACTAGTGTCGTCCTCGGGTGTTTCCGTGTTCGCTGCCAAGAAAGAACACTCCCGTGCACCCGGACCGGAAACGTACACTAGTGGTTCTATTGGCCGGTGGCCATTTTCGCCGCAAAGAAAGAACACTCGAAAATATCTAACCGTCGGTGCTCGAGCTTGACTCGCCGATGTGGTAGTATCTCCGGCAGATGTGCCGTCGAACACTTTGACGACCATGTCGCCATCCCCGTCGTAGCGTAAGATAAGCTGGCAGCCGGGTTCGAGATCGAGGTAGCGGGCGAACTTGTCCCACCCGGTGTGCGGTACATCTTGCCCCGGCCGTCGAACAATACCTCGACACGCCATCGACGAAAGCTGCAGCTCGCCTCCCGTAGCTGCAACTCGCCGGCTCGACGCCATCGACGAACTCGGCGAACTTGTCCGGAAGCCGCTTGATGCCGAGAGGGTCCTGGTCGATGCGTAGGATGAATTCGAAGCACGTCGCCTCCTCCGAAGACAATGACGGCGCCGGCGACGACGAGCGGCCGGGTGATGCTGCTCCGAAGCACGGCGACCGCGCCCTCGGCCTCGACGGCCTCGACCGCCTCGCCGCCCACCAAAACCAGCCATGGATTCCTTCGTGGGCTTGTGGGTGGGCTGCGCTACGGTGCAGGTCTCCGCGGCGGCTAGGGTTTGTGCGGGAGTAGATGAGGCAGCCGAACGAGCGCCGCTATATAATGCCCCGTGCAACCGTGGTCGGCGGCGGCCGCCGTGCACGCGTGGCGTCGCCAATAAATTCATTGGCGCAGGTGGGCGGCGGCTGATGGGCACGCGTGGCGTCGCCAATAGCTTCATTGGCGCAGGTGGGCGGCGGCCGATGGGCACGCGTGGCGTCGCCAATAACTTCGGCGCGCCATAACTTCATTGGCAGAGGTGGGCGGCGGCCGCCGGGAGGCGAGGAATGGCCATTCTCACGTGGCGGTCGAAGCGACTCCGGGCGGGCCCTACAATACCTAGCTCTACGCCGTTGGATGGAGGCCGTGCACGGCCGCGATCCGCCGAGCGACGGCGATCCGCGAGAGGCTCACTCCGCAGTATGATTAGTCTAGGGAGGAGACGTGGTTCGGACCGTTGCACGGTTTTGTCCCGTCGCAGACTTCGCCATGCATGCGCCGCACCAACTCGAGCGCTCAGCCGAGGCGGTACGACGATTCGGAGCCATTTATGGTCGACGATTCGTAGCAATAAAGGAAGATCGAATCAGTGCGCACCGCATTGACACGGATACACACACGCGCGACGTTTCATTGTAAGGCGCGCCTCATTGTAATTGATCGATTTGGCGCCCTATTTATACCCCCTCTTTCCTCTTCACTCGGCGCGACACACAATCCATATATTCTCCACTTGAAGCTAATCCCCACCCAAGACCTTGCAACGCACCGGTAGGATGCGCTCAACGCACCGGTCTTCCGTCGGCCTCCTACCGTGCCCGAGCGACGCTACCCGGCGGGCGTCGTCGTGGAGAACACACTCCGCGTGTGGGCCATCTCCAGGTGGAGGGGACCGGTCGAGCTCGCCCGCGCGTTCCTCACCGCCGGCTTTGCCCACCTCCCTTCGGACGCGCCGGTGATGTTTCGCCTCGACGAGGCCCGTGACCACACGCGCGCCTTCCTCTTGTTCCTCACGGTCACCTTCACCAACCGCTACGACGCGTACGAGCTCCTCGGCAAAGTCTTTTGGTGCGGCTGCGAGTTCATAGCATTCACTACGTTCAACATCTACACCAACTTTGAGTGCCACTTTCCCACGCGCAACATGATGCACACCCTTCCCTACAACTTCGACGAAGAGGAGGAGGAGGAGGAGGAGGAGTGAAGTTCACGATGGCGGTGAAGCTGCCGGGGCTACTTGAGGATGGTCATGTTTAGTTTCATTAGTTTTAACATGTGTTTGTTATGTTTCCCGCTTTTTCTATGTCATGTCGTGTGCTACTCGTTTGAATTATGTACGTGCGAAAGGTTGAATTACTTATCCGTACTTTTTATCGTGCAAAAAAGTACTTATCTCATTGTGGAACAAATAACATCAACCCCAAATAAGTTCAACACCCAAAGTAAAAGTTCTACAGGTCTATGAGACCTTCCGGACACAAATCCACCCTAGCATTACAACTAGTGCAAATAATATCTGATAATGTTTTTTACGCACGTGCTTTCGCCGCGATGTCAAGGACATCCTTCTTCGCCTTCTCGTGCATGTTTGATTCTGCCATTATAATTTTGGCGGCAGTCATATTCCTGTTCTTGTTTATCGTTTCCTGCAACAATTATTATGTAGTTTAGATTACCGGGAGAGATAAACATGTGTGTAACAAAGATACTATAGATAAGAGGTAACCTCGCGAAAATTCGGCCGTTAGTTTATCTCCATCCCGAGTGCTCCATACATGCTAACAGAACAGTCCACATGAGTTCCCGCATATAGATCGAGGTAAACTATCCGCATATAGGCATCAATAGTAATGGCGTAAGATTAACGGTAGACTCACGTATCAGCTTTGCATAGGTATTGGGTATCTTCTAATTTCCCATTTCGAAACGTCTGGATACTTCTTTCTTGATATCTCATTGTTCGCAAACTCGACGTCCTTCAAGATTTCTTCTCTCTGTGAAGCATAAAATTTAAGTACAGTGCACTGAGTACCAAAAGGTGGTCTTACATTCCGTGATCAAAAGTCATACCAGCTTTTCCACAAAATTCTTGCTCTGCTCAAGGCGCCATAACGAGTCTAGCACCTGAAATTCCTTCTTGTCACTGTGCATGACGACGGTGACCCAATTGGCATTTGGAAATGTTAACCGAGAAATAAGCCTACAAAAAATACATAGTTAATAATTAATGCATTAATAGTTAATTTTGAAACCTCTCACTTAATAATGTACAAGCAATCATTACCTTGTTAGTGCCAAAATATTCCAGCTCGCATCTTTCGTAGCAACCCGACATTTCTGCAATATCCGTCGTGTCAAGGTTTTTCTTTTTCCATCGCTGCCTTCTCGGTCGATTTTCGACTATAGAATTTGCCCTCCAGTGCAGGCATATTGTCCTATCCTTCAATTTTAATCTCAGCTCAGCCAAGTAACACTCAATGACCTGCATATAATTCAAACAGGTGATCACTCCAGAGCACATATATATTCAAGCCTAGGAGAAATAGAAGGATGACATCGGTTGTTGGACTTACAAAGTGCCGCACAGCCCATCCACGGTCAAGGATAGGTTTAAGAAAATCAGCCCTCGCCACAGTCCCGTCTTCATTCTCGTACACAGTCTTACTTCTGCCGTTTTTTTTTGTAGATTTGCATATTATCCGAATATACTCGGCAGCCGCGTCAATTATCTCCGGTGTCAGCGGATTTGATCCGTCCGTGGCATATTCGTTGTTGAACAAAGCATCAGGACCTATCGACAACAACCATATATAGTTAATTATGTGAACAAGATTCCTTGATATAGTGCAAAATATTTCAGAAAATATACCTTTTCTCGATCGCGCGTGGAAACCGTTTAGGACAGCTTCTCGGTCATCACAATGCTTGGGGAACTTAATTTGCGAGGAGCTCGCGTTTGCGCTTCCCGCAGACATCTTCCTTTTTCTCCTCCTTTTTGCCACATACATCATCTTTTTCTCCTCCTTCTTCCCACTTTCTATCGCTTCCGGCAGATCGTGTTCAAGCTATCAAATTCTTCTAATGCATCCGGAAGAGTTAAATCAATAGTTGCCGAGGCAGGACGATTCGGTGTAGCCTTGTCGTCGATGATTATGGGTACTTCAGGGGTGTCTCCTCGCTTAGGCGCTCGGTGTCGTGTACCCAAGCATTAGCAGTCTTCTTCTTGCTCGGTGGGTGTCACGAAGTTCGAATCATCCATCGGCTCACTCTTCTTACTTGCATCTTCCAATTCATCGTCATGTTGATCCTTAACTCGAATTCAAAAATGATGCAAAGGCCGTCTCGACTTGATGTCGTCAAAGTCCATGAAATCTTTAGGCGGAAGGACGCCATGGCTAGGTGTGGAGGCCGCTCCTTCTTTTTTGTCTTCCACCTCCCGATCTTCGTCATCGACATGTCAGCCTTGCCTCGCCCCGTACGCAACTCCTTTCGCGTTAAGCATTTTTTAGGACTTTCTCGTAACAAAATTCAGAAGGTAATTAATGTCATGCTCGTGTAGAGATGCATTTCAGCAGATAGAAGCATACAAAAAATAGTCCATGTCACCTCGAGCGTATACGTCCGCAACTTTGTCCATATGTTTGCTTAGTGATGTGTCTATGTGATTGGTCAGCTTTAATCGAATCTGCTCAACCATGACCTCCATTCTTGAATCATCCACCGAACCTCGAAGCTTTAGCTCTTTTACTTTGCTTCCTCTTTGATCTTGGAGGAACGTCAGTGTGTGGATCACCTCCCTTCTGTGGTTAGCAGATATGTCGTCGTCAATCTAGAAGGAATGCACATGAAGTGATGATGTAAGTCCACATGAAGTGATGATGTAAGTCCACATGAAATGATGAAGATAATAGTACATGAGTAAGAGAAAACTTACCAAGCCTGTTCCTCGTCCATGTTGGTATTCAATGTTGTCTCTCTTACTCGCCTCTTCTTCTCGTCCAGCTCCTCATCAACGGCTTTGATGACGTCAATTGTGAACCAGCTTGGGTGCACTTTTTCATAGTAAATATACCGCATATGTTGGCACAACAGCTTAAACACCTTTATACATTGTTGGATTTTTTTTTAAGAGAATGGACGTGGTGAGGACAAATATACCCGAAGTAGGGCTAGGTTGCCGCGGGGCCATTGCACCATCTCATGTTCACTTTGCAGCTTTCTTTATATTGTTAATTAAATAAGAACGTGTGAAACCATTGAAGTTCATATTCTTCAAACGTGACACGTACTTAACAATTGTCCAATACTCCAACGGAACCGTTTTGCTCGGACTCGTGGTGCAAGAACTGTACCAAGGGCCACAAGAACAGCTCTTCGAAGGAAGTCATCGTCGGCTAATCCGCTCTTGATTGCGTCCGAGATCAATCCATCAATACTCGACTCGCCGGTGGACTTGTTCGTAAAACGAGATGGTATATCATTTTCTCGCATATTCCCCATCCTCATAAAGGATGGTGTCAATATCCAGCCCATCTCGTCGCTTTGTCCTTGAGACCAAAAATTTCCTCCACATCGACTCCTTTTATAGTAATCGAGGGTTGATCTTTTTGCAAGTTGAATGTTTCGACTCTCGGTCAAATGCCTTAAACATGAGGCTAAGTATAGACGATCGTGGACTTATACTCTTCATGTGAATCAAGCTTTGTAAATCAGCTTCAGCGAGTTTACATCGCCGAGCTTGTGTCATTCTTGTTACAAAGCCCACCCAACGATCCACATCGCACACACCAATTTTCAACTTACTGTTCATAAAAACGAGTAGATAAATGTCAAAATTTGTGTGCAAGTATAATGCCATGCAACATAATTTCTAAAGTCATATTTATGTTACGTATGAAAGGGCCGGATATTTTTTCTTAGATCATAATTCTATCCGCTATCTTTATCAAAGCGATGATTTGCGTTGAACAAAAATTTCCACTAACAAGTGTTAAGATCTAAAATTCAAAGAACAATTATATTGACATCGATTACTGCCTATGATCTCACCATAATCACAAAAGCTATAAGGATATCATACGTACAGTAAACATCCCAAACAAAGAACACGTACCGCATACAAGCAATAAGGCAAGGCAATACCTCGATGTTTGCATGTCTTGTGAGCAGCTAGAGGAGGCTTTCTCGCCGATAAGGGGATGGGGAGGGAGGCGGCGGTAGTCGATCTCACGGATGGCGGCGGCGTTGGGCGAGAGTGCCGGCGCCTAAAAATGTGGAAGACGAGCTTACCCTCGCCAATCTTCGTGATTATCGTGCGTCAAGTTATGGTAGTTTCCTTCATCGCACGAAGGACGTGGGGTAATTGCGCGCGCGGTGCGTTGACCATTAACCGATGGGCCATTAGATTAGCCGTGCGGCCCAGTGCCCGTAAGTAAAGGACGCTTTATTAAGAACGAGAGCAAGGTAGAAACCCTACAATTCCCCTTCAACGCCTCTACCTACGACTTCATCTACTCTAGATCGAACGTCGTGCCGCCGGCAAAGTCATGTCTTCCTCGAGCTCGGCCACTATAATCCGGCACCCAAGTTATGGTCCTCTCCCTATGATCAAGTGCACGAGCTGCCGGTGGCGCGTCGTGGAGAGGAAAACAGCCTCCACAACGTCCAACGCCGGCGATTTCGTCAGTGCAATAATCACAATGTAAGATGTTTTTAATGTTATTCAATATCCGTCTATTATCATCGGACTTATGCCAAAATTGTAAGTATGATTAATGTTCGTTATTTCTAGCCAGGTTAGAGGAGGATGCAACTTCTGGTATTGGATTGAAAAGTACGCAGATCTGCTCGTGAAGAAGGGTATTGTTCCACCAAACTCACCTATGCTGATTCCCCTAGAAGGAGAAGTGGTTGAAGAAAACGGAGGAGATGGAGAACTACGTAAGCAAGATGCACTAAACAAGGACATGAAGCACCCGAAGAAAATAATTGTAATGAAGCCGAACGAAATTGTGTCAATGCTTCAGATTATAGCGATTCTTCTCGGGTATTGTAATTGTACTCTTGGGTTATAAGAACTAAATTTGTAATATGAAATAAAGGATTTAGAAGTAGTGTACTCTCAGCAAGATATATTGCTACAAATTTGTACCGCATTGTTTGTTTTTTACTTAGTTTGTGGATCACATGTTTAAC
>NC_061513.1:166995412-167026271 GCF_022539505.1 Lolium rigidum | reverse complement strand
AACGGCGCCGGAAAAGTGCTTGATGTCTACGTTCCCCCTCCTTTCTCTGTAGACGGTGTTGGGCCTCCAAGAGCGAGAGGTTTGTAGAACAGCAGACAAGTTTCCCTTAAGTGGATACCCAAGGTTTATCGAACTCGGGGAGGAAGAGGTCAAAGATATCCCTCTCATGCAACCCTGCAACCACAAAGCAAGAAGTCTCTTGTGTCCCCAACACACCTAATAGGTGCACTAGTTCGGCGAAGAGATAGTGAAATACGGGTGGTATAAATAAGTATGAGCGGTAGCAATGGTGCCGGAAAAGTGCTTGGCGTGTAGTTGATGGTGGTGGTATTGCGGCAGTAGTAACGCGATAAAACGATAAACAAGCGAGTAGTAACTCAGCAGTATTTAGGAACAAGGCCTAGGGATTACACTTTCACTAGTGGACACTCTCAACATTGATCACATAACAGAATAGATAAATGCATACTCTACACTTTTGTTGGATGATGAACACATTGCGTAGGATTACACGAACCCTCAATGCCGGAGTTAACAAGCTCCACAATAATGCTCATGTTTAAGTAACCTTTAGTGTAAGATAGATCAACGAGACTAAACCAAGTACTAGCATAGCATGCACACTGTCACCTTCATGCATATGTAGGAGGAATAGATCACATCAATATATCATAGCAATAGTTAACTCCATAATCTACAAGAGATCATGATCATAGCATAAACCAAGTACTAACACGGTGCACGCACTTGTCACCTTTGCACACATGCGAGGAGGAATAAACTACTTTAATAACATCACTAGAGTAGCACATAGATAGTAGTGATACAAACTCATATGAATCTCAATCATGTAAAGCAGCTCATGAGATTATTGTATTGAGGTACATGGGAGAGAGATGAACCACATAGCTACAGCGAAGCCCTCAGCCTCGGGGGTGAATTACTCCCTCCTCATCATGGGGGCAGCGATGGCGGTGAAGATGGCGGTGAAGACGGCGGTGGAGATGGCTCCGGGGCAATTCCCCGTCCGGCGGGGTGCCGGAACGGAGACTTCGTCCCCCGAATTGGAGTTTCGCGATGGCGGCGGCGCCACGGTAACTTTTCCGGAGTTTCGTCAATTGGTGTCGAGGTTTTAGGTCACGACGACTTAAATAGGCGAAGAGTCGGAGTCGGAGGGGGCACTGGGCTGCCCGGACCATAGGGGGCGCGCCCCCCTTGGGCCGCGCCGCCCACGGGTGTGGGGCCCCCCGGCACCCCTCCGACCTTTCTTCGGTGCTCCGGAAGCTTCGCGTATTTCTAAGACTTTCGGCGTTGATTTCGTCCGATTCCGAAAATATTTCCTTACTAGGATTTCGAAACCAAAAACGAGCGAGAAAACAGCAAGCGTCCTTTCGGCATCTCGTCAATAGGTTAGTTCCGGAAAACGCATAAAAATGATATAAAGTGTGAACAAAACATGTTGGTATTGTTATAAAACAAGCATGGAACATCGGAAATTATAGATACGTTGGAGACGTATCACACACTCAATCTCAAAAGTTTTGGCAAAATTTGGAAGAACAAGAAGGGGAGCTTCGGTAAGGCGTTTCTTCAACTCATCAAAAGCATTTTGTTGGGCCTTGCCCCAAACAAACGGAACATTCTTCTTGGTAAGCTCATTCAAAGGACAAGCAATGGTGCTAAAGTCTTTCACAAAGCGGCGGTAAAATCCGGCAAGTCCATGGAAGCTTCGGACTTGACCAACATTTGTAGGAGTAGGCCAATTATGGATGGCCTCTACCTTGGAAGAATCAACTTCAATCCCATTAGCGGAAACCACAAAGCCAAGGAAAACCAATTTGTTTTGAGCAAAGGTGCATTTGGGGAGGTTAGCATAAAGCTTTTCATGACGCAAGATGCACAAGACTTCTCTCACATGTTGCACATGGTCCTCGAGATTTTTTCTATAAATGAGAATATCATCGAAATAGACAACCACACTCTTGCCAATGAGAGGACGCAAGATGTGATTCATGAGGCGCATGAAAGTTGATGGAGCATTGGATAGACCAAATGGCATAACAAGCCACTCATATAGACCAAGTTTGGTCTTGAATGCCGTTTTCCATTCATCACCAATAGCCATGCGGATTTGGTGGTAGCCACTACGCAAATCAATTTTAGAGAAAATCGTGGCACCACTAAGTTCATCTAGCATGTCATCTAAACGCGGGATGGGATGGCGGTAACGGACGGTAATGGCATTGATGGGGCGACAATCCATACACATCCGTTGCGTCTCATCCGGTTTAGGCACAAGAATCACGGGAACCGCACAAGGGGAAAGGCTTTCTCGAACGTACCCTTTAGCGAGGAGGTCTTGTATTTGGCGTTGGATCTCCTTTGTCTCTTCGGGGTTGGTGCGGTAGGCGGCACGGTTTGGAAGCGGAGCGCCGGGGTATGAGGTCGATGCGGTGCTCGATGCCCCGAAGCGGTGGAAGCCCATGAGGAAGCTCGTCGGGGAAGACATCTTGGAACTCCTTCAAAATAGACAACAAAGACGAAGGAATTGTGGTTAAGTCGTTAGTCTCCGACGACGGTCCCTTGCAAATGAGGACGTAGTGCAATATGGTGGATGGGTTTGCTTGCACTTCTCTCCACTCGCTTTTGGTGGCTAGGAGGACGCTCTTTCGCTCACTCATGTATGGCTTGTGGCGCTCACTCTCCATTTGGTGGGTCGCTCCCTCACCTCTCAACTCACTATGGTGGGAGTGGTGTTGTGCCCTCGCTAGAGCCTTCGCATTGTCGGCGATGATTTGGCTAGGAGTCATGGGGCGTAGCTCGAACTTCTTGTCGTTGACCTTGAAGGTGTATGTGTTGGAGAGTCCATCATGTATAGCCTTCTTGTCATATTGCCAAGGGCGGCCAAGCAACATGTGGCACACCGTCATGGGTACCACGTCACACTCAATAGTATCCTCGTAAGGTCCAATCTTGAAATTGACGGTGACGGTATGTTGTATCTTGACGTTGCCCTTGTCACTCAACCATTGGATATGGTAAGGGTGAGGATGCTTGCGGAGAGGGAGGTTGAGCTTCTCACACAACTCGGTGCTTGCAAGGTTATGGCAACTTCCACCGTCTATGATGACCTTGATCGACTTGCCACCAATTCCGGCACGGGTTTGGAAGATGTTGCACCTTTGTTCTTCCCTTGCTTGAGGTTGAGTTGTTAGCACCCTTGTGACCACAAGTGAGGGACTTGGGTCATGCTCACATAGGAGAGGATCTTCTCCACTTTCTTGCTCATAAGCTTCTTCACTTTCCACGGCGGCTTGCACAAGGGCTTCATATTCATCCTCATCAAGCGTCTCGATATCACCATTCTCCATAGTGATCATGACCTTGGTGTTCTTGCATTCAAACGACTTGTGACCTTGGGTGCCACACTTGAAGCAAGTGACACTAGAGGGTCCCGTGGATGCCTTAGAGGAGGCGGTGGAGGAGACCGTTTGCTTCATGCGACTTGGGATAGTCGGCTTCTTGGATGTTGTTGAGGACACGTCGGCCTTGGCACTTGTAGCATGAGGATTTGATGTAGTAGAAGGAGTCGATGTAGCGAGCTTGGAGGTGAAGTAGGTCTTGGCCTTGGAGTACTTGATGTCCTCAATCACTTGGCGCTCGGCCTTGGTTGCTTGATGGACCAATTCAACCATGTTGGAGTAAGGTTGGAACTCCACAATTCGCTTGATGGGATAGTTGAGGCCATTGAAGAAGCGAGCAATGGTTTGGTCATCGGACTCTTGGATGTTGGCTCGCATCATAGTAAGCTCCATCTCCTTGTAGAATTCCTCGACGGTCTTGGTACCTTGCTTCAACTTTTGGAGCTTGTTGAAGAGGTCGGTCATGTAGTGCGTGGGGACAAAGCGAGCATGCATCTCTTTCTTCATGTCTTCCCAAGTGGTAATTGGAGGTTCACCCTTCTCTTCTCGAAGAGTGAGGACTTGCTCCCACCAAGTGTTTGCGTAGTCCTCGAACTCAAGCGACGCCATAGCCACCTTCTTGGCACCGGAGTAGTTGTGGATGCGGAATATCTTGTCCACCTTGAGTGCCCATGAGAGGTAGGCCTCGGCATCTTCTTCTCCCTTGAAATTTGGCATGGTGAACTTGAGTCTTCCAAACATATTCTCTTCATCCTCCAAGTTTCTTCGACGAGGAGGGGCACCTTCATCTCTTGCGGCTTGAGGAGGAATAGGAGGTCTTCTACGGCCAACCATAGCATTGGGTTGGTGTTGGAGGTGCACACTTGCTTCACTTGGTTCACGGTGAGGATGTGGTTGAAGATCTTGACGAGGTGGTTGAAGATCTTGACGAGGTGGTTGGCGACGCCCAAAGATGGCCCTCTCATCTTGCTCATGTGGTGGTTCTCCTCTTCCACGTTGGTCATGGCGAGGATGATTGCGAAGATCACGCCTCGGTTGGTCTTGATGTTCATGGCCTTGAGCATCACCATGTGGCTCCATGTTGTGGAAGACGTTGTCATGTGGGTGGCCGTCACGCCCATGGTGGGCATGGCCATCCGGGTGAGGACGATCTTGTGGAGGACGTTCTTGAGGACGAGCATGGCGATGTATTTCTCCTCGCCTAGAGTTGGAGCGAGAGTCTTCATGACGAGCATGTGAGCGATGCGGTCGATGATGGTCTTCATGCCTTGAGGAGGAGCTTGAGGACGAACGGTGACCATGAGAGTAGTAGTCTTGTGATGAGCTTGAGGATGATGAAGTAGAGCGGTGTCGGCGATGACGACCCAAGTTGGTGATGGCGCGCTCGAGGCTATCCATGCGTCGCTCCATGTTCGCATCATTGGCCGCCATTTGACCATTCAAGTTGTCCGTAGCTTCGCGAAGGAGAGCCAAGTCTTGGTTCACAACGGAGAAGTTGTGTGCCACTTCATCGTATTGCTCATCGATGCGTGTCTCGAAGAGGGTGAGTTGCTCCTTGAACTCTTGCCGTTGCGTCCATAGGTTGTGTTGAGTAGCCAACCTCTCGGTGTTGCGGAGGATCTCTCCCTCCCTTGCATCATCTCCGCTCCTATCCATGATACAAAGACAAGCACTAGGTTGTGTATGTTAGTGGAAGGAGACTACCTCGCACTCTTACCAAGGTAAGATAGTATTGAGGCAATCCACCAAGCCGAAAGCAAGATCAAGTGTATCGGGAACACACGCAAAACCACACGCAAAAGCTAGCAAATATGGTGTTAGGCGAGTGTTGTGGAAGGCCAAAAGACAAATCCAAGATCGAGTATGTTGTTAAGAGTGGTGGAAATCTGAAAATCCAAGTGTTGATGCGAAGATCACTATAAACACGGAAAAATGATGTGGAACACACACACGAGATAAGCGGGGTTAGTGCGACCAAAAGTGAGCGGAAAATTGTATGTACGGATGCTCGGTGTCACACTAACACAAGGAGAGTCAAAGCTTTGGTTGCAAAGGAAGAGACAACTAGATTTGCACGCGACCTCTCTTCTCGTATCTCTCTTTGCTTACAAGCTTTTTATCTTTTGTATATGGTGGCACTTGCACTCGTTGTATCTTTGGTGGCACGTGGACACTTTGTATGTATGGGAGTATGGATGTATGGATGTATGGATGTATCGATGTATGGTGCTACTCGCACTCTTTTTGTGTTTTGGGGCTTTTTGACGCACTATGTTAGCGTTAGCCTCGCTTTTGCTATCTTGCCACACGAGTGTTTGCTTGGGTGCCTTACTCAACACGACACACACACCTCACAATGCGGGGCCACGTGCAATGTCTCGCAACACTAGACAAGCAATGCTCAATGGGATAGATCGCAAAAGGAAGAGGGGTTACAAGGTGACGGCTGCAAGTTATACCTGCGATGGTGGTGGTGGTGGTGGTGGTGGTGGAGATCGCCGGATGTCGAGGTCGAAGGAGGCGTTGCGTCGCCCGGTCGGAGGCCCGGTTGGACCGGGTTGTGGACCGGCTCGGCCGGTTGTTCGGCCGGTTGACCGGATTCTGGACTGGCCCGGCCGGTCGGTAGCCCGGTCGACCGGCTGCTCAACCGGATTTCGCGGGATTGAGCTTTCTCTCTCCTGTTCTTCACGAAAACCAAGCCAAATCGACCAAATCGAAGGGAAACGATGGAATTGGAGGCTCAAAGTTGGGGAAGTAGTAGATCAAGCACAACAACTCCAAATCCACGGACCAAAACCACTCAAAACGCAACCAAATCACAGATCGGTCAAGAGGCAAATTAGGGCTATTTTTGGGGATTTTTTGGAAAATTTTCTAGGGACGAAATCGGGTGGGTGGAGGGTCAAATCCGCGGAAACCAAAGGCTGCTGATACCATATGATGATGTCTAAGACCCCGTGTGTGGCCCGATCTTGCGGATTGACCTCGAAACCAAAGGGGGAGATGGGAAAACGCGAGGAACACGAAGAACACGACGGGCACGAGGAACTCCGAGACTCACGCACGCACACCAACCCGATACACCCGATGCTTACCTCCGTGGCTCGATGGACCACGCCAATAGAATCTCCGTGGAAGAGACACGCGGTAGAATTCCCCGGAGAGAGATTGGGATTGGAGAGGAAGAGCTTGGGGAAGGAGAGAGAGTAACAAGTACTAGAATCTCCTTCAACAAGATCTAAGTCAACAACCAAGGTGCCTTGATTACAGAGGGATGATACCCAAGGGAGACTAAGCTCAAAGTTAGGGTTTGAGTTCAAAACAAGTCTAAAGCGCTAAAGGGGTGCTTGGGGTGCTTATATAGTCTTACAAGGCGTCACAGGCCGAAAAGGTAAGTTCGGGCCGAAAATATAACTTAAGTCGTGCAGGCCGGTCAGGAGGCCGGTCAGACCGGGCCTGTGACCGGGCGGGCCGGTCCTGACCGGGCCTGTGACCGGGCGGCAACCGGACGAGGCTCCGAGCTCCCTGGATGTTGCCCGGATGGCACGAGCGCAAAACCCGGTTTCGACCGGGCGGCCCGGTCGGGAGGCCGGTCAGACCTGGCTGTGGACCGGGCGGCCCGGTCAGGAGGCCGGTCGGACCGGATTCTGGACCGGCCGTCCATCTTCTCTTCCTTGCGCTCTTCGGGCGACTTCCAGTCCAGCTCCATGTCCATCTTCGCGTCCAGCGGCTCCTCTCCTTCCCTTGACCTTGGCTTGTCCTCCTCTCCGTGGTCTTGATGCTCCTTGTACCTAATGACACATAGCACGTCGGCATGAGGTAGCAATCCATCCAAAGGTGTACCAAGATCAAGGGTGGTGAGGAGCGAGTTCACCTCATCATGTAGAGCCTTGGCTCGGGCTCGTGTCATCGGTCCTCTTGGGGGACTAGTTGGTCTTGATGGAGTGTCGTCGGTGAGCGGGGCTACATCAAGAGGCAACTTGCAAAAGGCACCTTCATCTCCCAAGAAAAATATGTGAGGGACATGCTCAAGAAGTTTGACATGACCAATGCAAGCCAAATGAAGACACCTATGCCCATAAAGGGGCAGCTTGGCTCATGTGATGGTGAGAAGAATGTGGACATAAAGGTATACCGTTCCATGATAGGATCCTTGCTCTACCTTTGTGCTTCTAGGCCGGATATCATGCCAAGTGTAGGGAGAGCCACTTGGTGGCGGTCAAATGGATTCTAAGATATCTTGTTCTCACTCCTACTCTCGGGCTGTGGTATCCAAAGGGGTCAACCTTTGAACTCATAGGCTATTCGGATTCCGATTGGGCTGGAGATAAGGTTGACCGGAAGTCTACCTCCGGGGTTTGCCAATTCATTGGCCGGTCATTGGTGAGTTGGTCATCCAAGAAACAAAACTCCTCTGCCTTATCCACCGACGAAGCCGAATACATATCAGCGGCATCTTGTTGCACTCAGTTGTTATCGATGAAGCAAACCTTGAAAAACTATGGTGTGTCTCTTGGTACGGTGCCTCATCTTTGTGACAACAGAAGTGCAATAAAGATCGCCAATAACCCAGTTCAACATTGTCGCACAAAACACATTGACATTCGCCATCACTTCCTACTCGATCATGTTGCCAATGGGGACATTGATCTCACTCATGTGGGAACAACGTACCAATTGGCGGATATTTTCACTAGGCCTTTGGATGAAGCCCGGTTTGTAAACTTGAGAGGAGAACTCGGTATTCTTGATCCTAACAACTTAGATTGAACAACTTCTTGCACTATATTCTTGCATTTATATTGTTATCTAGCTTAGTTGTGCAGCACATATGGGGATAGTCATCTTACCATGTCTTGGTATGATGCATACCTATGTGTGCAACATAAATAGACCCAATGTCATTATATGGACCCAAGCATGTCTCTTCGAGGTCTCATGACATTTGTGCTTTAACATGGGGGAGTAATCCCCCGCCCCTCATTAGCCTCAATTGCAAAATGATATCATTCTATAAGGCCAACTGATCTTATTGCAAAACATTTCTAAAATAATTTATGACCCTTGATATATTTCGAATCATGCCCATTGTTGCTATTTACATCTTGTTTGGATTTCACTCCAATGGGTATGCCTAGAAAATCTTGCGTTTCCTATCCCATGTATGTGCTCCTCTTTTCATATGTCTATCTATCTCTATTGTACATGTCATCCTCTGATCATACACACACTATTACACAAAGAAAAAGGAAAAAAGGGGAGGTTGCCCGCAGGCCAGTACCTGGCCCGGTTCCGTCGGCCCTAGCGCCGGTCGGCCCGGTCACCATCCCGGTCTGCCAGCCCGTGCGCCGGTCGACGGCTGTTTAAGTGGGTGGGGGGTTACCTCTTGGGGTCTTCTTCCTCACTTCCCCTTCAACCACAACCACCATTAGCGCCGACCCTTCCCTCTCCACCACTCCCTAGGGCATTCCCACCATTAGACTCACCCCAAACTCCACGCGACCATAGATCGGGTACCTTGGAAGATCTTCACCAAGGGATTTGGTCCCTCTCAAGCCACATTTGGAGTTCTTGGGCTTTTTCCCTTCAAGCCCCTCCTTGTAGTTCTTCTTGGTCCATTGGGCAAGGAAGAGCAATGTCTTCGGGTAATCCCCCTCCGCACCTTCCTATGTCTCGATTCCCTCATACATTGCACATTTGTTGGGGGATTTGAGAAACTAGGGTTAGGGTTAGGGTTTGTCTAGTACCTCATGCCATTAGAATGCCTTACACCTCTATGCACATGTTTCACTCTACATTGTTGTAATATATGTACAAGTATATGAGCTTTTGCATGACTTTGTGTTGAAAATCTGGAAACTGCATAATGATTCATAAGTGCCCATCCTACAGCCCGGTGAGCCGGCTCTCATACCGGTCGGGCCGGCGTGTCGCCCGGCCGACCGGCTGACAGACTGATTGGTCCGGTCTACAGCTCGGTTCTATCGGCTGATGCACCGACTCGCCCAGATTTTTGCGCAATTTCGTCAAAACACTTGTATATATGTTATACTTTTGGCCTCCTTATTTCTGATGACATGTGCACTTATCCCACCGCTATTCTCGCTCTATGTGCTCATTCACAGGTGATTCTAGTGATGACACTCGGGCTGCTACCAAGAGGGGCAGGAATGAGAGGCCCCCGGGGTGCCGAACTAGCACTCGTATGACCAGCAAAGCAGCTCAGAGCAGTGGACCAGGCAGTTCTGCAGGAGGTAGGACCAAGTCAACAGGGAAGAAGAGAAAAGGCAAAGATACAGTTCCAGATAATGATCTTGTGGAGAAAGTACCAACATACAAAGTTGGTACCGTACACATTGCTGATTGGAGACGACTCTGAGAGAATAACCCCTATTGTTTCGAGGAGAGAACCTACAACATTGGAGATAGGGAATTCTGGACCAACACTCAGATGAATATATGGGATGATTTCTACAACTGCCCAGAGCTCATGAGGAATAGTGTCATTGTGCAGCCCAAGGCCATCAACAAGGAAGAGCTCACCATGTTCCAAGCCACTAAGTACCGCTTTGTGGTTGACACCTTGCAGAGGATGGGGTTCTTTGATCTTGTGTGCTTGAAGCCTGGCAGTACAAAGGGTGTTGGGGTATATTGCCCAATCCTTGTCCGTTAATTCCACTACACTATCTTCTTTCATGATGACATTGCTCGCACTATGACTTGGATGACTGGGCAGGAGCAGTATAGTTGCAACTACCTTGAATTTTGTCAAGCCGTGGGATTTGGTGGTGGCCGCACTCATGGTTTTCAGATTCACACTCAAGATCAATTCACTCATGGGAACATTGCCTTCTGCTACCCTCCAGAGCCTACACATGCTCCCCCAACCATCTTAGGGATCTACTACTCTTATCAAGTACCTGCTAAGATATTCTGTGAAAGTCTCGACAGCAAGTCAGGAGACTCAAGCAAATACCATCCTGAAAATGTTAGGACAATTGATGGTTGTCATTTCCTCTACAATGAACTAAGACGCTCTATTCGCAACCATATGACTCCAAACTTTGCTCAGTATGTTCAACAGCTCATCAATACAGTTGTGCCAACTCCTCACAACAAGAAAGATCAACTTATAAAGATGGAACCATCCAAGATTCCTCAACAGGGAAACAAGTTGGAAATTCCTGAGATGATGCCTTCTGAGCGCCGGTCCAAGGAAAGGCACGACCCTGCTGCTAGATCCAGCTCCTCTATGCGCCCCAAGCAGGGTGCCTCTCGCTTCTTGGCTAGTCTATGGCAGATGTGCAGGAATACCAATGATTTGGCTCATCAAAGCCTTGCCTTGAACCAAGAGACTAGGAGGCGCCAAAATGAATTTATGGCTGCAAGAAACCATCATGTTCCTCCAGCTGGTCCTGAGATAGAGCTAGTGGTTGCTCCAACTTAGGAGATGCCTCCCATTGATGATGCCATGTTCCAGAACTTTGACTTCTCCCTGTTTGCTCATGGTGGAGCTCCTCCTCCCAGGACTAGGTCTGCTCATGCTCCACATACTGCTGCTTCTGGAGATGATGATGAAGCCAATGAAGAGTATGATGAAGATGATGATGAGGGTGACGATGAGGGTTCTCCACCTACTGGGGAAGAGTTCTATTGATGGGAATGCTAGCATCCCTACTCTTTTCTTCGCCTTTTTGGTGTTCCGATGCCAAAGGGGGAGAAGAGAGTAGAGTCTAGGATCACGGGGAGTCTAGGATCATGGGGATCGTTGGGTTCCTCGTTTATTGATGCACTAGCCATTGGTACTTTTATTTTCTTCTTATTTGGCTTGTGCTATTTGTTTGGTTTCACTTCCGGAACCATTTGCTACTTTGAATAATTCGTGTATGGACAAGTTATTGTATGCTTAATCTCTATGCTAGGATGATTATGCTTAATGCATGTATCTTGATATATACTTGTCTATACCATGCTTGTTTCCTAAAGATATTGGGGGAGCTTCTCATATTCAACAAATGGTGCACTTTGCATTCAAACGCAAACTCTCCAAGTGCACACATTATGGGGGAGCTATCTCAATATCTTATATGGAATCAAGGTTTGAGCTTATCATAATATTTATATGTGACTCTAGCTCAGTTTGTCATCGTATACCAAAAAGGGGCCTCAGGCCCGGCAGACCGGCTCCCTCGACTGTTTGCTGAGCTGGACAAGTCACAACGGTTGGATTTCAAGAAGACATATAAATACCCCTTCACCTAGCTCAGAACACATAGGCGCTGTACTACAAACTGGTCTTGAGCTCTCTCTCATACTCTATTGATAGAAACACCAAAAGCCTCAGATCTCCCTCCTCCTCCACCCAAACTCGAATCCCACCGGGGAAAAGATAGAGGAGGCCTTGATCTATAGTTCCACCGAGTCAAATCTTGTTCCCCTTGTATTCATCGAGATACCTGCTCTCTAGGGTTCCTTGGACACCCTAGGTGGACAAAAGAAGTCCGGAAGCATCCGGACTGTGGATTTGCTCCTGACAAGATTATGAAGGTTTGGAGGCTGCCTCAAAGTATACCACAAGTTAGTGAGCTATTCCTTTGTGGGATACGCTCCGGAGAAGAAGGTGAGCCTTCGCGGCGTTGGGGAATCCTTCATGGGACCCCCACCTCTCCAAACGTGATGTACCTTCTTTCAAAGGAAGGGAGCACGGGAATAAACCTTCGTCTTCACGTGCTATCGGTTATTCCTAACCGATATCTTTACTTGTGCTATATTTGCCTGTGAGAGCCTTTGTGCTTGAGTTACTTGAATCATCATCCAGGGTGCCTCATCTAGTTTGCATTAGACTCACCTTTATTTCCGCAAAGCCTAATATTGCAAAGAAATAATGAAAATCTGTAGAAACCTATTCACCCCCCTCTGAACTTTCAATGTGAACGTAGGGTGTACTATTCAATGAAAGTGGCACTTGCACTATTTTTAGTGAAGTGCAACTCGGTAAAAGTTCATATCTCTCTAAGAGCATCTCCACCGGCATCCTCCAAATAGTCGCTGGCGCCGTATGGGGGGCGCCGAGAGAGCATACTCTATTTGGGGATGTTGTTCCCACACCGGCGCCCCCATATGGCAGCCCCAATAGAAATTTAAATTTGCAATGACATTAAAAACTGAAATTCATATGAAATTTATTCAAAAGTTACGCAAATTTAAATCTAAATAAAAGTAAAACTTAGAACCCTAATCTATTGGCCGTCGGTCGGGGCGCGCGACGGGCCTGCCTCGTCGTCGTTCTCCCCCTTTGTCGCCTGCGTCCGTGTCCAACTCTCCGCCCTTGCTTCGCACATCTGGCGGTGGAGCATGGCGGCCGGCGTCGCAGGAGATTGCCGGCGGCACAGTCCCCTCGCTGCCAGCCGTTGCCGAGATGTCTCGTTCTGGGTGAGCCTCGCTTGCTCGCGGGCGAATGCCTCGGCGTGGCGACGAGCGTTTAGCTCGATGAGCTTTTGTCGCTCCGCCGCCATGAGAAGGCGTCCCACCTCCTCCGTGGCCGCTCGCTGGCGCGAGATATCGACGACGTACTCGAGGTTCGCGTTGTTGAAGAACTCCCGCTCCTCCTCCTTCAACCACCAGAAGCGCTGCGCGTTCAACGATGCCAGGATCGCTGCCTGCTCGCCCCACTACACCGCCTCCTCCGCCGCCTCAGCTTCTGCGTCTGTGATGTACGCCTCGTCCCACTTCGGGAACCGTGGGTCGACTGCATCGTCGGAACTGTCGTCGACATCGGGCTGCGGTGGCTGCGGTGGTGGTTGAGGCACCGCAGACAGTGCGCGGCTGTTATCACCAGATTTTGGCCAAATCGGGAGATGGGCCGTAAGTGAAGATGGGCTTTGAAGATTACACGTGGAGCGTCTTTGAAGCGGCCTTGCACGAAGGATTTGGGCTAGATTGCCCGTGTATCTTTAATTATAGTAGATTGCATCATAGATTAAAAGTTAGAGTTTATCTCGTACACGGTGGGGATTATTCCCACGTTAGAAAGTCCTTTGGACTATAAATATGTATCTAGGTTTTATGGAATAAACAACAACCAACGTTCAACACAAACAAATCTCGGCGCATCGCCAACTCCTTCGTCTCGAGGGTTTCTCCGGTAAGCACCATGCTGCCTAGATCGCATCTTGCGATCTAGGCAGCGCAAGCCTACCCACGTTGTTCATGCGTTGCTCGTGCTGAAGCCTTTTTGATGGCGAGCAACGTACTTATCTTAGATGTGTTAGGGTTAGCATTGTTCTTCGTATCATATGCTGTCGTAGTGCGACCCTTATGCATCTAGCCGCCCTTACACCTATCTTAGGTGTAGGGGCGGCACCCCGCTTGTTCATAGTTTAGTAGATCTGATCCGTTACGGTTGCTCCTTGTTCATCAAGGATTAGTTTAACATCCGCAATAGTTAGGCCCTACAAAGGGTTGGAGGATCCAGCGGCGTGTAGGGTGACGTTTGCTAGCCCTAGAAAGGATGTTCCGGGGATCAACCTCGTGTTGGTTTTTAGGCCCTGTCTAGGATCGGCTTACGGTCACCGTGCGCGAGAGCGAGGCCCAATCGTGAGTAGGATGATCCGATTATGCGGTGAAAACCCTAAATCGTCGTAGATCTCATTAGCTTTATCTTGATCAAGCAGGACCACCATATATTCGGACACCTTGTACGAATCATGGGTGGATCGGCTCTTTGAGCCGATTCACGAGATAACTCGAGAGCCGATCGAGGCTCGTATTTAATGTTTACGTGTATGCCATGCAGGAAACTAAGCGAGGCATCATCCACACCTTCCTGACCAGGTATAGGTCAGGTGGTATGCCCTTGCGATAGCATCGGACGTGTGACCAGGAGGCTTTGCAGGCCGTCGCTCTGAGGGACTGGGGCCAGCCGCAGCCCTAGTTGTTCCCGGCTCTACTGTGTTGCCCGTCTCTGCCCGCCAGGGGGTTTCTGACGTCAACACATTCTGGCACGCCCGGTGGGACGACCTTCGACATCCACCACATCGCCATCTACATCCGAGATGGCGGAAAGCACTCCGGTCAAATGCGAGGATCTGCCTGATGAGCTCAAGAAGAAACATGACGAGATCAAGGCAACCCTCGAAGCCGAACTCATCGGCTCCTTTGAGAAGACCCGTTCGCACGGTATCGAGCTCAATGAAAACACACGTCCGTTGCCTGGCGACAACATGGTGGATCTCGGCCACTCCATATGCAAGCCAGAGTTCCCCTTTGGTGTCAACATGGCAGGGCTTGCAAGCCGCCATGGCAAAGATGAAGCAGAAAGCAGCCACCCCCGTGGCAAGGATAAAGAGGAGGCCGATCCGCGCGACCGGCCCCAAGATGATGACAGACGGTACCTGACAGAGGAGGAAGTGAGAAGCGTGCGGTATCAACGTCCACTTTCCGAGCATCTCCTCAACAAATATGAGCAACAGTACGACCGACGTCGGCGCTACGACGTAGATGATGAGAAAAATTGTCGGTCGATGCGAGAGGACGGGAGGTACCGTCGAGCATGATAGAAACAACGACGGGTACAATCGTCACGGCTGGAGGGAGGTCAAGGGGGCAAGATGACATGGATAAGCACCGGGACTGCCCTTTCTTCAAACATTGCCGGGACTCAGGAATGAGCCGATTGCCAACAATCGAGAACTGCCCAGAATGCAAACAAAGGAAGAAGGATGCCGCTAACGTGTCCGTGTTCAAGCGTCTAGGGCCTCTCCCGCCTCGGAACAAGCATGCTGAGTCCGCTCGGGTGGAAGATCTCGAGGAACTAGAGGACGATGATGAAGAAGACAAGTATCATCGGCCCAGGTGGTGCCCTGATGGGCTCGGCCGTTCCCAAAAGCGAAGGGTTCGGCGTCTACGTGGGTTGGAAGAAGGCTGAAAGATTGTACCTGCACACGCTGAGGAAGGCACGGCCTGATTTGGCCGCCAAAATTCAGCGAACCCTGGACGAAGAAGGTCGGCCACAAAGGAAAGAGTGGCGCCCCAAGCAGAGGAAAGCCGATGGTGATACATCGGCTGGCACAAACATGGTCTTCATTCTTCCAACGGAGTTTAGCGCTCCAAGATTATATGAAGCACCTATGGCGCAATTGGACTGCGGCCCACGGCCGGTCATCTTTGAGAAGCCACAAGAAAGAAGTTACAGGCATCTGAAGGCCCTGTACTTGCGAGGTTACATCAATGGGCAGCCTGTCAACAAGATGTTGGTAGACACCGGGGCGGCAGTTAACATTATGCCATACTCCATGCTACGTCGGTTGGGACGCTCCAGCTCGGATCTGATCAAGGCCAATGTAACGCTGAGCGATTTCAATGGCCAAGCATCTGACGCGCAAGGTGTTCTGAATGTGGATCTGACCGTAGGAAGGAAAACTGTCCCTACGACGTTCTTTATTGTCGACAGCAAGAGTACCTATGCTTGTCCTACTAGGGAGAGATTGGATCCACGCCAAGCTGTTGCATTCCATCCACGATGCACCAATGCCTAATACGGTGGGATGGAGATGAAGTAGAAGTCGTCCACGCGAGATGATTCGGTCGAGGTTTCGATAGGCCGGCATGGACGTTTGGGAGACATCAGGCCAAGAGCCGCTCTCAGGCATCAATTTGGACGACTGCGAGCGCATCGATGTGACAAAAAATGGGGTTAGGCTGGTTTTATCCACCGGCCTGACCGTGTAACAAAGCAAACGTCGATGGACGAACGTGGCGAGGCTGATCTTTGTGATCGGCCCCAAAAAAATTATGGAGGCACATTACAAAACCTTCATCGAGCAAGCAACGTGGAGGCCGATTCCATCAATCGGCCAAAATTATCCTCACCATCCATTCTGCCTGGGTTCAGCATGTAATCCAACAGGGGATACCTGAAGAGCCGATGCCATCAATTCTCTTGACAGAATCGGCTCGGGGGGGCACCTAGGTGGATGAAACACGAGGATATGCAGTAGGGATGTCTTACAAATGCCCAGCGGCCTAAGATATCCTTTGATGTTGGGTATTGAAGTATGGGGGCCGATGCATAAATCGGCCGTAAAAAATTCAAAAAATTTTAAGCACAGCCGATGCAGCAGACATCTACTTAATCAGAGGGTCAATGGAGCAGGAAGTGGGCCACGAAGAGAGACTCTAATGGAAGAACTCCTCAATGGAGTGGTTTAATGGCTCAGATCCTCTCTTCAAGAACAATGCCAAGAGCAGCATGGATGTGCAGATCAGGTTAAAGGGGGTTGCATCAAATCCGCCAAAGGAAAGGAGCCGATCTGACCAGCAAGACGAAGAAGCTCGGGGGGCAGCTCACCCTGAAGGTTCTCTGCTCTGGGAAGCCGATTTTGTTGAAATCGGCTGGCTCTGAGGCCAATGGCGGCACGTTGTGATGACTCACCACTTTTCTCGCCTTAAGTGAGGCTCGGGGGGCAGTTTGTCCTGAAGGACCCTTTGCTATAGGGAGCCGATTTTGGTGAAATCGGCTGTTGCTGCATCATGACTTGGAAACCGATGGTGACACGTTTGGTCAGCCCACTGCTGTTCTCGCCTCGATGGAGGCTCGGGGGGCAACTGACTGTGTAGATATTCTGTTCTTAAGAAGCCGATTGAGATTTCATCGGATGGCCCTCCATCATAACCTTTTTTAAGAGGGTTGGGCAGGTTTGAAGAGTATCACTGAATATCTGAATGGTCCAGAGGTATCGGCTTCAGCATCAAGTCGTTTCAGCAGCGGTTCTGGAGCTCTCGTAAAGGCGTTGATCTGCCTCGTTGTCCGCCAGAGCTCAAAGTCATCGGTCGGAAAAGGCGAAAGATAGATCGTGAAGGAGTAATGTTAACATCAGCTTTTGAGCATTGAGCAAGTTCACGATCACTCCGACGTCAAAAGGATGAAGAACGGATCATGAGAGACCGATGCGTTGTCATCGGATCATTGAACATCGATTAAGCTAACAATCGGCAAAGCCAGGATGAGGAGAAATCGGCTAAATTAGCATACAAGGAATCGGCAAGATCAAATTAAGGGAAATTCTTCATTGATAGCCAGATTTCTTACACAAAGAGCCAAAATTGCTCTCAAAAGGAGTTGCTAGGGGATACATTGCCCCATCTACTACTGCTGATCCTATTCTAGGGGTCCTATCTATGGGCCATTGCTGCCCTCGTCGCCGCCGTCATCGCCGCTGTCGGCGCTGCTCCCTGCCGGCTCGTCGTCGCTGCTCCAGCGGCCGCCGGCAGGGCCTCGTTGTCCTCGTCCTCCTCATCAGCGTCGTCGTCGTCGCTGTCGAAATCGCTGAGGTTCCCGGGCCAGGGGCAGTGGCGCTTGGCCGGTGGCTCGTCGGAGGAGCTGTCGTCCGTCTCCTCCTCCTCCTCCTCCTCCTCCTCCGCCTCCTCGGAGGAGGTGACCCCGTCCCAGGAAAAGAGGCTCGTCGTCACTTTCCTCCTCCGACTCCCCATGGGTGAGGAAGCGGAAGTCGCTCTCCCCTTCGGTCAGGGACTTGTCGTCCTCCGACCAGATGAAGAAGTTGTGGCTCGGCTCGTCCCCGGCCTCGATGGCGCGGCGGATGTTGGCCGCATGGGCCTCCTCCGGGTTCCACTCCGGCGTTGGCTCGCGGAAGGGGGAGGACTGGGCAGAAAGATCCGATGAAGAAGAAGAAGAGGAAGACATGGTGGCAGAGAAGGGCTTTTTGGAAGTGCTAATGCGAAGAGGATGAAGAGGAGAACTGTTCGATGCGGTTAAAAAAAAAGGAGGTGGAGATTTAATTTTCGAGGAGTTTTCGAGGACGTGGTGCCAAAACTGTCAAATCGTGCAGAGACGTTGGGAAGGCAAGTCGTCATGATGAAACATACTGCGACGATTCTGCTCTGCCACGACATGACCCTTCGAAGGAAAAACAGAGTGGTTTTGAAATTATCATTACCAAAACCAGGGGGGCATGTGTTATCACCAGATTTTGGCCAAATCGGGAGATGGGCCGTAAGTGAAGATGGGCTTTGAAGATTACACGTGGAGCGTCTTTGAAGCGGCCTTGCACGAAGGATTTGGGCTAGATTGCCCGTGTATCTTTAATTATAGTAGATTGCATCATAGATTAAAAGTTAGAGTTTATCTCGTACACGGTGGGGATTATTCCCACGTTAGAAAGTCCTTTGGACTATAAATATGTATCTAGGTTTTATGGAATAAACAACAACCAACGTTCAACACAAACAAATCTCGGCGCATCGCCAACTCCTTCGTCTCGAGGGTTTCTCCGGTAAGCACCATGCTGCCTAGATCGCATCTTGCGATCTAGGCAGCGCAAGCCTACCCACGTTGTTCATGTGTTGCTCGTGCTGAAGCCTTTTTGATGGCGAGCAACGTACTTATCTTAGATGTGTTAGGGTTAGCATTGTTCTTCGTATCATATGTCTGTCGTAGTGCGACCCTTATGCATCTAGCCGCCCTTACACCTATCTTAGGTGTAGGGGCGGCACCCGCTTGTTCATAGTTTAGTAGATCTGATCCGTTACGGTTGCTCCTTGTTCATCAAGGATTAGTTTAACATCCGCAATAGTTAGGCCCTACAAAGGGTTGGAGGATCCAACGGCGTGTAGGGTGACGTTTGCTAGCCCTAGAAAGGATGTTCCGGGGATCAACCTCGTGTTGGTTTTTAGGCCCTGTCTAGGATCGGCTTACGGTCACCGTGCGCGAGCGCGAGGCCCAATCGTGAGTAGGATGATCCGATTATGCGGTGAAAACCCTAAATCGTCGTAGATCTCATTAGCTTTATCTTGATCAAGCGGGACCACCATATATTCGGACACCTTGTACGAATCATGGGTGGATCGGCTCTTTGAGCCGATTCACGGAGATAACTCGAGAGCCGATCGAGGCTCGTATTTAATGTTTACGTGTATGCCATGCAGGAAACTAAGCGAGGCATCATCCACACCTTCCCGACCAGGTATAGGTCAGGTGGCACGCCCTTGCGATAGCATCGGACGTGTGACCAGGAGGCTTTGCGGGCCGTCGCTCTGAGGGACTGGGGCCAGCCGCAGCCCTAGTTGTTCCCGGCTCTACTGTGTTGCCCGTCTCTGCCCGCCAGGGGGTTTCTGACGTCAACAGCGGCCGTTGAGTCCAAGCATGGATTTCGTCGTGCAGAGCCGGCGCGGCATTTTTTTGGTGGAGAGGAGAGGATGGTGTGGCGGAGGTGGTGGAGACGAGAGAGGATAGCCTGGCTACGGTGGTGAAGATGAGAGGATAGCGCCGCGGCGGTGGATGGCGTACGTACTAATAGGGGTGCCAACTACCCGCATTTACGGCGGCGTAGGCGCGTGGGGGAGGCGGGTGGACGCCGCGTGGCCAGTCGCCGCCTCTGTTTTCGCACGAGAAACCATGAAACGCAGACGACCAACCTTCCCGTGTCGCTTCCGATGCGAACCGTCGCGACCTCTCGCTGACAAGGCGCGCCCACCCACGAAAACCGTCGTGCCGCAAGGCACCGGCGCGCCCAATTTGCGCCCTTCGTGAAGGGGTAGGCACGGGGTTGCCGGCGCTTGTATTGGGCTCGAAAAAACGCAGGCGCTTTTTGGGACGCGCCGGTGCGAGCCCAGTTTCGATGTCGGCCCCCAAAACGCTATCGGGGCCACCGGTGGAGATGCTCTAAGTTGATTGAGACTTAAAAGATGACAAAAAGTTTGGTTATTCAGCATAAAATATGTTGTTTGGAATATTGATAACCCACAAGTATAGGGGATCGCAACAGTCTTCGAGGGAAGTATAACCCAAATTTATTGATTCGACACAAGGGGAGACAAAGAATACTTATAAGCCTTAACAACTGAGTTTTCAATTCAGCTGCACCTGGAAAAGCACTAGTAACAGGGGTGATGTGAAAGCAGCAGTAATATGAGAGCAATAGTAACAGTAACACATCAGCAGTAGCAGTAACACAGAGGCAATGGCACCAGAAAATAGTTGATACTACTTCTAATGGCATATAGGAACGAGTGAGTATTTGATGATGAAAGATGGACCGGGGTTCCCAGCTATCTACACTAGTGGTAACTCTCCGATAACAAGTGTTGGGTGAACAAATTACAGTTGGGCAATTGACATAATTATTATAGCATTAAGATAGAACATCAAGTTTATTAATCATGTCGGCATGTTTTCCATATATAATCATACGTGCTCGCAATGAGAAACTTGCATAACATCTTTTGTCCTACCAGCCGGTGGCAGCCGGGCCTCAAGGGAATCTACTGGTAATTAAGGTACTCCTTTTAATAGAGTACCGGAGCAAAGCATTAACACTTGGTGAAAACATGTGATCCTCATATCTAAGCCATCCCCTCCAGTTATCCCAGTTGCTGTCACTCTGGGGCCTCGGGTTCCGGACATAGACATGTGCAAACAACTTGTAGATACAATCTAAGCAATAATTATAGTTCTTAAATCTAAGATCATGCCACTCCTGCACTAGTGACAAGCATTAAACACAACAAGATTGTAGCAACAATAACTTCACAAACTTTATAGATAGACTGATCATAATGTACCAATTCATCGGATCCCAACAAACACAACACCGATTACATCAGATGGATCTCAATCATGTAAGGCAGCTCATGAGATCATTGTATTGAAGTACATGGGAGAGAGAGTACCAACTAGCTACTGCTAGAACCCGTAGTCCATGGGGGAACTACTCACGTGAGCATGATGGAGGCGGTGGCGTCGATGGAGAAGGCTCCCGGGGGCACTTCCCCGTCCCGGCGGCGTGCCGGAACAGAGATTCTGTCCCCCGAAACTTGTCTTCGCGATGGCGGCGGCTACGGAACTCTTCGTGGAATATCGTCGATTCATGTAGGGTTTTCGCGTCGCGAGGGAATAGGCGAAAGGGCGGCGCGAGGGGGTGCCCGGGGGGGCACCCCATATGGCGGCGCGCCCCCCTCCTTGGTCGCGCCCCCTGTGGTCTGGAGGCCGTGGGCCTCCCCCTGGCTTGTCCTTCTGGCTCCGTGTGTCCCTCGGAGAAATAGGAGGTTTGGCTTTTGTTTCGTCGAATTCCGAGAATATTGCCCGAACAGCTTTTCTGGAACCAAAAACAGCAGAAAACATGAACTAGCACCTCGGCATCTTGTTAATAGGTTAGTCCCGGAAAATGCATAAAAACATTATAAAGTGTGAGCAAAACATGTAGGTATTGTCATAAAACTAGCATGGAATATCAGAAATTATAGATACGTTTGAGACGTATCAAGCATCCCCAAGCTTAGTTCCTAATCGCCCTCTAGTAGGTAAACGATAAAAAGAATAATTTCTGAAGTGACATGCTACTAACATAATCTTGATCATACTATTGTAAAGCATATGAGATGAATGAAGTGACTCAAGGCAATGATCTATATTTTGCTAACAAATAGATAATGACTAAGCATATAGCAAAAACTTTTCATGAATAGTACTTTCAAGACAAGCATCAAAAAGTCTTGCATAAGAGTCAACTCATAAAGCAATAAATTCTTAATAAGAGGTTTTGAAGCAACACAAAGGAAGATTTAAGTTTCAGCAATTGCTTTCAACTTTCAACATGCATATCTCATGGATAATTGTCAACACAAAGTAATATAATAAGTGCAATAAGCAAGCATGTAAGAATCAATGCACACATTTGACACAAATGTTTGCTTCTAAGATAGAAAGGAGTAGGTAAACTGACTCAACATAAAGTAAAAGAAAGGGCCTTCGCAGAGGGAAGCAGAGATTAAATCATGTGCTAGAGCTTTTTAAGTTTTGAAATCATATAGAGAGCATACAAATAAAGTTTTGAGAGGTGTTTGTTGTTGTCAACGAATGGTAGTGAGCACTCTAACCCCCTTGTCAAACAGACTTTCAAACAGCGACTCCCATGAAGGACGTTATCTCTACCAGCAAGGTAGATCATCCCTCTTCTCTTTTGTTTACACATGTATTTTAGTTTTATTTATAGATGACACTCTTCCCAACCTTTTGCTTTCACAAGCCATGGCTAACCGAATCTCGGGTGCCTTCCAACATTTCACATACCATGGAGGAGTGTCTATTTGCAAAATTAAGTTGCTTACTGATGAATCAGGGCAAAACATGTGAAGAGAATTATTAATGAAGGTTAATTAATTGGGGCTGGGCACCCCGTTGCCAGCTCTTTTTGCAAAATTATTGGATAAGCGGATGAGCCACTAGTCCATTGGTGAAAGTCTGCCCAACAAGATTGAAAGATAAAACACCACATACTTCCTCATGAGCTATAAAACATTGACACAAATAAGAGATAATAACTTTTGAATTGTTTAAAGGTAGCACATGAAGTATTTACTTGAAATGGCAGAAAAATACCACATAGTAGGTAGTTATGGTGGACACAAATGGCATAGGTTTTGGCTCAAGGTTTTGGATGCACGAGAAGCATTCCCTCTCAGTACAAGGCTTTGGCTAGCAAGGTTGTTTGAAGCAAACACAAGTATGAACCGGTACAGCAAAACTTACATAAGAACATATTGCAAGCATTATAAGACTCTACACTTGTCTTCCTTGTTGCTCAAACACTTTTACCGGAAAATATCTAGACCTTAGAGAGACCAATCATGCAAACCAAATTTCAACAAGCTCTACGGTAGTTCTCCACTAATAGGTTTAAACTACATGATGCAAGAGCTTAAACATGATCTACTTGAGAGCTCAAAACAATTGCCAAGTATCAAATTATTCAAGACAATATGAAGCATTTTCTGTTTCCAACCAAATAACAATAAGTGCTGCGGCTTTCAGCTTTCGCCATGAATATTAAAGTAAATTAAGAACACAAGTGTTCAAATAAAAAGCGGAGCGTGTCTCTCTCCCACACAAGGATTGCTAGGATCCGAATTTATTCAAACACAAACAAAAATAAAAACACACAGACGCTCCAAGTAAAGCACATAAAATGTGGAAGAATTAAAATATAGTTTCACTAGAGATGACCTGATAAGTTACTGATGAAGAAGGGGATGCCTTGGGCATCCCTAAGCTTAGACGCTTGAGTCTTCTTGAAATATGCTTGGGTGACCCACGGGGGCATCCCCAAGCTTAGGCTCTTCACTCTTCTTGATCACATTATATCACCCTTCTCTCTTGACCCTTGAAAACTTCTGCCACACCAAACTTCTCATAAACTTCATTAGAGGGGTTAGTACTCAAAAAACTTTAATCCACTTTAGTTCTGTAGTGACACATTGCAAGAACTCAATAAAACATTAGCTACAGCTCTCCACGTCTAGAAAGCCTTACTTAAAGTCCACAAGAGACAATGCAAAAAACAGAGACAGAATCTGTCAAAACAGAACAGCCAGTAAACATGATTTTTTCGAGGTACTCCCGTTGCTCAAATCAGAAAACTCAAAACTAATGAAAGTTGCGTACATATCTGAGGAACAAGCATGAATTTTTGCAGAATTTGTAGGTTCTCCTACAGAGAGATCTACTCAGATTCGTGACAGCTAAAAATCTGTTTCTGCGCAGAAATCCAAATCTAGTATCAACTTTCTATTAGAGACTTTACTTGGCACAACAATGCGATAAAATAAAGATACAAAGGCATTTCTACAGAAGTAAACAGCACCTTAACTCAAAAATAAAAGAAAAATTTCAGAAATAAAATAATGGGTTGTCTCCCATAAGCGTTTTTCTTTAACGCCTTTCAGCTAGGCGCAGAAGATTTTAATGATGCTCACATGGAAAATAGAAAATGAAACAAAAGGAGCATCAAGAAGCAAATTGAAAACACATTTAAGTCTAACCCACTTCCTATGCATAGAAATCTTGTACACAAATAAATTCATGAAGAACAAAGTGACAAGCATAGGAAGATAAAACAAGAGTAACTTCAAAAGTTTCAGCATATAGAAAGGTGTTTTAGTACCATGCAAATTTCTACAACCATATTTTCCTCTCTCATAATAATTTTCAGTAGCTTCATGAATAAACTCAACAATATAACTATCACATAAAGCATGTTTTTCATGATCCACAAACACATAATTTTTATCAAGCTCAAAAATAATGGGATTAAAACTTTCAAACCCACTTTTATCAATAATATAACAAGATGATTGATCAATCTCAAAAGATATGGGACTCCTAGATAAAGTCAAGACCTCTCCAATCCCATTTTCATTAGTAGTACAATTAATATTATCAAGTAACATAGGACCATCATCTAGAAATTTATCATAAACATTTGCTAAGCAAAACTCTTTAGTACCATGCATTTCGATATCAGGCACAAACAAATCATTATCATAAGATTAATCAAAATAGCATGGATTATCATAGATAACAGTAGCATAATTATTCTCACAAGTTTTACTCATAGGGAATATTTCAAGAGAATCCACAGGAACATAACATTCATCCTCCTTTGGTAAGCATGGAGGACAATCAAATAGTGTAAGAGATAAAGACTTACTCTCATTAGAAGGTTGGCTTGGGTAGCTAATCCATTCTTCCTCCTTTTGTTCATCACTCTCCTCCTCTTTTTCATCCAATGAGCTTTCAGGTTCATCAATTTCTTCTTTCACAGGTTCCTGCAAATTGTGAGTGCATTCTTGTGCATGAATGAGTCTCTCTTTATAATCAATGATATAAGGATTATTGTTGTAATGTTCTATGCAATAATCAAGGATAGAAGAGACATAATCTTTAAGGTCCTTACAAGCAACACAGGTTTCATAATTTTTAGACATGAAGGATTCTATTTCAGAAGCTCCCATAAATAAAACAAATTGTTCTACTTCTTTGAACCCAAGATGAATATAGTTATTCCAATGATAGTTCACAATTAAAACTTCTTCACTAAAGCCACATTGGAATTTAAGATGTTTAGTATCCTGTTTAGAGCAACAATTTATATCATCGCGTTTAAGAAAGATTTTAGCAATTGTATTCAATTTTTCTAACATGGCGCTCATGACTTTACCCTTTCTTGATTCTATATAATTCATAGATAATTCTATAAGTTCCATACAGGTTGTGGGTTCTTCCATAACAACAGTTTTTAATTTTTCGATTTTTCAAATTTTTATGGATTTTCGGGTATATAAGAAAAATAAAACAAGACAAAAACAAACTAGACAAAGCTAAACTAAGCAAAATAATACTAGACAGAAATAAACTAAGCACAAATAAACTAGACAAAAGTAAACTAAGCAAAACAAAATAAAATAAAAACAGAGAGAGAGGTAGAGTGTACTCCCCGAGTGAACTTATGAGTAGAGCTATGCCTCCCGGCAATGGCGCCGAGAAAATAGTCTTCATAACCCACAAGTATAGGGGATCGCAACAGTCTTCGAGGGAAGTAAAACCCAAATTTATTGATTCGACACAAGGGGAGACAAAGAATACTTATAAGCCTTAACAACCGAGTTGTCAATTCAGCTGCACCTGGAAAAGCACTAGTAACAGGGGTGATGTGAAAGCGAGCGAGTAATATGAGAGCAATAGTAACAGGTAACACAACAGCGAGTAGCAGTAACACGTAGGCAATGGCACCAGAAAATAGTTGATACTACTTCTAATGGCATATAGGACCGAGTGAGTATTTGATGATGAAAGATGGACCGGGGTTCCCAGCTATCTACACTAGTGGTAACTCTCCGATAACAAGTGTTAGGTGAACAAATTACAGTTGGACAATTGACATAATTATTATAGCATTAAGATAGAACATCAAGTTTATTAATCATCTAGGCATGTTTTCCATATATAGTCATACGTGCTCGCAATGAGAAACTGATACGTCTCAAACGTATCTATAATTTCTTATGTTCCATGCTACTTTTATGATGATACTCACATGTTTTATACACATTATATGTCATTATTATGCGTTTCCGGAACTAACCTATTGACGAGATGCCGAAGTGCCAGTTCCTGTTTTCTGCTGTTTTTGGTTTCAGAAATCCTAGTAAGGAAATATTCTCGGAATTGGACGAAATCAACGCCCAGCATCTTATAATTCCATGAAGCTTCCAAAACACCCGAGAGGCACCAGAGGGGAGCCCTGGTGGCCCCACACGTGTGGGCGGCGCGGCCAAGGAGCCAGGCGCGCCCCCCTATTGTGTGGAGCCACCGCAGCCCTTCCGACTCCGCCTCTTCGCCTATAAGAAGCTCCCTGACCTAAAACATCGATACGGAAAAGCCACGGTACGAGAAACCTTCCAGAGCCGCCGCCATCACGAAGCCAAGATCTGGGGGACAGGAGTCTCTATTCCGGCACGCCGCCGGGACGGGGAAGTGCCCCCGGAAGGCATCTCCATCGACACCACCGCCATCTTCATCACCGCTGCTTGTCTCCCATGAGGAGGGAGTAGTTCTCCATCGAGGCTAAGGGCTGTACCGGTAGCTATGTGGTTAATCTCTCTCCCATGTACTTCAATACAATGATCTCATGAGCTGCTTTACATGATTGAGATCCATATGATGAGCTTGTAATCTAGATGTCGTTATGCTATTCAAGTGGATTTTACTTATGTGATCTCCGGGGACTCCTTGTCCCACGTGTGTAAAGGTGACAGTGTGTGCACCGTGTGGGTCTCTTAGGCTATATTTCACAGAATACTTATTCACCGAGTTATGATTTGAGTTGGATGTCTCTATGAAATTGTGGTGTGTTAGTACCTCCTATGAATGCTCACGGTGAAAGCGTGGGGTGTTTATTAGTACTTGGGAATACATCTTTAAGGTTTGCCTACATGATGAATTAGTGTTCGTTATCTTGCCGGAGAGTAATTCAGAATAGCATAGTGAAGTGCTTATTTATATTCCTTTATGATTGCAATGTGCTTTATATCACTATTAATCTATGTGCTACTCTAGTGATGTTATTAAAGTAGTCTATTCCTCCTCCATGATGTAATGGTGACAGTGTGTGCATCATGTAGTACTTGGCGTAGTTTATGATTGTGATCTCTTGTAGATTATGAAGTTAACTATTACTATGATAGTATTGATGTGATCTATTACTCCTTTCATAGCTTAATGGTGACAGTGTGCATGCTATGTTAGTACTCGGTATAATTGCGTTGGTCTATCATGCACTCTAAGGTTATTTAAATATGAACATCGAATGTTGTGGAGCTTGTTAACTCCGGCATTGAGGTGCTCTTGTAGCCCTACACAATTAGTGGTGTTCATCATCCAACAAGAGAGTGTAGAGTGGTTTTATTATGTGATCAATGTTGAGAGTGTCCACTAGTGAAAGTATGATCCCTAGGCCTTGTTTCCAAATACAGCAATCATCGCTTATTTACTGTTCTACTGCATCTTTACTTCCTGCAATATTACTACCATCAACTGCACGCCAGCAAGCTATTTTCTGGCGTTGTTACTACTGCTCATATTCATTCATACCACTTGTATTTCACTATCTCTTTGCCGAACTAGTGCACCTATACATCTGACAAGTGTATTGGGTGTGTTGGGGACACAAGAGACTTCTTGTATCGTGATTGCAGGGTTTGCTTGAGAGGGATATCTTTGACCTCTTCCTCCCCGAGTTCGATAAACCTTGGGTGATCCACTTAAGGGAAAACTTGCTGCAGTTCTACAAACCTCTGCTCTTGGAGGCCCAACACTGTCTACAGGAAAAGAAGCGTGAGTAGACATCAAGCTATTTTCTGGCGCCGTTGTTGGGGAGGTAAGGTAAAAGGTATTCACATCCTCCGACTACTAAGCTATTTCCTAGCACTGTTGCCGGTGTGTGAGTGCTCGAAGCTATTTCCTTTAGATCCTGCAATTGCATCTTTTTGTTTCTTGTTTACACTAGTTAGGCATAATGGACAACAATGAGCTTTTTATTCTATTTCCTGAGTTAAGACATGGACTGTTTGATGCGAAAATTAAAAAACCTATGAAACCTTATTTGCATGCTAGTAGTAATATTAGTATGAACGCTTTGAACACCATTGTTGATAATGATATAGAAAGTTCTAAGCTTGGGGAAGCTGGTTTTGATGAGCATGATATTTTTAGTCCCCCAAGCATTGAGGAGAAAATTTTCTTTGATGATACTTTGCCTCCTATTTATGATGATTATAATGATTGTGGTCTTTTGGTGCCGCCTACTATGGAGGATGTTTATTATGATTATACTATGCCTCCTATATTTGATGATGAGAATAATAATGATAGCTACTTTGTTGAATTTGCTCCCACTACAATTAATAAGAATGACTATGCTTATGTGGAGAGTAATGATTTTATGCATGAGACTCATGATAAGAATGCTTTATGTGATAATTATATTGTTGAGTTTGCTCATGATGCTACTGGATATTATTATGAGAGAGGAAAATATGGTTGTAGAAATTTTCATGTTACTAAAACACCTCTCTATATGCTGAAATTTTTGAAGTTACACTTGTTTTATCTTTCTATTCTTGTTGCATTATGCTTCATGAATTTGTTTATTTACAATATTCCTTTTCATAGGAAGTGGGTTAGACTTAAATTTGTTTCATACTTGCTTTTTGATGCTCTCTTTGCTTCAACTCTCATCCTTATGAGAGCATCATCATTAAAATTGCTGAGCCCATCTTAATGGCTATAAAGAAAGCACTTCTTGGGAGATAACCCATGTTTTTATTTTGCTACTGTTTTGTTGTGTCTTGAAAGTTGTTACTACTGTAGCAACCTCTCCTTATCTTTATTTTACTGCATTGTTGTGCCGAGTAAAGTCTTTGATAGTAAGGTTCATACTAGATTTGGATTACTGCGCATGAGTGATCCTCAGATATGTACGCAACTTTCATTCAATTTGAGAATTTTCATCTGAGCAAGTTAAGTGCCTCTAAAAAATTCGTCTTTACGGACTGTTCTGTTTTGACAGATTCTGCCTTTTATTTCGCATTGCCTCTTTTGCTGTGTTGGATGGATTTCTTTGTTCCATTAACTTCCAGTAGCTTTGTGCAATGTCCGGAAGTGTTAAGAATGATTGTGTCACCTCTGAATATGTGAATTTTTGATTATGCACTAACCCTCTAATGAGTTTGTTTTGAGTTTGGTGTGGAGGAAGTTTTCAAGGGTCAAGAGAGGAGAATGATACAATATGATCAAGAAGAGTGAAAAGTCTAAGCTTGGGGATGCCCCCGTGGTTCATCCCTGCATATTTCAAGAAGACTCAAGCATCTAAGCTTGGGGATGCCCAAGGCATCCCCTTCTTCATCAACAACTTATCAGGTCACCTCTAGTGAAACTATATTTTTATTCCGTCACATCTTATGTACTCTACTTGAAGCGTCTGTGTGCTTTTATTTTCGTTTTGTTATTTTCATTCTCTGAATAATTCATGCTTGTGTGGGAGAGAGATACGCGCCGCTTGTTCATATGAACACTGGTGTTCTTAGCTTTACTTTTAATGTTCATGGCGATGGTTGAAACTGCTTCGTTCATTGTTATTTGGTTGGAAACAGAAAATGCTTCATGTGGTAATTGGTATATTATCTTGAATAATTTGATACTTGGCAATTGTTTTGCTCAAATAGATCATGTTTAAGCTCTTGCATCATGTACTTTGCACCTATTAATGAAGAACTACCATAGAGCTTGTTGAAATTTGGTTTGCATGATTGGTCTCTAGAGTCTAGATATTTTCTGGTTAAGGTGTTTGAACAACAAGGAAGACGATGTAAATTCTTATAATGCTTACAATATGTTCATATGTGAGTCTTGCTGCACTGTTTTATACTTGAGTTTGCTTCAAACAACCTTGCTAGCCTAGCCTTGTATTGAGAGGGAATACTTCTCCTGCATCCAAATCCTTGAGCCAAAAACTATGCCATATGTGTCCACCATACCTACCTACTACATGGTATTTCTCTGCCATTCCAAAGTACATTACTTGAGTGCTACCTTTAAAAATTCTATCCTTTGTCTTTGCAAAATATAGATCATGGGAAAATAGCCTTAAAAACTATTGTGGTGAAGAATATGTAGCTATGTATCTTATTTCTTATAAGTTGCTTGTTGAGCGATAACCATGTTTCTGGGGACGCCACCAACTATTACACCTTTGTTGAAAATCATGTGAGTTGCTATGCATGTTCGTCTTGTCTGAAGTAAGGGTGATTTTAATGATCAAATGGTTTGAGTATGCATATTGTTAGAGAAGAACATTGGGCCGCTAACTAAAGCCATGATCCATGGTGGAAGTTTCAGTTTTGGACAACAATCCTCAATCTCTTATGAGAATATTATTTGTTGTTGAATGCTTATGCATTAAAGAGGAGTCCATTATCTGTTGTCTATGTTGTCCCGGTATTGATGTCTAAGTTGAGAATAATAAAAAGCGAGAAATCCAATGCGAGCTTTCTCCTTAGACCTTTGTACATGCGGCATAGAGGTACCC
>NC_061513.1:166862762-166995312 GCF_022539505.1 Lolium rigidum | reverse complement strand
CCCCAACATTGTGTGACTTCACAACCACAAATAATAATGATTTCTTATGCACACCTATTGCTCCACCTGCTACTACAGCAGAATTCTTTGAAATTAAACCCGCTTTACTCGAATCTTGTCATGAAAGATCAATTTTCTCGGAATTAGTTCTCGATGATGCCGCCGCCCATCTTAATAATTTTGTTGAACTATGCGAAATGCAAAAATATAAAGATGTAGATGGTGATATTATTAAACTAAAATTGTTCCCTTTCTCATTAAGAGGAAGAGCTAAAGATTGGTTGCTATCTCTCGCCTAAGAATAGTATTGATTCATGGACTAAATGCAAGGATGCTTTTATTAGTAGATATTATCCCCCTGCTAAAATTATATCTTTGAGGAGTAGCATAATGAATTTTAAACAATTAGATACTGAACATGTTGCTCAAGCTTGGGAAAGAATGAAATCTCTGGTTAAAAATTGCCCAACCCATGGACTCGACTACTTGGATGATCATCCAAACCTTCTATGCAGGACTAAATTTTTCTTCACGGAATTTATTGGATTCAGCTGCTGGAGGTACCTTTATGTCCATCACTCTTGGTGAAGCAACAAAGCTTCTTGATAATATGATGATCAACTACTCTGAATGGCACACTGAAAGAGCTCCACAAGGTAAGAAGGTAAATTCTCGTCGAAGAAACCTCTTCCTTGAGTGATAAGATTGATGTTATTATGTCTATGCTTGTGAATGATAGGACTAATATTGATCCTAATAATGTTCCGTTAGCTTCATTGGTTGCACAAGAAGAACATGTTGATGTAAACTTCATTAAAAATAATAATTTCAACAACAATGCTTACCGGAACAATTCTAGTAACAACTATAGGCCATATCCTTATAATAATGGCAACGGCTATGGTAATTCTTATGGAAATTCTTACAACAATAATAGGAACTCACCCCTGGACTTGAAGCCATGCTTAAAGAATTTATTGGTACACAAACCGCTTTTAACAAATCTGTTGAAGAAAAGCTTGGGAAAATTGATATACTTGCTTCTAAAGTCGATAGTCTTGTCGCTCGATGTTGATCTTTTGAAATCAAAAGTTTTGCCTAATGAGAATCATCATAATAAGATTGCTACTACAGCAAATGCCATTCAAGTTAGAATTAATGAGAATATAAGATTAATGGCTGAACTCGCGTGCTAGGTGGGATAGAGAAGAAAATGAAAAACTAGCTAAAGAGAAGAATATAGCTAAAGTTTGGACTATTACCACCACTAGTAATGCTAATGCTACACATGTTGCTGCACCTCCTACTCATACTAATAAAAGAATTGGTGTTAGCAATGTTTCCACTTCTAATGCAAAGCGCAAAAACTGCCTCGAAACCGCTAAAACTCACTGAAACCGCTCGTGATAAAGTCGCTGAAATTTTTTCCAACATTGGGGATGATGATCCCATTGCTTTAGATTATAATGGTTTGAATATTGATGATTGCCACATCTCTGAAGTTATAAAGTTCTTGCAAAAACTTGCTAAAAGTCCTAATGCTAGTGCTATAAATTTGGCTTTCACGCATCATATTACAAATGCTCTCATAAAAGCTAGAGAAGAGAAACTAGAGCGCGAAGCCTCTATTCCTAAAAAGCTAGAAGATGGTTGGGAGCCCATCATTAAGATGAAGGTTAAAGATTTTGATTGTAATGCTTTATGTGATCTTGGTGCAAGTATTTCTGTTATGCCAAAGAAAATTTATAATATGCTTGACTTGCCACCGCTGAAAAATTGTTATTTGGATGTTAATCTTGCTGATCATTCTACAAAGAAACCTTTGGGTAAAGTTGATAATGTTCGCATTACCGTTAACAATAATCTTGTTCCCGTTGATTTTGTTGTCTTGGATATTGAATGCAATGCATCTTGTCCAATTATATTGGGAAGACCTTTTCTTCGAACCGTTGGTGCTATTATTGATATGAGGGAAGGTAATATAAAATATCAATTTCCTCTCAAGAAAGGTATGGAACACTTCCCTAGAAAGAGAATGAAGGTACCTTATGATTCTATCATTAGAACAAATTATGATGTTGATGCTTCATCTCTCGATGTTACTTGATACACACTTTCTGCGCCTAGCTGAAAGGCGTTAAAGAAAAGCGCTTATGGGAGACAACCCATGTTTTTACCTACAGTACTTTGTTTTTATTTTGTGTCTTGGAAGTTGTTTACTACTGTAGCAACCTCTCCTTATCTTAGTTTTGAGTTTTGTTGTGCCAAGTTAAGCCGTTGATAGAAAAGTAAGTACTAGATTTGGATTACTGCGCAGTTCCAGATTTCTTTGCTGTCACAAATCTGAGCCCACTGCCCTGCAGGAAGCTCAGAAAATTATGCCAATTTACGTGCATGATCCTCAGATATGTACGCAACTTTCATTCAATTTGAGAATTTTCATTTGAGCAAGTCTGGTGCCATTTTAAAATTCGTCAATACGAACTGTTCTGTTTTGACAGATTCTGCCTTTTATTTCGCATTGCCTCTTTCGCTATGTTGGATGAATTTCTTTGATCCACTAATGTCCAGTAGCATTATGCAATGTCCAGAAGTGTTAAGAATGATTGTGTCACCTCTGAATATGTCAATTTATATTGTGCACTAACCCTCTAATGAGTTGTTTCGAGTTTGGTGTGGAGGAAGTTTTCAAGGATCAAGAGAGGAGTATGATGCAACATGATCAAGGAGAGTGAAAGCTCTAAGCTTGGGGATGCACCCGGTGGTTCACCCCTGCATATATCAAGAAGACTCAAGCTGTTTAAGCTTGGGGATGCCCAAGGCATCCCCTTCTTCATCAACAAATTATCAGGTTCCTCCCCTGAAACTACATTTTTATTCGGCCACATCTTATGTGCTTTTTCTTGGAGCGTCGGTTTGTTTTTATTTTTGTTTTGTTTGAATAAAATGGATCCTAGCATTCACTTTATGGGAGAGATACACACTCCGCTGTAGCATATGGACAAATATGTCCTTGGTTTCTACTCATAGTATTCATGGCGAAGTTTCTCCTTCGTTAAATTGTTATATGGTTGGAATTGGAAAATGATACATGTAGTAATTGCTATAAATGTCTTGGGTAATGTGATACTTGGCAATTGTTGTGCTCATGTTTAAACTCTTGCATCATATGCTTTGCACCCATTAATGAAGAAATACATAGAGCATGCTAAAATTTGGTTTGCATAATTGGTTTCTCTAAGGTCTAGATAATTTCTAGTATTGAGTTTGAACAACAAGGAAGACGGTGTAGAGTTTTATAATGTTTTCAATATGTCTTTTATGTGAGTTTTGCTGCACCGTTTCATCCTTGTGTTTGTTTCTAACAAGCCTTGCTAGCCTAAACCTTGTATCGAGAGGGAATACTTCTCATGCATCCAAAATACTTGAGCCAACCACTATGCCATTTGTGTCCACCATACCTACCTACTACATGGTATTTTCCAGCCATTCCAAAGTAAATTGCTTGAGTGCTACCTTTAAAATTCCATCATTCACCTTTGCAATATATAGCTCATGGGACAAATAGTTTAAAAACTATTGTAGTATTGAATATGTAATTATGCACTTTATCTCTTATTAAGTTGCTTGTTGTGCGATAACCATGTTTATCGGGGAACGCCATCAACTCATTGTTGAATTTCATGTGAGTTGCTATGCATGTTCGTCTTGTCTCGAAGTAAGGGCGATCTACACTGAGTTGAATGGTTTGAGCATGCATATTGTGAGAGAAGAACATTGGGCCGCTAACTAAAGCCATGTTCCATGGTGGAAGTTTCAGTTTTGGACAAACATCCTCAAATCTCTAATGAGAAAAGAATTAATTGTTGTTGAATGCTTGAAGCATTAAAAGAGGAGTCCATTATCTCGTTGTCTATGTTGTCCCGGTATGGATGTCTAAGTTGAGAATAATCAAAAGCGAGAAATCCAAATGCGAGCTTTCTCCTTAGACCTTTGTACAGGCGGCATAGAGGTACCCCTTTGTGATACTTGGTTAAAGCATATGTATTGCGGTGATAATCCAGGTAGTCCAAGCTAATTAGGACAAGGTGCGGGCACTATTAGTACACTATGCATGAGGCTTGCAACTTATAAGATATAATTTACATGATGCATATGCTTTATTACTACCGTTGACAAAATTGTTTCATGTTTTCAAAATCAAAGCTCTAGCACAAATATAGCAATCGATGCTTTTCCTCTATGAGGACCATTCTTTTACTTTCAATGTTGAGTCAGTTCACCTATTTCTCTCCACCTCAAGAAGCAAACACTTGTGAACTGTGCATTGATTCCTACATACTTGTTTATTGCACTTATTATATTACTCTATGTTGACAATATCCATGAGATATACATGTTACAAGTTGAAAGCAACCGCTGAAACTTAATCTTCTTTTGTGTTGCTTCAATACCTCTACTTTGAATTATTGCTTTATGAGTTAACTCTTATGCAAGACTTATTGATGCTTGTCTTGAAGTGCTATTCATGAAAAGTCTTTGCTTTATGATTCACTTGTTTACTCATGTCATACACATTGTTTTGATCGCTGCATTCTCTACATATGCTCTACAAATAGTATGATCAAGTTTATGATGACATGTCACTCCAGAAATTATCTTTGTTATCGTTTTACCTGCTCGGGACGAGCGTAACTAAGCTTGGGGATGCCGATACGTCTCCAACGTATCGATAATTTCTTGTGTTCCATGCCACATTATTGATGTTATCTACATGTTTTATGCACACTTTATATCATATTCGTGCATTTTCTGGAACTAACCTATTAACAAGATGCCGAAGTGCCGCTTGTCGTTTTCTCGCTGTTTTTGGTTTCAGAAATCCTAGTAAAGAAATATTCTCGGAATTGGACGAAATAAAAGCCCGGAGGCCTATTTTCTCACGAAGCTTCCGTAAGACCGAAGACGAGACGAAGAGGGGCCACGGGGAGCCAAACCCTAGGGCGGCGCGGCCCCCTTGGCCGCGCGGCCCCGTGGTGTGGGCCCCCCGTGCCGCCTCTCGACTTGCTCCTTCCGCCTACAAATAGCCTCCGTGACGAAACCCCCGCACCGAGAGCCACGATACGGAAAACATTACCGAGACGCCGTCGCCGCCGATCCCATCTCTGGGGATCCTCGGAGATCGCCTCCGGCACTCCCGCCGGAGAGGGGAATCATCTCCCGGAGGACTCTACGCCGCCATGGTCGCCTCCGGTGTGATGTGTGAGTAGTCTACCCCCGGACTATGGGTCCATAGCAGTAGCTAGATGGTTGTCTTCTCCCCATTGTGCTATCATTGTCTGGATCTTGTGAGCTGCCTATCATGATCAAGATCATCTATCTGTAATTCTATATGTTGCGTTTGTTGGGATCCGATGAATAGAGAATACTTGTTATGTTGATTATCAAAGTTATACATGTGTTGTTTATGATCTTGCATGCTCTCCGTTACTAGTAGATGCTCTGGCCAAGTAGATGCTTGTAACTCCAAGAGGGAGTACTTATGCTCGATAGTGGGTTCATGCCCGCATTGACACCGGGACAAAGTGATGTAAAGTTCTAAGGTTGTGTTGTGCTCGTTGCCACTAGGGATAAAACATTGATGCTATGTCTAAGGATGTAGTTGTTGATTACATTACGCACCATACTTAATGCAATTGTTCTGTTGCTTGCAACTTAATACCGGAGGGGGTTCGGATGATAACCCGAAGGTGGACTTTTTAGGCATAGATGCAGTTGGATGGCGGTCTATGTACTTTGTCGTAATGCCCAATTAAATCTCACTATACTCATCATGATATGTATGTGCATTGTCATGCTCTCTTTATTTGTCAATTGCCCAACTCGTAATTTGTTCACCCAACATGCTCGTTCGTCTTATGGGAGAGACACCTCTAGTGAACTGTGGACCCCGGTCCAATTCTCTTTACTCGAAATACAATCTACCGCAATACTTGTTTTTACTCGTTTTCTCTGCAAACAATCATCTTCCACACAATACGGTTAATCCTTTGTTACAAGCAAGCCGGTGAGATTGACAACCTCACCGTTTCGTTGGGGCAAAGTAGTTTGGTTGTGTTGTGCAGTTCCACGTTGGCGCCGGAATCTCCGGTGTTGCGCCGCACTACATCCCGCCGCCATCAACCTTCAACGTGCTTCTTGGCTCCTCCTGGTTCGATAAACCTTGGTTTCTTTCTGAGGGAAAACTTGCTGCTGTGCTCATCATACCTTCCTCTTGGGGTTGCCCAACGAACGTGTGAAATACACGCCATCAGAGAGCAAGCTTAGACCTACCGAGTAGTAGTAGCATCCGAGTAGTACGAACTTTTAGTACTTAACTGCTCGAGGAATAAAAATTTTAACTTAGTGAGACTCTTATATTGTAAGTTAAGTCGGGTTCGCCTCGAACCAAGGAGTATTCCTCTTAGGACCCAAGAGGAGCTCCGAGATGATATGTATATGTTGCTTGTAATAATAAATGAATGAGTTATGGACCTGCTATGTTCTATTGTGCTACTCCGAGGGATGTAATATTTGCGGATTGGTACTTCGTGAATGTTATATCAACGACTGGCATACTACAACATGCAGTGGTATGCAGGGTCACCACAGTTGGTATCAGAGCAAAAGCTTTGACCTTAGGTTGGAACCTACTAAATGGGACAGAACGTTAGGAGTCAAATAGGATTAGTAAAGAATTCTCTATAAATATGGTGTATATTCACTTGAGAATAAAACAACCATATCTTTTACTGCGATAATTCTTTATTATCTCTATTATGATGCATCATTACTAATATTATATTCTTTCTTATCTACAGCCAACTATGGCAAGTTCACGTCCAGGACGTAACGTGAAAGTGAAGGCATCAACCTTGAGTGAATACGACGGAGGACTCGCGGACATTCTTCGTGCTATGTTACTTGAATTTGGGTGCGATCCCCAAATCCAAGTAATGAAATACTGGTACTACGACGATACAGTATTGGCGAAGTGTAGGGTAGGACTAAGACTTCCAGAATCCCTAGGAATGAGTGTAGTGATGCCAGCAGGTGAGGCTAGAACCATTAACACAGCCTACCACATAGCCATAATGAAAGCCATCACAGATATTCGGGAACATAAGACTAAAGAGCTTATTGGTTCCGAATTCGCACATATTTCTCATATGGAGGAGGAAGATGATCCTATGCTTAACCACTTCAAGCTTGCAAAACAAAAACCAGCAGAAGCCGCTAAGTACATGGATAACAGCCGCAACCTACTGTCATTGTTCTTTCAGTTGAACCGATATCTGTCGGGAGCAATTGACACAATGTTGGAAGAGTTCACTGAGCCCAAGGAGGAGACGAAGGGAAAGGAACCATTGGAGGGTGAGGTTCATACACAAGTATATTCAGCTGGTGACTTTATTAGTATTGACCACCCAGAACAACAAACCACACCTATTACACCTAGGTACTTTCCTAGTAGTTCCCACGGAGGATATGAGGGTGGAGAGGAATCCGGAAACCATCAGCGTTCCGAGACTCCTATAGAAAACTACACAGGTTGGCGTTGGGGATCAGACACTGGAACCCATAGTGATTCAGTTAGATGTAATCCTGAGATGAATGAGGACGCCACAACCCAGTTACAGAACCATCAGTATAGTAGGGGAGACTATGAGGAGTATCCGATATTGATCAAGTCGGATACAGATGGTGGGAATACCTATGGCGGAGTCACAGAGGAGTACACCCCAGGGTTGGATTATGATGCATTGAATGACCAGTTCATGAACACAGATTTCTCCCTGGGATCATCCTCTGATTCTGACTACCAGCCAACAGGAAGACCCTATGTTCCAGATTTTGTCAGGAGGACTACACGTTCGACCGGATGGAAGCCTGGGATGTACCGGGAGTGAAGCACGACTAGAGACCACCATGGGAGGCGAGACTACAATACAGTTGTACCACATGTATTGTACTATGTAATATTTGTAGAAATTTGTACATATACTTCAATAAGTGGGTTTGCATACTCACATCGCTAGAGTGTATTGTAATAAACCACTTAAGTATGTATATACATGGTATATGTTTTGTATGATTTGAATTTGCTTCTTCATTTCCATTGCGTGACTAGTTCTGTGCACAAAGTTGAGCTCAGAAAACTTGCGCATGGAGTAACTATGAGTATCACTTTGTGTTGCAGAACTAGGGGGATATGTCGGGAGCGACGGGTGAGGAGAGTGAAGCACAGCGCCTCGAGCGCGAGGCCAAGCAGAAGGAAGAGGCTGATGAAGCAGCCAGAAACCAGTTTCCACCACCACCACCCATGACGCAGTTGAACTTCCTCCAATACATGCAAATGTTGGAGGAAAGGCAACGCATGACTATGGAGCAGCAGAATAAGTTCTTTCAGGAGCAGCTACAGCAAAATAGGGTGGAGAGGCCAGAAAATCAGGGAGTCACTTTGTCGGACTTCCAGAATACGAAGCCAATATCCTTCGCATACGCGCCCGAACCTATGGACGTGGAGGATTGGTTGATGATACTGAGCGTAAGCTCAACACAGTTGGATGCAACGACCTGGAGAAGGTCAGGTACGCAACACACTTGTTGTGTGGACCCGCCGCATCTTGGTGGGATAACATAGTAGCCGTTTATCCGGCTGAAAAAGTGTTTTCATGGGAAGAGTTCAAGAGAAAGTTCAGGGAATCCAATGTCCCTGAAAGTATAGTGGAACTGAAGCGTCGAGAATTTGAGAGTCTCGAGCAGAAAGATAATGCCATCCTGACTTATGTCAGGGAGTTTTCAAAACTGTCTCGGTATGCCATTGAGGAGGTCAACACCGAGGACAAGAAGAAGAGGTTTTTGCGGGGATTAAGTCCCCAGTTCAAGGTACAGCTCAGGATGATTAGAGCTACTGAATTCCAGGAGTTGGTGGATGCATCCATCACTCTTGAAGATGATTTCAAGCAGCTGCAGGAGGAGAAGAGAAAGAAGGCCAAGTTTGAGCCTAAGAGATATGTCAACAACAAGCCTAATACTGGCTTGAGTTTCAAGCCAAGGTACAACAACAACAACAACAACAACAATAGGAGGAACCGAGGATTCCAGGCGGCAAACCAAATTTTTTGCCATAACTGTGGATTTAAAGGACATGTCTCTAAAGATTGCAAGAATCCCAAAATCATATGCTTTGGGTGTCGTCAGGAAGGGCACATGTTGAAGGATTGCCCTAAGAAAAGAAATGGAGGAGGGCAGTCAGGAGGAGGTGGGAACAGAAGCGGAAACACCGGAGGGAATTGGAAGAACAAGAAACCCTTCGAAAAGTTGAACCGCACCAGCCTTGGAGGAGGTGGTGAACTCCGATCGGGCATTGATAGGTACGCTTCGGATACTTACTCATCCCGGCAAAGTACTTTTTGATACTGGTGCAACTACATCATTCATTTCTCAGCAATTCATCATCAAACATGGGATTAGTTGCACTAAGTTAGATACACCTATAACCATATTTTCTGCGGGGGGAACGATAGTAGTAACCCACACCAAACAAAGACAAGTCATTATGATCAATAAGTGCGCGTTTGACGCAGACTTGTTCATTCTACCTATGAAGGACATTGATGTCATTCTTGGTATGAACTGGTTAGAGGCAAATGGAGCATTGATAGACTGCACCAACAAAACCGTGTCTTTGAAAAGCCCCGATGGAAGTAGAATGATTTATCAAGGAGATAAGCATACACAGATAGAAGTAGAGCTACAGTTGAATAGCATGAAGGAAGTAAAGCTGGAGGATATACCTGTAGTAAATGAATTCCAGGATGTTTTTCCTAAGGAATTACCTGGAATGTCACCAGATAGGGAGATAGAGTTTACTATCGACCTAATTCCAGAACGACTCCGATTGCTAAGGCACCATACAAGATGGGGCCTAAGGAGTTGAAAGAACTCAAGGAACAGTTGGATGACTTGGAACAGAAAGGATTCATTCAGGAGAGTATCTCACCATGGGGATCACCAGTGATATTCGTGGATAAAAGAGATGGAGGTCGAAGGATGTGCGAAGATTATAGAAACCTGAATAATGTTACTATCAAGAACAAGTATCCACTTCCTAGGATACATGATCTTTTTGATCAAGTTAGAGGCGCGGGAGTCTTTTCCAAGATTGATCTAAGATCCGGTTATCATCAGATAAAGATCAAGAAGGAAGACGTTCCGAAAACAGCCTTTGTCTCAAGGTACGGACATCATGAATACCTAGTAGTACCTTTTGGATTAACCAATGCCCCAACAATCTTTATGAATCTTATGAATAAGATCTTCATGCCATGTCTAGACAAGTTTGTCATCGTATTCATCGATGATATTCTGATATATTCTAAAGATAAAGCTGAACATGCTGAACATCTTAGGATAGTGTTGCAAACACTAAGAGAACATCAACTCCATGCCAAATTCAGCAAGTGTGAGTTTTGGCTGGATCAAGTAGAATTTCTTGGTCATGTTATCAGCAAGGATGGGATAGCAGTAAACCCAAGCAAAGTAGCAGCAGTTTTAGAATGGGAAGCACCCAAGACTGTCAAAGAAATCCGAGGATTCTTAGGAATGGCAGGATACTATCGGAGATTCATTGAAGGATTCTCTAAGATAGCAGGACCAATGACTAAGCTGTTAAGGAAGAACACACCATTCGTGTGGTCTGATGAGTGTGAGAAGAGTTTTCAGACTTTGAAAGAGAAACTCACCACATCACCGGTGTTAGCAGTTCCAAAAGTTGGCAAGGATTACATCGTGTATTGTGACGCATCCAAACATGGATTGGGTTGCGTACTCATGCAAGATCGGAAGGTAATATCCTATGGATCGAGGCAACTCAGACCTCATGAAGTGAACTATCCAACACATGATCTAGAGTTAGCAGCGGTCGTATTTGCACTTAAAACTTGGAGACATTTTCTCTATGGAGCCAAGTGTGAACTCTATACTGATCATAAGAGTCTCAAGTACTTCTTCACTCAGAAGGAACTCAACATGAGACAGAAAAGATGGCTGGAACTAATCAAGGACTATGATTTGACCATCAATTATACTCCAGGAAAGGCTAATGTTGTAGCAGATGCCCTGAGTAGGAAGAGCACTGGAGGAGTTGAACAAGAAATAGCACCGGAGTTGAAGAAGGAAATAAGCCAAGCCCAGATACAACTTTGGGAGAAAGAAGCTCATGAAGGACTATCAGCTTTACAAGTAGCCGATGAACTAAGTGTTAACCTAAAGAATGAGATAATCATGGTTCAATTGGACGATCCATTCATCGTGGAGGAGATCCATTCATCGTGGAGGAGATGAGAAGGATTGATGAAGGAAGACCATCGGAATTCCACCGAGGAGAGTCGGGATCACTCTGGTTTCAGAAAAGGATTTGCGTTCCGGATATTGATGAGATCAAGGAAGTTATACTCCGGGAAGCACATCAAACACCGTACTCGATACATCCAGAAAGTACAAAGATGTACATGGATCTCAAGGAATTGTTCTGGTGGAATAACATGAAAAGAGAGATAGCACAATATGTGGCGGAATGCCATACATGTCAAAGGGTGAAGGCTGAACATCAAAGTCCGGCAGGAAAGTTGCAACCTTTACCAATCCCAGAATGGAAATGGGAAGAGATAGGAATGGATTTCATCACCGGACTACCCATGACTAATAAAAAGAAGGATATGATATGGGTAATCGTGGACCGGTTGACGAAGAGTGCACACTTCTTAGCAGTAAACCAGCAGGACAAAGGAGAGAAACTCATCGATCTTTACATCAAAGAGATTGTGAGTAAACATGGAGTACCCAAGAAGATAGTGTCAGATCAAGGATCCGTATTCACCTCTGCATTTTGGAAACAACTACATGAAGCTTTAGGATCCAAGTTAGACTATAGCACCGCCTATCATCCTCAGACGGGAGGACAAACAGAGAGGACAAACCAGATATTGGAGGATATGCTTAGGGCTTGTGCCCTAGACTTTGGAGGATCATGGGAGGAGCATTTACCACTAGCAGAGTTTTCATACAACAACATCTATCAAAGCAGTATCAAGATGGCACCATTTGAAGCTCTGTATGGAAGGAAGTGTAGATCACCGATATGTTGGTATGAGGCAGGTTCAAGCAAGGAGTTCAATCCAGATTATGTCAAGGAAAAGCAACAGATCATTGACATCATAAGAGATAGGCTCAAAATAGCTCAAAGCCGACAGAAAAGTTATGCAGACCAAAAGAGAAGGACATGGGAGCCAAAGGTTGGAGACATGGTATATCTTAAGGTAAGCCCAATGAAAGGTCTTCAAAGATTTGGAGTAAAGGGGAAGCTGAGCCCTAGATACATCGGACCTTTCAAGATACTGAGTCAGAACCGAGGATTAGCCTTTGAATTGGAACTACCGGGAAGGTTAGCTCAGGTACACAATGTATTCCATGTGTCTCAACTCAGGAAGTGTTTAAAGACCCCAAATGAGCCAGTATCACATGATGAGCTAGAATTACAACCAGACTTGACCTATATCGAGAAGCCAGCCAAGATTCTGGAGGAGAATTGGAAACAACTCAGGAATAGAGCCATTAAGTACTGCAAGATTCCATGGAAGCATCACCCCGAGAGCGAAGCCACCTGGGAAAAAAAGAAGACCTGAGGAAATCGTACCCAGAACTGTTCAGGTATTACAACCACAACTTCGGGATGAAGTTTTCTTTAAGGGGGAAAGGCTGTAATGTCCCAGGTTTAGAGACGATCGAGGGTTAGATTTTAGAAAGGGATGTGCATTGCATCGTAAATTCTAGGGAAATTTCGCGCTTTTAAAAGAAAACTACATCGAAGGGGGACAAGTTTCTCTCTCGACATCTTACAGGGTTAGGGTTTCGAGAGTGCGATAAACTTGCACCTCACTTAGCTCAATTAGGGTTTTGAGAAGAGAGGGGAGTTAGTGCATCACAACTTTAAGTTGCATGAATGAATTCAAACAAAATTGTGTTTGAATTTCAAATTCAAACATCATATGAATATCTCATAATTCCAAAATTGAGTTAATTCATTAAACAAATATAAATAATCAAGAATATAAATAATACATCTATTAAGTAAAGCTCATTAGAGAAAATTGGAGCTTTATTGATCAACACACATGATACATTGTCATTTACAATATTCACAAATGAATTAGAAATATTACAACACATTACAAGAATTGACTACAATGGAAAATAGAAAAGAAAGAAAATTACAATTAAAGTGATCTATCCTAAACTACATAAGATGATCATCATGGAAATGCTTGACATCAAGATGATCTTGATCTTCATTTGGAGCATCACATTGTTCCATGCACACACACAAAGACCAAACAAGGGTTATGCCAAGTGGCATTGCCACTTGGCAGGTTAGCAAGAAAAGTGAAAATGAGAGGATATGACCATGATTAGCCGAGCTGATCCACTCACTGGACCAAGTACCAACCAGCAAGCACACAAGCTGCTCACACAGCCTTGGTGCATGCCCAACAGCAAGCCATGATGTGTGCATGCACAAAAACACACATACACAGCCAGGGAGTCACCAAAATGGTGTCAGGCCTTGTTGTCGACCAGAGAAGCAAGGGCAAGGCATATATAAGATTTTCACACCCAAACCCTAATCATTCCATCGGCAAGGAGCATCAGGGTAAGAACCGCAAGAACACATGAAGAACAGTAAGAACAGGTGAACAGCTAGAGCTGCTCCACCTATTCCAGCAAACACAGAAATTAACCAAGCAGCACCAGCTTGCAAGGAGGAGCAGGGCAAGCACAAGCACATCATAGAAGCAATCCTCTACACCAACAATTAATTCTAGGAGCTGGAGTGAGGTATACTCAAATCCATGAGCAAACATCAGTTTTGCTCATAACACAAGCATGTGCATAACACATACACAAGCCAGAGGGTATGATTACCCTGTGTGCATCATCATTTGGTGTTAAACCATTTGATGCTGGCAAAATGGGGAATAAGCCAGAAGAAATTAATCCTAGGGAAGAATTGGTCAAGCCAAGTGTATCATCACTGAGGCAAACCAAAGAATCCAGCAAGGATTGATCCACAGCTAGCCTAGCCCAACTCACCTAGCACTAAATGGTTCACTAAACCATCAGACATTAGACAAATTATTGTCTATTTGATTTTCAACAGCAAAAGCTACTGGCAATCCAACAAAAGGATCACCCAGAGAGCACCTAGTGAGCCACAGCAAGCCAACAAGGGTGGGAGCTACCTAAACAGCAACGAAATGCTGTCAGGGTCACCTCAACCACAAAACCATTAAGCCAAGCACTTGTATCATCACCCAGATGGGTTCAAAGAGGAGCTAGGGTCCCCAACAACTGTTGGCATCCCTCTAGCTCAATCAAATTAATTATAAGAGTCATCACTGCAAGCAGTTCATCTCATTTATCCAATAAACAAGGACAACCTATACAGATAAATGAAATACATAAGTCACCAGTAACTGGAACACTTGCACATGATCCAATGGATCATCACAAGCATCAGTAGATGCTTGAGCCAGCACCAGCACACACCAGCACAAGCCTGTGTGACACACACACATCACAGGTTGAGAAGCAGTGAGGCACATCAACAAGACAGCAGCTTTCACAAGCAACTGATGATCACAAGATCATCAGAAGCTTGCCGGAGCATGCTACAACATGCTAGAACCAACTCTAGCATCAATACAATGACTATATTAATTAAACAGTCACATTTCTTAATGAATTGCAACACAGATAAGCTAATGAGCTAAATACAATTGTATCCAGAAGCACACCATCACTGGATGGTGTTGTTTAGCTAACAACAATGCCCAATGGGCAGTTCCAGGAATTATAGCACAAAGAATAGCACATCAGGAGCACTGGCTCTTGCAAATTGCAAGGATGACACACAGTCATCAAGCCAGGGGCAAGGAAATGCACACACATGAGAGGCATGGTACACAGAGCAACAACATGAGAAAATGTATTAAGCATAGCACCACAGTATGCTCATGAGCAAGAGCTCATGAGTTACAACATCAAGTTATAGAGAAGAACAGCACAACAGCAACATACGCATAGCATTAGCAAAGCACAGCAGCTAGACTTCATGGCGCATGTAGGCAGCAGCAGCTAGCACATCAAGGCAGCACCAGGGCAAGCATGGCGCAGAGCACATCGGCGTAGCAGCAATAGCACAACAAGGTGGATGCCATGGCATCCAGAGGAGGAGAGGAGGTAGAGAAGACATGAGAGAAGGAGGCGAATGTACCTGGAGCAGAGCACCGAGGCATGCCCATGGCGGCACGGCGGCACGGGCCGACCATAGCAGTGCCAGGCCGCAGCCAGGCCAGGCGTCGCCGGGCACAAACGCCCCAGCATCACCACGGCGAGGCACACGGCCGCGCCACGGCGCCAGGATCGTCGGCGGGCGACGAATCGCCACGGATCACCACGGCCAGGTGAGCAGAGGAGTTGGGGATGAAACGAAGAGGCGACGAGGAACAGATCAACGCGGTGGATCTGAAGCGCCGTCGAACGGCGGTTCAGATGCGCCCCATCTCATCGCCGGCGATGGCCGGAGTTGGCCGGAGAAAATCGGCGAAGACGGCGGCGACACGGGAGTCGCCAGAGTTCAGAGGAGTTAGGGTTAGCGCGTGCGCGAGAGGAAGGGGACGGGTGCGTCCGACCGAGCCGGACAGGCGGCTCGGGTTAGGGTTAACCGCTGGGCCACCCTGACAGGTGGGCCCAGGGACATTTTGGTAATTTCACAATTTCATTTAACCCTGAAACTTTGAAAATGCATAGAAAATGATAAATAGCTCTAAAAAATAAATAAAATATGAAAACTACTCAGGATAAAATTCTCTATCATAATAAAATATGAAAAGGAATTTTTGGAGACAAACAAGATTGAGTCCAAATTTGATAATTGAAATAATCATTTAAATCACACCTTATATTTTCAATAATGAAAATAAGTCCATAAATGCTTTTGGACTGTAAAAAACACCTTGACAACATTTCAAGGTAGTATTTTACCCTAAACAAAGTATCCCTAAATTATTCTTAGTATTTACCTCTCACATAAAATGATAAAAACACCGGAAGGGGGGGAACAACCCTAAAAGCTGAATCATGCATAATTGCTTCTTTAACCATTGCCCTTATCGAACAATGATGCTATTTTTCAGCAACAGAGGACAAGGGTCAGTCCACACCATCCAACTGCAACACTTTGCAGTGTTCAGGCAAGTTCATCACTTGCTCATGTCATTTGAGTATTTTTACCAAATTACTTACAAAGTACTATGTTTAACACTATTGCATAAAAAGCAAAACCACTATTTTCATAACTATGAATATGACTAAGTGGTGGGCAATGGAACCATGGATTGTGTTGATATGGTGGAGGTTCCATTGCAAGGGTTTACATCCATCTAGGATTAAACAACAAATGTCGTCCAGTGATTCTTGTGCCGTAATACCCGTGTTAACCATAAGATCTGGAGTGGGACGGAATAGTCAATCGTATTTACACCTCTTGTACATCAACGAACGCGCTTTACTGTAGACACTTGTACTCCTAGGGGGCAAGCGGTAGGCTGGGGAAGCCATAAGTTCCCCACGACATAGTCCGTAGACACTTGTCGCCCGAAGAGCAAGTGGTAGGCTAGGGAAGCCATAAGTTCCCCACGGTATTGCGGTCTATGATGGGTTGCAGCTACCGGCGAAGGAGTTTGGTTCGACCCCAGACCGTCGTCATGGTCGGGGTCCATCCTTAATTGGTATAAGAGGACCGGCGAGGACCCAGGGTCGGGGTATGCAACAAAGGGTGGGTGTGCGAGGTAGCGGAGGAATATGATTGGCTATGACCTTATACCGGGCCTCACACCGAAGGAAGTGTGGACGGGAAAGCTGCCCGGTTGGCACCAAGGATAAGATCTCTTATGGGTAAAGCAACACACCTCTGCAGAGTGTAATGAATCGTGACCTGTCACTCCCTGTTCCGGGATTTGGAACTGCGAACGCTGCCGGAAAGGAACTCCATGAAGTTCTAGTAAACCGGTGAAGGCTGACGGACATAGTTCTTCTGAATAAAAGCAACCTTTTAAAGAAATGGTTATGAAAACCTGCATTGGTATTAGACTTTCTGGTCGAATGCTGTAGCTAGTGCATTAAACACCTCTTTTCTATAATGAACTTGTTGAGTACGCTCGTACTCATACCACTCTTAAATCCCCTGCTTAGACTGTCTGAATCGACTGGAGGAGGACAACGACGACCCTGAAGGAGCCGAAGTCATCGGCTATGAAGAACCAGACCTCTCAGGAGGTATCGAAGGAGTAGACTACCTCATAGTCTACGGAACCGGGGAAGGTTCCGGAGGAGAGCAAGCTTAGACCTACCGAGTAGTAGTAGCATCCGAGCGATACGAACTCTTAGTACTTAACCGCTCGAGGGAATAAAATGTATAACTTAGTAAGACTCTTATATTGTAAGTTAAGTCGGGTTCGCCTCGAACCCAGGAGTATCCCTCTTAGGACCCAAGAGGAGCTCCGCGATGATATGTACATGTTGCTTGTAATAATAAATGAATGAGTTATGGACCTGCTATGTTCTGTTGTACTACTCTGAGGGATGTAATATTTGTGGATTGGTACTTCGTGAATATTATATCAACGACTGGCATACTACAACATGCAGTGGTATGCAGGGTCACCACATCTACCTATCTCTCCATATATGATCTTTATGTGATCATGAGGTTTGTAATCTAGTTGAATACGTAGATGTTATTCTTCAACTATTGTGCTACTCAAGTGGTTTTATTATGTGATCTCGGGGGACACCTTGGTCAACGGTGTGAAGGTGACAGTATGCACATTGTGTTTGTTTCTTAAGCTTAATTTATAGAAATACTTATGAATTATGGTGTCTAGTTAGTACCATGTTTGTATGCTCAAAGTGACAGCGTGGGGCGTCCATAGATTGGAAATGCGAACTTTAAGGAATGCTTATGCAGCCCTACACAGTGAATTTGTGTTTGTTATCAAACCGGAGAGTGGTTCAGAATAACATAGTGAAGTGATAATATCTATGTATTCAATCATGGAATCATTGTTGAGTGTACACTAGTGAAAGTATGATCATTAGGCCTTGTTTCCAAGCATTGAAACACCGTTTACAACCAGTTCCGCTACATGTTTGCTTGCTGCTATTTTTATTTCAGATTGCAATTACTACTCATAATCATCCATATTATTTGTATTTCACTATCTCTTCGCCGAACTAGTGCACCTATACACCTAATAAGTGCATTGAGTGTGTTGGGGACACAAGAGACTTCTTGTATCGTAATTGCAGGGTTGCTTGAGAGGGATATCTTTGACCTCTACCTCCCTGAGTTTGATAAACCTTGGGTGATCCACTTAAGAGAAACTTGTTGCTGTTCTACAAACCTCTGCACTTGGAGACCCAACAACAAGAATAGAAGCGTGCGCAGACATCAGGGCTGACAACGGGGATGGGCATGGTTGAGGCAAGCGGTGACGACTGAGACGGAGGCACGCTGGCATCATACGCGGCCTCCAATCGACCTAGCACCGACGGCGGGGGCGATGCACATGCAATTGCAAGGAGTACACCGGCCATGTATTCCAACGACCCCATCTCATGGTAAGCTTCTCCCACGATGCTAACTTTGTTAGGTTTTTCGCTTTTGGTTAGGGCTTGACCGGTAGTGAAAACCCCTAGTATGACCGTAGAAATATCCGGCATCTGATGGGCGTGCAAATTTAGTTTTCTTATAAATTTTGTAGTGATAGATTAGTTCATGCATATTTCGTTTTGGGTGTCAAGCTGGAGGATCGGTTGATTACTTTCCAAGCTGGTTAATGACAATTAATATGTTATGTGAAAAAATTACCTCAAAGTTGGTGTTTTATGAAAAAAAAAAGGGTATATGGTTGTGGTTCTATGATAAAAATTACCCAACTTATAACGTTAAGTGATAAAACCTCTTGTGTGGACGAGAGGCCGAGAGTCGTGTGACGGTCGGCATGTGCATGTGGTCCTTGCTAGAAACTCTTCACATCACGTGATATTGATCCGACGGACTTAACAAGTGAGCACTGTGTAAGAAGAGAACGAGCCCATGCAATAATTAGATTTTGGGTAAAAGTTAATATTATGTTAGTTATATATCGGCCGACAGAGGCAGGCAGAGTGGTGTCCGATGAGAAAGCATTTTGTGACGGAAACTAGGAGGAGTTCGTTTGCCTGAAATTCGCAAGCACGTCGGCGTGGCACATAAAAATAGCACTGGTCGGTTGCCGGCGTAGTTTCGCGGTACTGATGGTCAATGAACAAGGACGGTGTGCCCGAGTCCAATTGATTAAGCTAGCAATAGCATGCGTGTGGCACGAAAGAAGAAAGAACTTGCGCGCCAGCCAGTCAAAGCATCTCCACTCATCCTCTCATGTGGGCTTCGGGGTAACCGTTTTGGCTCGTTAGAGGGCGCCGGCGGTAAAACAGAAATAGGAGCCAGGCGGCTGCCAGTCGCAACCTCTTACTAAAAACATTTAAAATTTCAAAATATAATAAAATTCGTAGAAAAAGTAGATTTATAAATAGTTCGGCCATACTTGGCCAATATTTATACAAATTTAAAAACATAGGCATAAAAAACCCTAAAATCTAATAACCGCCGCCATGGCCTAGCCCTAGGCAGCGGTTCATCGCCGCCGCTTAGTTCTCCTCCTTGTGGTCGAGCTCCTCCTTCTTCGGCTGCGGTAGGTAGCTGCTGCCCTGGCGACGGCCTGCTGGACTGGGCAGCGTCGTCGTCGCTGTCTAGGGTGATGATGAGGCCGAGACGATGGCGGCGCTCCTCCTCCGTGCGGCGGTGATCGGCCGCGCTCCACGCCTCGGCGAACTGGTCCGTCGCCGCGAAGGACTCGAGCTGGGCTTGGCGCAGCCCAGGGAATTCCTCCGGGTCACCCCCCACCTTGATGATGGAGGCCGTCGTCTTGTACTACGGCGGTGGCGTTCACTCGCGCTGGCGCGGCTGACATGGCCGGCGCCGCTCGCGGATGACGACGCCTCCGCCGCCAAGAAGCGCGACGACGGCGTGTTGTAGGGGGAGTACCTGGCCGAGGACCCACGCGACGAGGAGGATCGGGAGGAGGAGGAGGAGGAGCGCGAGCAGGCCGTTGTTGCGCGGGGCCTCCAGCTGCAGTTGTCGTGGCGATGATAAGGGAAGGCCCGATCTTCTCAGTAAGCAACGGTGGTGATGATGATCACGGGGTGATGGTAGCGGAGAAACACGACGATGAAGTGAATGATAACTTGTATGACGCAACGAGATCTCTCGATTGGTCCCTGTCGCCAATGCAACAGCTCTCAACCCTGCAAGATATTCGCAACTCCACACACTTGCGCACGTAGCCGCCGACTACGAAGCGGTAAGTTGCAACCGTCTAATTCCCAATGGAACAGCAGATCACACAAGACTTTTTCAGGATCTACACAATATCAAGCAATATGGTGTAGGGATTCAATAGTTTTGCTAGAGCAAACAACTAAGAACTAGGGTTTATCTTAAACGTGGTCTAAAGCAGCTAGGGGGCGTCCTGGGCACTTATATAGGCGTCCGGGACGAGTTCTGGTCGAAAAGATACAAAAATAACCGACCCAGAATAGATCTGGTCGAGACAGACTCGGACGAATCCGGTCTGGAATCCGGTCAACCGGGCCAGGGACCGGATCGGCCGGTCTGGCGTCCGGTCAACCGGGCGGCAACCGGAAACTTCGCAACTTTCCGGTTTTTGCCCGGTATGATGCATCCCATCCGGTTGGCGCCCGGTCAACCAGGCCAGGGACCGGGCTGGCCGGTCTGGAGGCCGGTCTAACCGGGTGCTGGACCGGCCTGGACGTCGTCTTCTCCTCTCGCGCATGCCTCCCGCTCCTCCCTCGCGCGACCATGAGATATCTTTATGTCCAGCTCCATGTCCAGCTTCACGTCCATCTTGACGTCCGTCTTCATGTCCAGCTGCTCCTCTACTCCTCGTGCGATGCTCGTCTCCTCTTGATACCTGATGATACATAAGTAATAGGACTTAGGCAGTATAAAGTTCTCATCAATCAAAGTACCGTTTAGAAACAAGTTCACTTTTTGTTTAAGTAGCTTCGCACGAGCTCTTGTAATTGGTCCAATCCGAACTTCATTGGACTTGAGCTTCACAGCAGGTTCATCTTCATTTATCAATGACGGAGGTAGTGGTGTAGTAGGGATGTCCTCATCATCCCCCCCTTCAAAAGGCGTCGACCTCGACGCTCCAAGGTCTTCTCCGTCATATGGTGTCAAATCAGCAACATTGAAAGAATTACTGACACCAAACTCATCAACTGGAAGATCTATTGAGTATGCATTATCATTGATCTTGGCAAGCACTTTGTAAAGACCAGCACCACGAGGCTTCAACTTAGACTTCCGCAGCTTCGGGAACCTATCCTTGCGAAAATGTACCCAGGCCATATCACCAGGCTTGAACAACATCTCTTTGTGCTTCTTGTTCATCCTTGCAGCATTGCTCTTGCCTTTCTTCTCTATCAACTCTTTAGTCTTCACATGGATCTTACGCACAAAATCTGCCCTCTTGGATGCCTCCATATTAACTCTCTCATGTATGGGCAAAGGCAACAAGTCAAGTGGAGTAATGGGTTTGAAACCATACACCACCTCAAAAGGACACAGCTCCGTGGTAGAATGTACCGCCCTGTTGTAAGCAAACTCTACATGCGGCAAACATTCTTCCCACTCCTTCAAGTTCTTCTTGATCATGGATCTCAGCAGTTGTGACAAGGTTCGATTCACCACCTCAGTTTGACCATCAGTTTGGGGATGACAAGTAGTACTAGAACAGTAGCTTTGTCCCCAGCTTTCCCCAAAGTGTCTTCCAGAAGTAGCTCATGAACTTCACATCACGATCAGAAACAATAGTCTTCGGGACTCCATGTAGTCGAACAATCTCCCTGAAAAACAGGTTAGCAATATGCGACGCATCGTCGCTTTTGTGGCAGAGCAATAAAGTGTGACATTTTAGAAAATCTGTCCACTACCACAAATATAGAATCATGGCCTCTTTTAGTACGCGGCAAACCCAACACAAAATCCATACTAATATCTTCCCAAGGTGTAGTAGGTGCCGGTAACGGAGTATACAAACCGTGAGGCTTCAGCTTGGACTTGGACTTGTTGCAAGTAATGCACCTCTTCACATACCTGTCCACATCCCGCCTCATCTTTGGCCAATAAAAAAGATCAGCGAGCATGAGTAGCGTCTTCTGACGCCCAAAGTGACCCATCAAACCTCCAGCATGTGATTCCTGCAATAAGAGCAAACGCACAGGCGATTCTGGAACACATAGTTTGTTAGCTCGAAATAAGAACCCATCATGTATGTGATATTTATCTCATGCTTTACCAAGAGCACATAAGCGATATGGTTCAGCATAATCATGATCCGTAGCATACAAATCACATAGCACTTCTAATCCAGGAATTTTAACATCAAGTTGAGTTAATAGCATATTCTTCCTAGATAGAGCATCAGCAACAATATTATCTTTTCCTTTCTTATGTTTAATAATGTATGGAAAAGACTCAATGAACTCAACCCACTTAGCAAGACGCCTATGCAAAGTAGATTTGGCTTTCAGATATTTCAAAGCTTCATGATCAGAATGTATGATAAATTCTTTTGGCCACAAATAATGTTGCCAAACCTCAAGAACTCTAATTAAAGCATACAATTCTTTATCATATATTGGATAGTTCAACTTAGCACCGGAAAGTTTCTCGAGAAAAATATGCAATTGGGCGACCCTCTTGCATCAACACACCACCAATTCCAATACCACTAGCATCACATTCAATCTCAAATTGCTTATTGAAATCAGGAAGTGCAAGCAACGGTGCAGAAGTTAACAATCGTTTCAGTTCATCAAAAGCATGATCTTGGGCAACGCCCCACTCAAAGACAACACCCTTTTTAGTCAATTCATTCAAAGGTGCAGCAATAGTAGAAAAATTGGGCACAAAACGGCGATAAAACCCAGCTAGACCATGAAAACTTCTTACTTGACTCACATTCATGGGAGTAGGCCAATTTTGAATAGCTTCAATTTTAGACACATCTACTTCTACTCCATGCTTAGAGACAACATAACCCAGAAATATGACCTTATCTTTGCAAAATATGCACTTCTCAAGATTACCATAGAGTTTACTATCACGCAACACTTGCAAAACATGTCGAATATGTATAATATGATCAGATTCATTGCGGATGTAAATTAATATGTCATCAAAATACACAACCACAAACTTGCCAATAAAATCACGCAAAACATGGTTCATCAGTCTCATGAAAGTGCTAGGTGCATTAGTCAAACCAAAAGGCATTACTAATCACTCATATAAACCAAATTTTGTTTTAAAGGCGGTTTTCCACTCATCCCCTTCTTTCATCCTAATTTGATGATAACCACTACGCAAATCAATTTTAGTGAAAACAGCAGCACCACTCAATTCATCTAGCATATCCTCTAAACGGGGAATAAGATGACGATATCGAATAGTAATGTTATTTATCGCTCTACAATCTACACACATACGCCATGTACCATCTTTCTTAGGAACAAGAATAACATGAACAACACAAGGACTAAGGCTTATGCGGATATAACCTTTGTCGAGTAGCGCTTGTACTTGCTTACGTATCTCCTTCGTCTCTTCGGGGTTCGTTCTATATGGTGCCCGATTGGGTAGCGAAGCTCCGGGAATCAAGTCGATTTGATGCTCAATACCTCGCAATGGTGGAAGTCCTGCGGGTACCTCGTCCGGAAACACGTCGCCAAATTCCTGCAAAACATTAGAAACACCAAGAGGAAGAGGGGTCATGTCGTTAGAAACCAAAACCGTACCCCTGTACAAGAGCACAAGAGGCATGGCTGTAGGATCCTCACTAAATTCTCTAATGTCTTCTTTGGTGGCTAATGAGACTAAGGAATTCACTCTCTCACTTTTCGTTATATCACTCACAACATTACAGTTCTCTCGCCTATCTAATGAAGCATCCTCCAAGTTGACTTCAACTTTCTGACGAGACTCATTGACTGTGGTGTCATAGGCTGTAAATTAATTTTCTTGCCCTTGAACTCCAAGTGATATGTATTAGCACGGCCATTGTGTTGCACAGAACGGTCATAGAGCCAAGGCCGTCCCAATAGTAGGTGACACACCGTCATAGGAACGACATCAAAATCAATGCAATCCTTATACGGTCCAATAGCAAACTCAACACTCACCATGTGGTTTACCTTCATCTCACCATTGTCGCTCAACCACTGAATATAGTATGGATGCGGGTGCGGTAGATACTTCAACTTCAGCTTGGTACACAACTCCTTGCTTGCTAAATTGCGGCAACTCCCGCCATCAATAATGACCTTGCAAGCCTTGTCAGGACCAACTAAAGCCTTTGTTTGGAACAAATTGCAGCGCTGAGTAGATGCACTAGGCAACACATTAAGAGCACGCTGCGACACAACAATGGTGCGAGCATCATACGGATATGCATCTTCACCATCAGTGTCATAGTCATCATCTTCTAGAGCATTAGGATCAACATCATCTCCAGTCTCGTATTCATTGTCCTCATTGATAATCATGAATTTGCAGTTAGGACAATCTCTCTTGAAGTGACTCTTGCCACCACATGTATGAAAAACCATATCACGGTTACACGCAGTAGACACATTAGAGCCACTCGTACTTGCAGCAGATTCGGACTTCTTTGTGTTAGACACATTGGAGACCGGCTTACTAGGCGGAGTAGAGTAAGGTGCGGAGCGCGTCGAAGGCGCCGGCGCCGATGGTGCCGCGCGGGGAGTGAAACGCCCAGCTCTTGTAGCTCGACCTTTGATCTTTGCTTCGTCAGCCAACTGTGATTCAGCTTCTCTTGCATGATGTAACAATTGATTCATATTGGTGTAGCTGTAGTGACGAACAATGCCTTTGATATCATACTTCAAACCGTTGAGGAAACGCTGCATTGTCATCTCGAGAGACTCACGGACACGGCCACGCTGCATAAGCATCTCCATCTCCATGTAGTATTCATCCACAGTCTTCACACCTTGTCTCAATAGAGTCGACTTATAATATATATTCCGCAAGTAATTTGTAGGCACAAAGCGAGAAGTCATCGCCTCCTTCATGGCACGCCATGTACGTATAGGTTGCTCACCATCCTCGTCTCGGTTACGAACAAAAGCATCCCACCAACGCAAAGCGTAGCCATCAAATTCGGAAGAAGCAAGCTTCATCTTCCGATCTTCAGTATAATGTGGATGTAAGCTCCACAACTTCTCAATCTTGAGCTCCCAAGTGAGGTATTCTTCAACATCAGCTCCTCCTTCAAACTTGGGTATCGAAACCTTGGGCTTACCCAACCCATCTTCCTCATCTTGTCCACGACCATTGCGGCCAAGTGGAGCCCACCTGCGAGGACGATTACCACGTGGCGCATCACGAGCATTGTGTGCGTCATCTTGAAGATCAGGATCTTCGTCATCTTCTTGTTGTTGTTCCAAAGTAAATTAGTGTTGCTTACCACTTGTAGTAACAACTAGTGCACGGATGTAGCAAAGCGAATATCAAGGGTATAAGAACAAATCACACGACAAAGCAGGGTATATGTGGGGCTGTAGGTAGGCTACCTATTTGCACCAATAACAAGCTCTAGCGCTGACCGTAGACAACCAATGATACTCACACAATGCGATATAATGGGGCAATGCAACTATATGTAGGAAAGGTTGCAATGCACAAGAGAGACGCTAGCAAAGCTCAACACGACAGGCACAAGATTGCTCAACTACAAGTGCAGTAAAGTAAACTTAGGCCTTCACTTGATTCAACTAGCACTACACTTTTCTTTTTGGATTTTTCTTTTTGTATAACACACGTAGCTATGTAGCTCTTTTTTGCTTCTTTTCAATTTTCTCTTTTTTTTTTTGATTTTCTGACACAACTCCTTGATAACACGGCCAACAAAAATGCAAAGCACCGAGAACCTAACGAGCAGCCTGTCGAGCGGTAAAACTAGTCTCTTCTGGGGAAGTTCCTAGTCACTTTATATCGAAAGGCTGTGTCTATGGTTGGGAACAAGCACACTGTACGCTATGTGGACTCGGAGTAACAAAAACTGACACTAGACGACAAAGGAACACAAGATGATAGAGTAAACTCAAACCCTAAAATACTAGATGGAAAGAAAAGATACGCAAAAACAACTACGAAAAGCAACTAAAACTTGAAATTAGTGCAATCTAAGGCTATGACAAACCCTAACCCTAACTTTTTATGGCTTTTTCTGGATAGGAAAACACTCACAACTCACTATGGGGTGGATTGTGGATGGCTTACCGAGGAAAACTGGAAATCTGATACCAAGATGATAAGGGAGGCCCGATCTTCTCACTAAGCAACGGTGGTGTTGATGATCACGGGGTGATGGCAGCGGAGAAACACGATGATGAAGTGAATGATAACTTGTATGACGCAACGAGATCTCTCGATTGGTCCCTGTCGCCAATGCAACAGCTCTCAACCCTGCAAGATATTCGCAACTCCACACACTTACGCACGTAGCCGCCGACCACGAAGCGGTAAGTTGCAACCGTCTAATTCCCAATGGAACAGACGAGATCACACAAGACTTTTTCGGGATCTACACAATATCAAGCAATATGGTGTAGGGATTCAATAGTTTTGCTAGAGCAAACAACTAAGAACTAGGGTTTATCTTAAACGTGGTCTAAAGCAGCTAAGGGGCGTCCCGGGCACTTATATAGGCGTCGGGACGAGTTCCGATCGAAAAGATACAAAAATAACCGACCCGGAATAGATCTGGTCGAGACAGACTCGGATGAATCCGGTCCGGAATCCGGTCAACCGGGCCGGGGACCGGATCGGCCGGTCGGAGTCCGGTCAACCGGGCGGCAACCGGAAACTTCGCAACTTTCCGGTTTTGCCCGGTACGATGCATCCCATCCGGTTGGCGCCCGGTCAACCGGGCCGAGGACCGGGCTGGCCGGTCCGGGAGGCCGGTCCTAACCTGGTGCTGGACCGGCCTGGACGTCGTCTTCTCCTTTCGCGCATGCCTCCCGCTCCTCCCTCGCGCGACCATGAGATATCTTCATGTCCAGCTCCATGTCCAGCTTCACGTCCATCTTGACGTCCGTCTTCATGTCCAGCTGCTCCAATACTCCTCGTGCGATGCTCGTCTCCTCTTGATACCTGATGATACATAAGTAATAGGACTTAGGCAGTATAAATTTCTCATCAATCAAAGTACCGTTTAGAAACAAGTTCACCTGTTGTTTAAGTAGCTTCGCATGAGCTCTTGTAATTGGTCCAATCCGAACTTCATTGGACTTGAGCTTCACAGCAGGTTCATCTTCATTTATCAATGACAGAGGTAGTGGTGTAGTAGGGATGTCGTCATCAGGCGACATTTGCAGCGTCGGGTCGTTCCCATCGGCGATGTAGCCAAGGACCCACGCGAGGTTCCTCCCGAGCGTGCTCCACCACCGCCGCCGTCCGCTGGCGTTGTTGTTCGCCGGCGGATTTCCACTGCCGTCGTAGGCAGCGAGGCGGTCTTCGCGCTCGCGCTGGAAGATTGCCGTCCACGCTTTGTTCGTTGTCCGGCGACCACCGTGGGTCGTTCCGCTCCTCCGGCGGTAGGCGCTCCCAAAAGTTATCGTAGATCGCCGTGGCGTGCTCCATCCCCGTCGGCACCGGCAGGCCGCCGCGACTGAGCGCCCACCCCCCGAACAACGCATGTCCGGCGGGACGGGGTAGCGCGCGTTCTAGAGGGCACGCGCCTCGGCGACTTGAAGCCACCGGCAGCCGAAGCCGTTGGCGGCGACACCTTCTCTCTCTTGGCGGTCGATGGCTAGGGCTAGGACGTTGGAGAATGTTTGGAGGACGAGATGGCGAGGGCGTGCGGCGAGGAGGGGGTTATATGGCGCCGAGGGAGCGTTGGCGAGCATTAACGCCGCCGTTGAAAACGATCAAGATTAACGCCGATGCGATGCGGAAGGCGAGCCGGCGCTGAAGGTAAGCAACCTTTGACGGGCGCGAAATGCAAGGAGGAAGACGACTCCGCCAAACTGACGGGGCGGGTCCATAGACAGCAGGCGTTTTCCGTGCCTTCTTCACGCGTCATTTCCACCAACACGCGACGCGTCGGCGCCCCCGCTAGCCTCCCTTTCTGCTGGGTTGAATCTAGGAGCGCCAGATGGATAGTTGGACCGCACCGATTAAAGTTCTATTTTACAGACCGCAGCTGGAAACGATTTTAGGCGCCGGTGGTCCCAAAAACCTATAGACGACCTTTGGGGATTGAGGGGAGATGCTCTCAGGACCTGTTTATGGTCCCTTTCCTTAAGCGGTTGGGGAAGCTTCGTGGAACAAATTCTACTTTGCTAAAAGAATCATTTTTCTTTCTTTCGGCTTGTATAAAAGTTTTATTTCTGTATCGCTCTTTCGCCACTCGATTTCGGATGTTTCAGTTTACAAGAATACGTTAACTAAGCAGTAACCAGGTATTTTGTCTGTATTTTCATCCTTTTCTTGTGACATTACAACAGATTTCCCCTGTACAAGCTTGGAAGTATGATCCAAAGGATTGACACACTCTACGACTAGATGCTAATATCTTTCAGGTGGGCCAAAAAAAAAAGATGAAGAGAGAGATATTCAGAGCGCGAGCGCGAGATGATCACGGCGCGCGGCATCCGGCCGGCGGTACGGCTGATCACGCGCGGCGAGCCTGCCCTTCCTCTTATCCATGAACCGCTGCAGCGACGCCTTCCTCGCCACCGGCAGGTCCGCGACGGCGACGAGCACATCACCACGCGCTCCGACTTGGGGCTCCGTCTCTGGCTTAGCCTTAGCGGCCGCAACCGCGGCAACGGCGAGCCGCAGCAGGACGGCCGCCTTGTCAGCCGGACAGTCGTCAAGCACCAGTACCCTCCCGCCGTAGAAGATGGTGAGCTGCGCTGCCGCAGCCCTGCTCGCCGGATCCGCCTCGGGCTCTTCTCCCCTGCTAGTAACATCGGCGCCCGGCATGAGGGGGAGAGGCCGCACGGCCGGGGATGGGGATGGGGCCGGCCGCGCAAGCTGAGCCCTGTGATCAGCAGCCTCCTTCACGTACTGGCTGAGAGCGCCGCACGCAGCCGCGAATCGGCTTGCCGCTGCCATGGATCGCCGATGAACCTGTATTAGGATTCTTGGCTTGCTCCTTGTGCACGAACGACCAAGCTTGGAATCGAATCTTGGGCTTTTGTTTTTTCGTGGTTCGTTTGGAGTTTGGTTTCATATATGTAGGTGGGAATATCGTGGTTGAAAAGTGTGAAGCGCGCGCGCGCCGCGGTTGGTCGTCGGCACCACTCGGCGAGAGCACAATAAACACGTGAAAGTTGAGCCGGTAGGAATACAACTATGCCAGAAAGATGGGTGGGGTCCCCAGCACGCAGCACGTCCGAACCCCCTAACCACAATGTGGCCCCATATGCAAACTAAAGATTAGGCGAGCATATTCTCTCAAAAAAAAAAGATTAGGCAAGCATATGTTCACAAAAAAAAATTAGGCGAGCAAATACCACGTAATTGCACCCGTGCTCAAACCAGTGCAATTTAAACATAAATTAGAAGAAGGGGTTCGACGAGGGTGAAGGCGCATCCTGAGTCGACGTAGACCCGTCGATCACGACAATCTCGTGTGCTCTGCCCGGTGTGCCTGCTTCATCACTGACGTTGAGGCAGACGCGGATGCAGATGCTGATGCCGCTGACGCAGATTTGTTAGCATACGTTGTCGCAGATGCGTCTGGTGCCGGCTCTTGCTCCAGGGGTAGAGTTGCTGCCGCTGCCTCGACCGACGCTATTTTAGCTTCGATGTCATCGAGACATTCAAGCTATCGACGTGGTCAGCAGTAACATGTCCTCCTTGCATTTCTTGAGCTCCATCTTCTGCTCTTGCCTCTTGAGCAGCGCCGCCCACCTTTCGTCGGCCTTTTTGTGGCGGGAGAGCAGGGTCGAGGAGACATCGGCGAGGCACTGTGTGATTGACGCCTGCGTCTTCTCGGTCGCCGCTACGTCGGTCAAGGCAGCCTTGGCAGCCTTGTTGCCGATAGGGCGGCCTGCCGATGTTGCGAGCGGCACATCCAGATCAATGGCATTTTTCCCCTTCGACAATGAATGACGCGTCGCCCGCCATTTCTCGTTCATTTTGAACTTGCTATAGCAATTCCTCAGCGCGAAAGACTAATTCCCTTCTTAGTGCTTCCGGTACATCGCCATGGCGCGGTCGAACTAATCAAAGGAAGCACAATCAGATCGAGATAAAACTAGGCGCTAGAATCGTAGAAAGAGGCGCACCACATCGCCGACGGTTTGTGCTGCTCTCGCCTCTGGTCTTGACCTCGTTATGGAACCCATTGAACATGTTCACCGACGCCTGGATGATGGCCCATCGCGTCGACATTGCCTTTTGGCTCCTCTTCATTGTCATCTTGCGGTAATCCTTGTTGATAAGCTTGCGCTCATTGAACTCCGCCTTGATCCTCGCCCAATACTTCCCGTACTTTTGGTTGTCGCCTATAATGGAGTCATGGCTCACCGTCGACCACGACTCGCAGAGACATTCATCCTCCAGAACCTTCCACTTGGGGCCTCGTGTGCCCGAGGTCGCCTTCTTCTTCTTCCTCTTCTTCCTCATGCCGGCCGCGTCAACCTCCACGAGCACGTCTACATCCTTCGCGGCATCGTCATCCTCTTCATCACCGCCCTCTTCGTCATCCTCGTCATCGTCCTCCACCTCCTCCTCCTCCTCGTCATCACCACCGGCACCCTCGAATTCGAGCTGACCCGTGTGCCTAGTGAACGGGGCGCCGTCCGCACCGGGGCCTAGCTGGCGCTAGGGCACTTGGTCGTACATAGGGGAGTAGAACACGACGTTGGGGTTGAAGCCGCCATGCGGCAGCGCATCCTCGTACCGCGGTGACAAGTTCGGTGTCACGCACTCGGGAGTGGCATAAGTGCCGTCGTTCAAGAAGCCGGATGTCGATGGGGACACCACTCCCGAAACGTATGATGGCCCCGACGTACTCCATGGGCTAGCGTTGGTAGCAGCGATACACGTGGCCAACGCTTTCTAGTGCGCACGCTGCCCAGTCACGGCCCCTATACTAAAAAAAATTAAAATTTCAAAATATAATAAGATTTGTAGGAAAGGTAGATTCATAGATAGTTTGGCCATACTTGGTTAATAGTTGTACAAATTTAAAGACATAGGCATAAAGAATCCTAAAAATCTAATAATTGCCGCCACGGCCTAGCCCTAGGTGGCGGTACATCAGCGCCGCGTAGTCCTCCTCGTCGTCGGGCTCCTCCTTCTTCGGCTGTGGCAGGTAGCTGCATCCCTGGCCGGCGTCCCCGCGCCTCCCGCGCGGCCTGTTGGACTAGCGAACGTTGTCGTCGCTGTCCAGGTTGATGACGAGGTCGAGGCGACGACGGCGTTCCTCCTCCATGTGGCGGTGATCGGCCGTGCTCCACGCCTCGGCGAATTCGTCTGTCGCCGTGAAGGACTCGAGCTGGGCTTGGCGCAGCCTAGGGAAATTCCTGCCGGGTCGTCCTCTGCCTTGACGATGGAGGCTGCCGCCTTGTAGTTTGGTGGTGGTGCCCACTCGCGCTGGCGCAGCGGAGGTGGTTGGCGCCGCTCGCGGATGATGACGCCTCCACCGCCATGGCTGCTCCTGCGAGTAGGAGCCTCCTCCGGCTCGTCCTTCACCGTCGCCAAGAAGTGCGGTGACGACGTGTTGTAGGGGGAGTACCTGGCCGAGGAGGCACGCGACGAGGAGGATCGGGAGGAGGCGGACGCCTGGAGCCGCACCACCCACCGGTCGTTGCCGTGCGGGGCCGCCAGCTGCAACTGTTGTGGCAGCATTTGCAGCGGCATGTCGTTCCCGTCGACGATGTAGGCAAGGACCCACACGAGCGTCCTCCCGGGCACGCTCCACCAACGTCATTTGCTGGCGTTTTTGTTCGCCGGCGGATCGCTGCTGCCGTCGTAGGCAGCGAGGCGGTCTTCGCGCTCGCACTAGAAGAATTCCATCCACGCTTGGTCGTTGTCCGGCGATCACCGCGGGTCGTTCCGCTCCTCCGGCGTTAGGCGCTCCCAAAATTGATCGTATATCGCCACAACACGCTCCATCCCCGTCGGCACCGGTGGGACCGGCAGGCCGCGGCGGCTGAGCGCCCACCCCCTCCCGGATAGCGCATGTACGGCGGGATGGGGTAGCGCGCATTCCAGGAGGCGCGCGCCTCGGCGACTTGGAGCCACCGACAGCCGAAGCCGTTGTCGGTGGCGCCTTCTGTCTCTTGTCGGTCCATGGCTAGAGCTAGGGCGTTGGAGAAGGTTCGGAGGAGATGGCGAGGGCGCTGGCTGGAATGTGCGACGAGGGAGCGCGCGCGGGGGTTTATATGGCATCGAGGGAGCGTTGGCGAGCATTAACGCCGCCGCTAAAGACGAGCAGGCGCTGAAGACAAGTACGATTAACACCGACGCGACGCGGAAGGCGAGCATGCGCGGAAGGCGAGCAGCCTTTGACGGGTGCGGAAGGTGAGGAGGAAGACGACTCCGCCGACACTAACGGGGCGGGTCCAAAGCCAGTCGTTTCCCGCGCCTTCTTCACGCGTCGTTTCCACCAACATACGACGCGCCGACGGCCCCACTAGTCTCCCTTTCTACTGGGTTTGGTCTAGAAACGCTAGATGGATAATTGAACCGAACCAACTGAAATTCTATTTTATGGGCTGCAATTGGGAGCGATTTTAGGCGCCGGTAGTCCCAAAGACCTATACATGACCTTTGGGGAATGAGGGAAGATGCTCTCACGATCGGTTCTGTTCATGTCCCTTTCGTTAAGCGGTTGGGAGAAGCTTCGTGGAACAAATTCTTCTTTGCTAAAGGAATCATTTTTATTTCTTTCGGCTTGTATAAAAGTTTTATTTCTGTATCGCTCTTTCGCCACTCGATTTCGGATGTTTCAGTTTACAAGAATACGTTAACTAAGCAGTAACCAGGTATTTTGTCTGTATTTTCATCCTTTTCTTGTGACATTACAACAGATTTCCCCTGTACAAGCTTGGAAGTATGATCCAAAGGATTGACACACTCTACGACTAGATGCTAATATCTTTCAGGTGGGCCAAAAAAAAGATGAAGAGAGAGATATTCAGAGCGCGAGCGCGAGATGATCACGGCGCGCGGCATCCGGCCGGCGGTACGGCTGATCACGCGCGGCGAGCCTGCCCTTCCTCTTATCCATGAACCGCTGCAGCGACGCCTTCCTCGCCACCGGCAGGTCCGCGGCGGCGACGAGCACATCAGCACGCGCTCCGACTTGGGGCTCCGTCTCTGGCTTAGCCTTAGCGGCCGCGGCCGCGGCAACGGCGAGCCGCAGCAGGACGGCCGCCTTGTCAGCTGGGCAGTCGTCGAGCACCAGTACCCTCCCGCCGTAGAAGATGGTGAGCTGCGCTGCCGCAGCCCTGCTCGCCGGATCCGCCTCGGGCTCTTCTCCCCTGCAGCTAGTAACATCGGCGCCCGGCATGAGGGGGAGAGGCCGCACGGCCGGGGATGGGGATGGGGATGGGGATGGGGCCGGCCGCGCAAGCTGAGCCCTGTGATCTGCAGCCTCCTTCACGTACTGGCTGAGAGCGCCGCACGCAGCCGCGAATCGGCTTGCCGCTGCCATGGATCGCTGATGAACCTGTATTAGGAATTTAGGATTCTTGGCTTGCTCCTTGTGCACGATCGACCAAGCTTGGAATCGAATCTTGGGCTTTTGTTTTTTCGTGGTTCGTTTGGAGTTTGGTTTCATATATATAGGTGGGAATATCGTGGTTGAAAAGTGTGAAGCGCGCGCGCGCCGCGGTTGGTCGTCGGCACCACTCGGCGAGAGCACAATAAACACGTGAAAGTTGAGCCGGTAGAAATACAACTATGCCAGAAAGATGGGTGGGGTCCCCAGCACGCAGCACGTCCGAACCCCTAAGAGCAATGGCAATAGAGTAGTAAGAGCATGTTTAATAAGAGAGTCGACTGCCGGCTCTAAAGCCATGCCATATCACATAGAGCCAGCATAAAGCTCACCAATGCAATAAGCTGGCTATTAGATTGGCTATTAGGTGAGCTCTAATCAAAAAATAATTCCTCAACGCATGCATGCTACTGGGTCTTGGCTGCATGCAAGGCTCTTTTCCTCGTTTGCTGTGTTATAGCCGGGCGACAGCTGAAGCGTTTGCTCCCCTCTCTCTCTTCTTCTCTCTCTCTTCCACCTCATATTTTGATGATATTTTAAAGGCTATAGCTTGCCGACTCACCCTTGTTGTACTGGCTATATAGCCATACCATGTCAGCAAAAGCCATCTTAGAGCCTAACTCATACAATAGGCTGACTATAAGGTTGGCTGTTAAGTTGTATTTAATAAAAAATAGCATATCACCTGTTGTGATCCAGTGTGGCGTGCATCTTTGTAGCAATTCAAACAACATACATATATGCCAGCCACACCATGAATACATAACAAGGCAAACTGATTCATAAGAAACAACAAACATATGTTTCATAGACCATACCAACTCTTCAGCATTGACTATATCCAAACATAATACTTAGCACCATGACATTGACAATTAAACAGTACATGACTCTTTAGAAGAAAGCATGAACCAAACAAAATAACAGATACGGTGTCCAGCAAACAAGACATCAATTTGATCTTGAAAATGATAAAGCCACAAAGCCATAGTTGGAGCATCGGTAGAAAGGAACAGCAACAGCAACAACCTTCAGCCACTGTATGGAAAAACGAAAATATGAACAAGTGTATATATTGAACAGTAGAGTAGAATTTGTTGACCAGATTGCTGAAATAAGGCTTGTAATACTAATCTAGCATAATTTGTTCAATGAGAGAAATAAATATCAAGAATGAACAAAGCAAGTCCAGATTAGAGAATGCACCTGTAGGGTAGAACCTGCAGCAATCACCACATCCTGGCATAGTCCTGAAATAAATAACATGTAAGATATCATGATGATCACTAGTGTTACATGGAAAAAAATAGCAACATGCATATATTAGTATATCTCACCATGACTAATTATGATGGTTATTTCGAAACTTATGCCAAATATGCTCAATCAAATCATTTTTAAGCTGGGTATTGTAATATCCCAGGTATTGGGGTTACAAAAATAGAGGAAACAGATGTGTGCATTGCATTCATGCATAGAAAATCCGGGGAATTTTCGCGCTTTAAAGTAAAACAGTTCACGATAGAATCGAAGTTTCACTTGACCTTGGTGGAATTGAAGTAGCTCATCAAGTCAAGCGCTATAAACCTCAATGTGACATTGGTAAAACCTTGTTTTGGGTAGAGATGATTTGATCTAAGGGGTTAGATCAAATGGAACTAATAATCAACACAACAACACTTTACTCATCTGATCAATTGTTTGATCTTATAAAAGATCATAATATGGAATTCCCTGCCATAACATATGAACCTACAATTAATTGGAAATCAAGTAACAATAATTGGGAAACCATTCTTCATTTATCTTCTCCATGTACAAAACTAAACCTTGATCCTACCATGAACCTCATGGTATTCATTCTACCTTAATCTTAGAAACAAGACAAGGAGATCAACTTTCAAAATATATATCCTTATCTAATCTATATTATTATACACCAAACCTAGAGAGGTGAGAGTTCTATAATGATTGTTAGAGAGGCAATAACCAACCTTGAGCTAAACCTTGGATATACATCCATGTATTCAAATTATCATCTTTAATAGAAGCCTAAGATATTATTCAAGACAATCCCAAATAAGAGAGACCATTCATACCAATCTTAGAATTACCTATTTAAGAATAAAGGACAACCAATGAACTTAAGTATTAGGTTGTAAACCATTTCCCTTGGAGTGGTGAGATAACCTAATATCACATGGAATAAGATGATCCATGAATTGATAAAGTAAGGAGGAAACTAATTCAATTAAGTTAGACAATTGAATCTTTAGCTTAGCTACTTAAACAAATATTAGAAGTACTATACCCTAGTTGAACAAGACAATGCTTGATCATGGAAGTGAGAAACCTAGTTAATAAGAAATACCTTAGGAATCTAAACCTTGATCATTATAAATTAAGTGATGATCATAAACCCTAAGAATTTGAGGTAGAGATGTTAAGAACAAGTTGATCATGTTTAACCATGATCATGCTCTTGAGATATGTGAGGATAAGATAAATCCTAATAGGATAAGTAGATATCATTCACCACATGAAATCATGGGGAGATCACTAGTATGCAACCATAGGCTTATATCCTAAACTTATCTTGTGAACCACTTGGTGATCACAAGTAGAATTCTACCACATATACATTCCACTCATTCTTCATCTAAGAAACATAAGAAAAACCTTAGAGTAAAACTCCATACTTAAATGGAGAGAAATCATCCATTCATATGACCAAAATTAATTATAAAAAGAACTATAATCAATATAGTTACTTCAATGATAAATTGAGGTAAATAATAGAAGTGAATTGGTGGAAGATAAAAACAATTCTAAAATCCTTAGTAATTAGAGAAGCACATGAAATATTAAACAAGTAACCATCTTATCATGGTTAGGGGAGACTAAACCCTACCAAATACATTATGGTGCCCTCTCCTTCTTACAATCTAGAATTATACCTCAACCCTAGTTTGTATATCACTTAGGTGATCACAATGAAAACCTAGGCCCCGAGTTGAGTTTCAACTCATGTGTCAATAGGTAAATATAAACATAACCCTAGTGTTGCACTCTAATTAAATCTTATACTTCAATTATTGAACATAAGAAGCACTCGGTGTTAAACCCTTTACCTAAACCTATGTGTGGTGATCAACCACTAAACCTTGTAAATAAGACCAAACCATTATGGAAACAATATCTACTTTAGATATTTTCAAAGATAAGAATAGTGATAACATTGAAATAGGATTATAATAATAATTATAAAACCCTAATAAATATATGCTCACATAAAATCATATGCAAATGACCAATTCCTCAAATAGAAACCAAGCCCTAAGAACAATCTCTGAAATACTTTGGGTTGAAAGCATCAACCATAATCATTCAAAATAAAATTGATACACAAGATAAGAGAAATTAAAATAGTGCATAAAATCTTGCTTAATTAAAATTTACAAGAAAGCTCACTTATCTCAAATGGTTATTCCAGAATAACTCAGAAATACAATGGCCCTTTATTTAGTAATAAAATTTTCAAAGTATAAATTACCTGCGGGGTATAAAATAATTTGAATTGAATTTAAAACAGAATACAAAATAGAAAAGGAAAACAGGAAATGAAAACAGAAAAAGAAAAGGAGGAAAAAAAAAACCTTACTTAGCTTACCTGGCCGTGGCAGCCCACCAACAGCCCACCTCGGCAGCCCTCGGCATCGATCCAGCAGACCAAGCCCACCAGCAGCCTGGCCCAACTTACCCCTTCACAATATTTCACGCGAAGGGGAGGATCATCGTCCACCTCCCGTTGCTGGAAGCAGCTCGGTGGCGTCTCCTCCGCCACCGGCCACGCCAAGATGCGCGCCGCCGCCCAAGCCGGCTATAAAGATCTCCGCGCCGCCGCCTGAAACCCTAGGACCTCAATTCCCTTTTTTCTCTGCTCCAAACTCGCCCATGACCGAAACCCTAGTCGCCCCGTCTCCGATCATCACCGACGGTAGGGGTCACCCAAAGGACCAATAGGTAGTTCATAAGAAGCGCGTGAGTGTGAGGATTGTTACGGTAGAAGGAATCGAGGATTGGCGTGCTCGGTCGGGCGAAAGCGACCGTTCCCTTCCGCTCGGGTTCGCCGGAAAACTCGACCTCGCCGTCATCTCCGACCATCCCGGGCTTCGTCGAGCAGTTCTTCAGCTTCAGGTTGATCTCGCGCGTCTTTAGGTTCTTCAATTACTTCAATTGATCCACCGTAGCTCCATCTAGCAAATTGGCCGGTTAGCACCACCGCGGGAAGGTTCGCCGGAGTTCCTCCGGTGACCATTTCTTGGCGGCGAGACCACCATCTTCCTCAGCATGCCCATACGCATCCAATGGAACCGTTCGGCCATCCTCCCGTGGCCTAAAACGGCGCCGCCGTCGGCAACTGACCGCCGGTTGGCCGCAGTACTGCCCCTCGTGGCCACCGTGGCACTGACGTGGCCACTGGCCCACCTGTCTGCGTCTGTAGGTAGTAGTAGCCCGGGTACATTTAGTAGTTTTTGTTTAAAATTGAATTCAATAATTACTGCAACTTTGTAAATTCATATAAAATCCATTATAACTCAGAAAAAAGTAAATAATATACCAAAATTCTTAGAAAAGAAAAATCTATCCAATAAAAATATAATATGAAATTTTTATTTTTAATAAAAATTTAAATTGTTTTATACTTAATAATTAAGTCTTATCTTTTAATTCTAAAATCAATTAAAATTCAATAATTAAGAAAAGTTCTGAAATAAATAAAAAACCAGTAAACAAATAAAGAAAAACATGAAAACTAATTTTCTTTATTTGTTATTTTATTAAATCTTTAACTAGTGGAATTTAAACCCTAATTAATAATTGTCTTAATTATTAATTCTTTAAAAATAATAATAGGTCAAATTCAATATTCTTTTTAATTCAAAATTATTAATAACTTCAACTTTATAATGAAGTTATCAAGTTCATAACTATATGGTGATTAAGAAACCCTAATTCCATATTGAATAAAGAACACAACCTCATAATTATATGTGAAACCCAAAACCCTAATTCCACTAGGAATCCTAGCTCCACTATTTCATGTGAACTCCAAATTATTTTAAAACCTAAACTCAAGTTAACATGAGATCATGTTACTTCATTAGTAGTTATAGACCCATAATTATCAGCTAAATGCTTACCAAGTTCACATAAAATATAGGAACCCTAACACTAACAATTCAGCATCCTATTTATGTAAACTCAACAAACCAAGATAATCAAGTAGGGTTAACCAAGTATAAACCCTAGATCCTATTACCCAAAACTATCATTCATATTCATTCCTATTTAGCATCACACCATGGTGATGATCCCTAATAGCAACCATGCCCATTATCTTGCATTACCTAACCATACTCCACTAAACCCTATCTGTGTGAGAAAATTATTAAACATCCTATTTAAGGAAACCACTACTCCTTACTTAGTGAATCCAATAGCAAACCCTAGACAACCTCAGCCCTAATTGATATACTTCTTAATTTTTAAGAAGTATGTTCTTCAAAAGTTATTCTTTTGAAGTAAATAAAGAATCATCACCAACCCTGCTTATAAAGACCTATAAACCCTAGCTAGCTATCACCAGCAAGATGAACCCACCATGATAGCAACCCTGTATAATTAATTGCTTAAGTTGCTCATGCTTAAGTAAAACCAATCAAGCCTAGTTGCTGATGAATCCAACCATGTTGTGAGCCATCTAATACTTACTCCAGAAACTAGTAGAAACCATAGTCAACCATAGAATCCCACAAACCTAATATCATACTTGTTCTTCATTTTAGAACATGTTCTTCAAAAGTTATTCTTTTGAATTATATAATAAGTAATCATCAACCATGTATTATAGGACTTAAAATTGACAACTGCTCTTTACTTATTATACAACTACTATTCCTGGTTGTGTATGATTGTTACTATTCATTTTGCCATCTGCCTATGATTCTAAAACTACACAACCCCGAATAAGAACCTTGTTTGTGAATCATTCTAAAAGTGCAACACACCCTGAACTAATCATTATCACTCACTAATCCTAAATCATCGGGATTAGGTCACGCTTAGAATGATTGCATCTCATACTTATGCATTATCGCATCCTTGGCAATCTTTTAAACATCGTCCCTACCGGACGATGATGCTATTTCAGAATTTGGAGTTATTGCGTATCGAAGACCTTGCCTGCATAATCTTGCAGTCAAGAAAGGCAAGTTCATCGCTTGCTCATGTCATTTGAGTACTTTTATCAAATTACTTGCAAAGTACTATGGTTATCACGATTACATAAAAACCAAAAAACCACTACTTTCATAACTATGAATATGACTATGTGGTGGGCAATGGAACCATGGATTGTGTTGATATGGTGGAGGTTCCATTGCACGGGTTATATCCATCTAGGATTAAACAACAAATGTCGCCGAGTGATTCTTGTGCCGTAATACCCGTGTTAACCATAAGATCCGGAGTGGGACGGAGTAGTCAAAAGTGTTTCCACCTCTCGTTCATCAACGGATGCGCTTACCGTAGCAGCTTGTGTCTTGCGGAGCAACTTGAGGGTGGGGAGCCCCTTCTAATTCCCCACGGTATAGCTGTTGCTTACCGTAGCGGTTGCTGCTTGCGGAACAACTTGAGGGTGGGGATCCCCTTCTAATTCCCCACGGTAATGTGGTCTATGATGGGTTGCAGCTACCGGCGAAGGAGTTTGGTTAACGAGTCCCAAACTGTTGTCGTGGTCGGGGTCCACCCTGAAATTACGGGAATAATGGGACCGACGAGGACCCATGGTCGGGGTATGCAACAAAGGGTGGGTGTTCGAGGTAGCGGAGGAACATGATTGGCTAGACCTTATACCGGGCCTCACACCAAAGGAAGTGTGGACGAGAACTTAAGCTCGGTTGGCACCAAGGTTAAGATCTCTTATGGGTAAAGCAACACACCTCTCGCAGAGTGTAAAGAACCGTGACTGTCACTCCCTGTTCCGGGATATGGAACTGCGAACGCGGCCGGAAAGGAGCTCCATGAAGTTCTAGTAAACCGGTGAAGGCCGACGGACATAGTTCTTCCGAATAAAAACAACCTCTTGAAGAAATGATTATGAAAACCTGCATTGGTATTAGACTTTCCGGTCTAATGCCGTAGCTAGTGCATTAAACACCTCTTTCCTATAATGAACTTGTTGAGTACGCTCGTACTCATCCCACTCTTAAATCCCCTGCTTAGATATGGAAGCATCGAAGGAGGATCTACAAGTGCAACTTGAAGACCGAGGAGTCAACAACTACTTCAAGGGACAGGAACCTCGTCGAAGAGTCGGATACCACATCCAACAAGGAGAAACCTAGATTAGCAATAGAAATGAATTAGCTTCCTAAACTTAGCTCCTATTTAGCTAGAATCTATTCATAGCCTCTCGTAGCTAGTTAAATACTCTACAAGTAGAGTTCGTGTTAGGACTAGACCACGAGTCGTTCTTCTGGAGTTTATTTGCAGTTTTACCTCATTGTAAAGTAGGAGGCTGTGATGATCTTATGTAAAGAGTCTGTATGTAATTCTATAGACATGCCTTGGACCCGCATATGTTTCTGTTGTACCACTCTGAGCGATATAATACTAGTGGAACGGTGTTTCATTGGTGTTATATCAGACTTGCATACTACACCATGCAGTGGTATGCCGGGTCACCACAGTTGGTATCAGAGCAAATGCTTTGACCTTAGGATTAAAACCCTTTCAAGGAGACCTATAGGATTGGTAGTGTCTATAGGAAGTTGTCTTAGGTGAATCAAACCTTTTTATGACTTGAGATGGATATTCACTTGAGAATAATCCTGACACACTTGAGTCAACATTTCTTACCGATATTTCTTAAGTAATGTTAGTTAGCTAATCCTAAACATGTAGCACATCATTAAGTTCTGAAAACAATAGATGAGTAGACCCCAGTTGGTATACAATACATGGTAGTCCAAAGAGAGGATACAACCATAAGGAAGATATCCTATTGGAAGAAGTGTACCAACACATGTTATGGTTAAGTAAGAGTTATTCAGATCTATAATAGTAGAGATAACAAGTGACAAATAAAAGTATATCAGGAATATATCCTATTAGATGGTGTAGACTTAGACAAGTAATAGGGTAAGTAAAATCCATCCAAACTTGTGAAACATTTGATAATTATGAGTCATATGAGGTAGTATAGACCATGATGAGTCAATCATGGAATGTAAGGAGGAGTGACAGAAATAAATTATGTCTACTTACATAGTAGTGATAGTAATCATATAGGATTCACCTGAGAATCATTATGTGATGAACTAGAGTATCATAAATATTTAGGAGAAGTATAATAAGAAGTCAGGTGATCACCAATAGAGCAAAACAATAGTGCAAGAATTGTGTTCCAAAAATATGGGAAGTGTGCCAAGCACATCATGACCATAGTCTTATGATAGAAACACTTGGAAGTATAGGAACTATATCCTAATAAATATGTATTCAGAGTAACCATATTAGAACTAGTGGTATCATACAAAATAGTCCTCAATAGCCTTATATATGGAATAATACTTTGTCAGTACTTTCAAACAAAACCAGGTTAACCTTAATTATCCTAGACCACTTTTGTTTCAAGTTTATCTCATTGCAAATGTGCAATTAAGGTAAAGGTTGAGACAAATAGTAGAATTCCCTATATTCGTGCTAAGTATCACGATATAAACCTATATTATGTGGTGTTCTATACTACACATCAGAGCCTGATGTTTAGAGATGTCTTACTCAACAATGATATTCAGGCTTATGATGATGTGTACTATAAACACAAAGCTGAATCTTCTTGGATTTTATTGGATTTTAATTGTTTGACTAGATCCATGCATGAAGTTTGACTTCGATATGCAAATGCATGTTGCAATATCAAGTTCTTACTTGATGCTATAGATCTAGAGGGTAATGGAAAACGTGTGAGGAAGTGACGATTTCTGAAGATTATGAAGACAAGAAGAAGGTTCATCAGATAAAGGTGTTTGACGGTGTTTTGGTCACAGGGTACTATGAAATCTGACATTACATGCCCCGCAAAAAAAAAAAAAGAAATCTGACATTACATCAGTGCTGACAGAAAAATTATAGTAATATAAATTTGTTGGGAATTATATATATAAATATTTAGTGGTCAAAATGGAGCAAGAACAATCACCATGACAATTTTGTCCAGTAAAATGATTTTGGCTACTAAAGTCATCAGCCGTGGTATGCATTGAAATAGCAGCAGCTTCATGCAATGCATCGATGGACCACTCGTTGGTATTTTTTTATTTGGCAGTAAGGAGAGTCAAGAGCTAGTATATCGTGTCAGCTAGCCAGCTTGAAACGTGCATGGTTTGAACTTTGGACCTAGGTCCAGGCATGGAGTAAATATGTACGTATGCCAGTATACCGTACATGCTAAGACTCAGTTGATGGAAACGGCTAAGCGCCTCATCGAGCGGAGCGTGAGACGCTCGCTAGCTAACAACCGCGCGGCGGAGGCGCGGTTTATGCTTATCTCTCCGTATCCATCCGTGGCTCGTGGCAGACCGGTAATATAAAGCTCTCTCGTGTGAGCGCAGAGGAGGTTAGACACATTTTGAAACACACACTGATACCTTATTTCACCACGGCCATTACATACATACAGCCAATCCATCCGCACTCCAATTCACCCTACACCCCGCATCTACATCTTGCCCCTGCCGATCTCCATCGGCTGGCTTCTTCAAGTCACAAATCAATGGCGCCACCTGGTGAGTATATTGCATGGAGGTAGCATGCGACATCCTTTTCTTTTTCAGTATTACAGGTTTGTGGTGTTTTGTGGCTCTACGTGATTTATATCACCGCCGCGGATGTCGATCATTCCGATCCATGAAATTGATGTCGTCCGGGCTCTACGCGATATATGTCGCCGCCCATGAAATCCACGAACTTGGTTTTGTCTCGGCTATACGTGATTTATATCACCGCCGCGGATGCCGATCATTCCGATCGGTTAAAGTGGTGTCGTCCCGGCTCTACACGGTTTATATCGTCGCCCCTAAAATCTTCAAAACTGGTTTTGTCTCGGCTCTACGTGATTTTTATATCGCCGCCGATGATGTTCATGATCTAATATGCAAAATGGACAGTGTCTTGGCTCTACGAGATTTACATCGCCGCTGCATACATTTTATGATTCGGTGTGTAAGATGGTGTCGTGACATGGCTCCACGCGATTTACATCGCCGCCATGTATTCATAATGCTACATAAGCGAATCTTCAAAATACAAGTGTATTTTTCTCTTGAGAGGCTCCCATGTACATGCGTCAGATAGTCTTCAAGTTTTTCTGGAAAGGGTATATGCATGTGACTTTTGAATAAAAGCAGGGTCATCTACATTGGAATAAGCAAAGACCCATGATCAACAATTTATAAAGTGACGATTCATATCAGGCCTGTGATTCAGTACAGCCTACTCTTCTTCCGCGACCGACGAGGCCGGAATCTACACACAATCTACACATATATCCTGACCGACGAGGTGGGACAAATATTGTTCGCGACCGACGAGGCCGAACATCTTTGTTGAGGGTTTGTTCTGAATATGGTGCCAGATTTGGTGTTGCATCCATGATTTGTTGATGCGGCTGCAATTGAATTATGTTGTCAAATATTTGCATTCATATGCCTTGGCAGATGTGAGTTACGAGTCGATGATGATGATGACCGCTTGATGCAGCATAATCGGAGGTTATCCATAGATATAAACTGTGGATGTAATTAACTAGAAGTCCTCCCGAGGCTCTAGGAGTTGAGAACTACACAATCGTCTCTTGTATGTCAGATGCTACACAGAGAATATGTAATAGGACTTGTATGTGATCTACAAAAGTTAATAAAAACTACAAGTTTTCCTTCGCATGATCTTTGTGTTTGTGTTATTTAAATTGTATACAATCGTATACTGGCACGCCCGCACTTTATACTGTCAACGGCGAGAAAGCTTATTAAATATTTCTCTCGCGTAAAACAAATGGCACGCCCGGTGGGACCAATATTCTCCTCCCATCTTCGCTGCTCATCATCGGTCGTCAGAATCTGCTCATGCTCCATCTCCTCGGCTCCTTTCCAGTTGCAAAGTATGTTTGACAATTTTGGTACGGTGAAGTTCTAATCAATGTACATCTCGTGCAGGTGAGAGCTTCACCAATACTGGCTCGAAGGATATTGCAAAGCAGTCAGAATCATATGTTCTTCACTTTGGTTCAATGCCACCAGTTGTTACTGCAAGCGTTGGTTCCAACATGCATGTATATCAGGCATTGCACTCCTCTCAGCCGAACACTACCAAAAAGATGTGTACGTACGCAACTGCAAGAGCTAGGGAAGAGTACCAAGCATTAACAAGTGATGCTAGAAGACTACTGAAGCACAATGAAGCTGTTAAGGACGTTTGCGAGCGACGATGGAACCCATCAGTTTTAAGCTTCCCAGCTGCTCCTAAGAAGTTAACGTCTCACTTTGGTGAAGTCGAGCTCCTTCAAGGGTTGAAAATGATCAAACGTCGCCTAGACATTGATATTTCACATGCTCGGTCCGTAGGTAACATGATTGCTCATCGCAACTACAGAAGAAAGAGACAGCAAGTAAAAAAGTTGTTGTCGCAGCTAAGTGCTCGCACTGCTCGATCGGATGAACCATATGATGGTTCCAATACGAGTCCATCCCAGGAACGCCAACATGCTGATTTCAAACACGAACCTTTTGTTCTTTCTACAGAACAATGGGCTTCACAAAAAGAATCGGCTTGTGAGCTCGTCAAAGAGACTATCATGAATGAATTTTGGAGGCGTACCATCAGAAAGCGAAGGGAGTCATTTTCTATAAGAGACTCTGTCGGTCCGGACCAGCAGATACATGTGCCTTGTTTCCAGATTTCGGGAAGACAAAGTTTCACTTCACAAAACAACCAGTACGCCGTTTTGGCTCATGAAGCTCCAGCGCCTAGAGCAGATGAGCTTCGACATCAGTTGGAGCAAATGCAACACCAGCTTAGAGGAATGCAAAGGCAGCTTCACGATCATGGCGAAGAGGCGTCGAGGTTTAATGATCACTATCCCCGCCCGGCACGTCAGAACATGCCATCCCGGCATAGATCAGCAACAACATCTGATCATTATCACAGAAGCACTTCTGCCCCCTCACATGGAAATCACCAAGGTTACCGCTACCCACCTCCCGAGACAAGAAGATACAAGCCCGAATGGCGAGAGAAAACCCCTTTGCCAGCAAGCCATGAGTCACGACGGTTTGTTTCATCAAATCAGCATGGCGGTATGTCACCGACAGAACGGTGGGCGCAGCCAATGCCGTCGCGGGCGGCGCCACTCGCCAGCATGCCTCCAAGGGTTCCCTATGCATCAACAATTAATCAACGCAAGCGCGAGAGGCGCAGGAGAACCCGTGAGGCAATGTATCGTGAGCTGCAAGATCTGGTATTAAAACATGTGCGTGTTCGTGTTCGGGCTGACGGTCGAATATACCAAGATAATGAACGAGTGACACTCCAGATCTCTCCAAACTTGGAAATTAATGAAAGATACCACTTTTTGATAGAAAATTTAGCTCCAAGACCCCGGAGGGCTGAACGGACCAATGACATTACAACAAGGAGAAGAGATAATTTGCAAGGAACCAAGCAAGAGTCCCGTTTTACTAGGTCTAATAATGACGAGAAAACAGCAAGGCGAGACCGCAAGACAGTACAAGGGGTAAATACCGCAGCATGTAGTATGACGTCAGTACGATCAAGGCAACATTCAGACACGGAGTGGGAACCGCCAGTGGTTCTTCATGAATTCTCCTACTCCTCGGATGAGGAAATATTACCAAATCCTACGCCGTTATTCATGAGAAATTCGATGTACCCAAAAGGGTATCAAAGTACTCTAGCAGAGGGAAGAAAAGAGGCAATAGCATCAGCTTCATGCCTCCCATTGACGTCAAAAGGCGACCAAACTCCGGAAGACAAAATCTTACTACGCACAGGTGATTATAGCAGACCATATGCTAGTATCAGTTCTCGACTGCCCGCTGATCAACACCAGGTTAAACAAATTGCAGAACGAGATGGAGCTGTCACGCGGTTGAGAAAAGTAGCTCAAAGAACCACGATATTTTCACATGATAGTTCCAGGCATGAGTACACAAGTGACGAAGAATCAGGCACAAAGTCCTCGTCATCATCGCAAAAAGTAGTTGGTGTGTCCGGCCATCGGAAATTTGCAGCCTCAGAGCCTTCGGATGATGAAGATATAGTAAGCGCTATGAATCTCGCATCGGTGCAAGTTCATTCTGGTCAGGATGACCCAAGTGCTGCCGCACGAGCCAGCAATGAGCACCAACATGGCCTTCCGCAAGAAACATTACCGGTTTTGACAGGGAAAGAAGGAGTTAAACCCTCCGACAATCCTGAATCAAGTTCAAGTGCTCAACATGCACGAGGGGCGGATTATGGTAGAAGAATAGATTCGATTGATTCAAAGATCGACCAACTATTTAGTATGATCGCGAACCTTGCAGTAAATGGGTGCAACACACGAATCCGCCTCCACAAGTCGTAGACCCACAAGTTGCCGAACTAGAGGCTATGGCACAATCTCACCATACTCCTCGAGCACATGGGGGTTTTGAACAACTTCAGTCTACGGGAGGGATACATATCAATGCCCCAGTGATGCCTACACAGTCAACAACAGCAGCGCCTGTACCGCTAGGCACATTAAGAGATTATCACGACATAGCCGAAGAGATAATTGATAGAAAAATGAAACACATAGCAGAAGAGCAAGCTCCTAGAGCTCTTGAGAATGAGTTAGAGAAACCATATGCAGCATGGCATGATAAAGTAGCTTTCCCGGCCGGATGGCATCCGCCCGCATTCAGGCAGTTTGATGGAAATGGGGATGCAAGGGAGCATCTTGTATATTTCGAGGCATCTTGTGGCGACACGGCCAACACACCCTCTCTTTTACTTCGCCAATTTTCATCATCACTGACGGGTCCGGCTTTTCATTGGTATAGCCGTCTTCCCACAGGTTCGGTGCGCAACTGGCAGACAATGAAGGATCTCTTCAAATCTCATTTCATTAGCATGAGCAAAGATACGAGTCCCTGCTGGAACTATCACAAATGAAACAAGGAAGAGATGAAAATATCGATGACTACATTGTTAGATTTCGCAACAGCTATGTGCGCTTGACTAGAGAGATGCATCCAGAAGATGCCGTTGATATGTGCGTCCATGGAATGCAACAACACTCGGTCATTGGAGGTGTCTAGGCGTGAGCCAAAAACCTTTAGCGCTCTTGGTAGTGCTTGTAGCTGCTACTAAATTAGAGTTTGAAAAGGCTCCACATATCATGGAATTATACAGGAATGCAGGCACCTCAGACTACACAAAGAAGTTTCAGTCCACGACCAAACCATTTAACAATGGTAACAAGCCTAAAGTACAACAAGCTGAAAGTAATACTACCAGGTTGTCTGGAATGTCTACAGGACCTTGTCCAAACATGCATATCCTCGGAAGCAGGAATGAACAGGGTCATGGACAGAGAGCACGCCCTAGTATTCATGAATTACTCAAAAAGCAATACATATTTCGGAGAGATTTGGTGAAAACTTTCTTCAATCAATTGCTACAACAAGGGGCATTAAACTTGCCTGAACCGCGGCGACCAGATCAAACAGGGATGACAGAAAATCCTCTATACTGCCCATACCATAGGTATGTTGGCCATGTAATTGAGGATTGTGTTGCCTTTAAAGAGTGGTTGCAAAGGGCAATTGATGAAAAGAAATTAAACTTGGACCCAGAGGCGGTAAATCCTAATTTTCAATAAGTAAACATGTTGTCGATTGGAGATAGAGAGGCATCAGGAAACAGGAGCACCGAAGAAACGTATTGGATGCCGTTTTCTCAAGTCGAGTCTCAGTTTGAGGGACTTTGTCTTACCCCTATCTTGTCCAACCACACCACACAATCGTGGAATCAAGTGCATCATAGACGCTATCAGGGGAATGGACACCGTAAAGCCTCATCTTCTCTCCTTGGATCACACACACCCCTGCAGCCGCATCCCTGCATTGCTATATAGGGCAAGGCTCGATCCTAGTCGCCGGCGTATGCCACCAAGGTTTATTCCCAGTGTCCGAAGGGGATGATTCCTTCCCTCGATCAAGGCCAACGCAGCATACTCTAGCCCATTTTTTCCCACAAAATTGGGAACAAACATCTCGAGGCTTTAATGAGCGAGTCATCGGATATGCCAGAATCTAGTACGAGAAATGCTTCATGTAATATGGTTGTCTCGAATGAGGAGACATATGACTCGGAAGGAGAAGTAATCTTCACAGAGCAAGAACGTCAGACGTTGAAATACGACGCATCCCCAAGTGAAGATAAGAGGGAGGTAAACATGAACTTGCGTGGGGGGAAAGAAGTATCTGAGCCCATTAAAACAAAACAATACAGAATAGAGAAAGATAAGCCAACAATGAACAGGGAGGCAATAATGTCTAGAATCCAGCAAGATAAGTCGAGAGAAGAGCCTGAAAAAGAACATGATGTAGAATATAATGTCATTGCTCACCTAAAACGTATCCCAGCTCTTCTAAGTGTTTATGATGCATTGAGTACTGCCGCGTAACTCCGAGAGGCTCTCATCAAGGCTCTACAAAAACCTGAGCATTACCAAGCTGCGATGGAAAAACATAGGTTGTTTGAAAATTTATTATATGCCAATCAAATATCATTTTCTGATGAGGATCAAATGCTGGAATATGGTGATCATAATCGTCCCCTCTATATTGAGGGAAATATTGGAGCCGCGCATCTTCGGAGGATACTTATTGACCCTGGGTCTGCGGTGAATATTTTGCCCATCCGAAGCTTGGTTCGAGCGGGATATGTAATGGACGACCTAAGCCCCACCGAAGTGGTGATTTGTGGGTATGATAATCATGCTAAGCCAGCGTTGGGTGTTATCACACTAAAGCTTCAAATGTCATCATATAGCTTCAAAGTGAAATTTTTCGTCATAGAAGCCAACGCCTCATATTCTGCACTTTTGGGGCGGCCATGGATACACAAATATCGAGTAGTACCTTCAACATTACATCAATGCCTGAAATTTATGGATAGCCATGGAGAACAACAACGTATTTCCGGAAATACTGCTCCATATACAATCCAAGAAGTGCATCATGCCGATGCAAAGTATTACTTCCCAAGTATTGAACAAGGAAAGCATGAGGGGAGAACAACGCCTAATGCTGATATAATGGTTCCGTCAAGTGCTGCCCCTACAATGACAGAGATGAAATTCCTAATTGCACCTTGCCCGAGTCAGTTAAAACATAATAGTTTGTCAAGGAAGCAAGAAGGTGCACATTATGGTCACAATAGTTTAGATGTAAGAGGACCCACACCCAAGCTTCTCGCACAAGGGTTACCATCGTCTAAGCCAATCTTATTGAAGGCAGACGTTCCTACCTCCTCGGCGCAAATCTCATCAACAAAGGAAAGTCCGGGACATAGTACATTGTCAACTACGACTCCTATCCTATTAAGGGCACAAACCTGCAAAAACCCCGCGGTTCGTCCAACAGGGCAGATCATAGAATCTTCAGACGCCATATCTGGGGCATCAAATTCAGCCACTCTTTCACAACCACCCGCGTTGTACATTTCGGTCACTACACCATTGGATGTGCTTGCTATTCATAAAGTACATGAGCGCACTTTCCCCACTCTATTCTACAAGGTTCCACAAAAGAAACCATGTGATCTTGAATATCACCAACTAAGTGTGGATAATAAAGTAGACCGAGCACTTGTGACAATGAAGGTGGAAGAGAGACTGATCCCTTTGTTGAAGAAGGCAGGGATCTTTCTGCAAGGAAATAGTAGATTACCCCCGCCACCTGTTATATGTGAAGAATGGTGGGAGCAGGCAGAGAGATTGATTAGGAATGGTACATCATTTCGCCCAAAGTACGGTCTTGGTTACCATGATGTGGATCCCTTAGACGATGAAGAAGAACTATATGAAAGACATCGAGTTAACAGTTGCACTACTTCTGCAACTAAAAAGGGACATTATTCCGACCTAGAAGAGGTAGAGTCTTCAGATGAAGAGGGTTTAGTATCAATATACCCATCTGAACATCAACCTCGATCTTTTGAAGCGGCAGCCAATGCATGCCAGGGGCTAAGAAATAAACAATATCTCCTCTCCAGAATACATGAGGCGATGCCGATAGCTCATGGGGAAGTTCTTGAGGCTGCCCCAGCTCCACAGAAGCTAGAGGATGAAGTCAAACTTACCATCGATGAGCTAACTGAAGTCAACTTAGGGACAGAGGATGATCCCCGGCCTACATATGTTAGTGCATCCCTCAGCAATGAAGAGCGAGAAGAATACAGGACATTTCTGATGCAATATCGGGATTGTTTTGCCTGGTCATATAGAGAAATGCCTGGACTTGACCCTCAAGTCGCAACACACAAACTTGCGATTGACCCACAATTTAGGCCAGTAAAACAACTACCAAGGCGTTTTCGTCCCGAGTTACAGGATCAAATAATTGCGGAAGTGGATAAGTTGATTGCTGCTGGTTTCATAAAAGAAGTGCAATATGCGCGTTGGTTGGCAAATATTGTACCAGTCATGAAAAAGAACAATCAAGTACGAGTATGTGTGGATTTTCGGGATCTCAATCGTGCTTGTCCCAAGGATGATTTTCCCATACCCGTGACTGAGATGGTGATTGATGCTACTACTGGATACGGTGCTCTATCGTTCATGGATGGATTTTCAGGGTACAATCAAATTAAAATGGATGAATATGATGCCATTGACACAGCCTTCAGAACACCCAGAGGAAATTTCCATTATACGGTAATGCCTTTCGGATTGAAAAATGCGGGTTCTACCTATCAAAGGGCCATGACACACGTGCTTGAAGGTCTCATACACAAGTCAGTTGAATGTTATGTTGATGACATAGTGGTAAAAAGTAGAGAGCGAGGAGGTCATTCAGAAGATCTCCGTGTCGTGTTTGAGAGATTGAGAAAGCACCAATTGAAGATGAACCCCCTTAAATGCGCTTTTGCCGTCCAATCAGGTGTGTTCCTGGGCTTTATTGTCCACAATCGTGGTATAGAGATTCAGCCAAAGAGCATTAAGGCAATTATTCAAATGCCGCCCCCTCAAAATCTGAAAGAGTTGAAATCTTTGCAGGGGAAGTTGGCGTACATTCGACGGTTTATATCAAACCTTTCAGGGCGCATACAACCCTTTTCCAAGCTTATGAAGAAAGGCGCACCGTTCGTCTGGGACGAGCAATGCCAAAATGCCTTTGAGAACATTAAGCGGTATTTGTTGAACCCCCCTACTCTAGCAGCACCTATTAGGGGCAAGCCACTTATCCTTTACATTTCAGCCCAGGAGTCTTCCCTAGGCGCCCTCCTTGCACAACACAACGAGGAAGGGAAGGAGGTAGCATGCTATTACCTCAGCCGAACCATGGTGGGCGCAGAACAAAATTATACAGGTATTGAGAAGCTATGCCTTGCATTGATCTTTTCCTTGAAGAAACTAAGACATTACACATTGTCTCATGAGGTCCAACTAATTGCCAGAGCAGATCCGGTGAAGTATGTTCTGAACCAACCGGCACTCCTAGGAAGGCTTGGGAAATGGGCTGTTTTGATGATGGAGTTTGATATCACGTATGTGCCACAAAAGGCGGTCAAGGGGCAAGCTCTAGCTGACTTCCTTGCAGCACATCCAGTGCCTGATGATTCTCCCTTGATAACTGACCTCCCCGACGAGGAGGTGTTCACCGTTAGTTCAAAGGCGTGGGAGCTGCACTTCGACGGTGCTGCCCGCACGGAGAAGGATCTCGATGGTGCGCCTAGAAGGAGAGCTAGTGCAGGGCTGGTGTTTAAAAGTCCGATGGGTCAAACCTTCTATTATTCATTTTCCCTTCTCAAAGAGGGATGCTCTAATAACGAGGCAGAGTACGAAGCTCTCATATTTGGTTTGCTTTTAGCACTCTCAATGAACACACACACTTTGCATGCATTTGGTGACTCCCAATTAATTGTTAGACAAGTTAGTGGTGTGTATGAGGTTCACAAACCCGAGTTAGCACCTTACTGCCAGGCTGCCCAGAAACTAATGAGAAAATTTGAAAATATTCAGGTTGATCATATTCCACGGGGGGAGAACTCATCTGCGGACGCATTAGCAAAGCTAGCATCATCACTTGTTTTCCCTGGGGATGATCATGTACAAATAAGAGTTGAAGAACGATGGCTACTCCCGGCCGTCCTTGAACTTGTCCAAGAGGAATATGAGGTAAATATCATCGTCGTCGCTAATGTTGAAGAAAGTGATTGGCGTAAGCCTTTCTTAGATTATTTCAATCATGGCAGCCTTCCAGATGATCACGCGACAAGAAGACAACTGCTACGACGAGCTCCCTCCTATTGGTTGAAAGCTGATGTGTTGTACAAAAGATCCTTTGAGGGAGTTCTCCTTCGTTGTGTGTCACGGAGTGAAGCCAACATGGTGTTGAATGAAGTGCACTCTGGGGTGTGTGGCGGACACCAAAGTGGAGCGAAAATGTACCATAGCGTGAGGCTAGCTGGGTACTATTGGCCAGGCATCATGAAAGATTGCTTAGATGTCGCTAAGGCATGCCATATGTGCCAGATTCATGGAGACTTCAAGCATAGGCCGCCAGCACCACTCCACCCTACAGTCCCTTCTTGGCCTTTTGATGCTTGGGGCATCGATGTGATGGGGGCTTTTGATCCACCATCCGCCGGGGGTCATCGTTTCATATTGGCAGCTACAGATTACTTCTCGAAGTGGGCTGAAGCAGTTCCGTTACCTGAGGTGAAAACCGAAAATGTTATCAATTTCCTGGAGCGAAATATCATTTATCGCTTTGGAGTCCCGCATCGCATCACCTCTGATAATGGCAAAGCTTTTAAATCACACAAGATGTACAGGTTTGCTGCAAAGTATAAAATACAGTGGAACTTTACCACGGGATACTATGCACAGGCCAATGGATTGATCGAGGCATTCAACAAGACTCTAGGAAAGATATTGAAGAAAACAGTGGCGAGGCATAAAAGAGATTGGTATGATCGTCTCTTTGAAGCTTTATGGGCATATCGTGTTACCGTGCGCACACCCACACAGAGCACGCCATATGCTCTTGTTTTTGGTAGCGAGGCTGTTCTACCACTTGAGGTTGAAATACCCTCGCTCAGAGTTGCGATACATGATGAACTCACAGAGGATGAACAAGTCAAGTTACGGTATCAGGAGTTGGACTCTGTTGAAGAAGAGCGCCTACATGCACTTCAAAATCTTGAGCTCTATCGTAAGAATATGGTGCGCGCCTATGATAAGCTCGTCAAGCCACGGGTGTTCAGAAAAGGGGAGTTAGTGCTAGTTCTCCGACGTCCAATTGTACTCCTGGGAAAAAGTAAAGGCAAGCTGGAGCCCAAATGGGAGGGGCCATATATCATTGAACAGGTCTATGATGGCGGTGCCTATCAGCTAATTGATCAAGAGGGCCAGCACCCAATGCCACCTATCAATGGCAAGTTCCTCAAGAAGTATTTTGCTTAGAAGCTAAAAAAAAAAAAGAGGGTTGAATCCATACAGCATCCTCATTGCTGATATGGCTTTTTTTTCTCTTTCCTTGTAAAAATAAAATGAAATAAATAAAGGGTCATAGTCCGCCCCATATTAAAAAAAAATACAGGGCTCCCCTTTTCCGATGTTTGACTGTGGCACATGAGTATAGTTGCATGCGAGTTTGATCGCTTCGGCAAAGTGGGGCGAAATAGTGATTTGTGATGACACGCAACTCGGAAGAAACACTTTCTACAAGAAACCATGCAACGCGAGAGCACTCCAAAGATATGTTTCTCATCCCATGATGACTGCTGAATTATAAGCAAGCAATCGCCCGAGACCCACTATGGGCGCATAACCCCGCGAAATAATCCAAGAAGGGGCATAGAGTCACGCTGAGACATATACAATCGCCCAAGATACAAATAACTCTTGCAACACTACTCATGGGTCACCCCATAGTCTAACAATTTAAAGGCGGAGCCCACAAACCAAAAAAGCAAAAAATATCAGATTTTGTTTTTGCTCTTCATCATATCTTTTACTTCACTTCTTTCCATGACTGGTTTTCATGCTTTTGTCAATTTTTGATGAATTATATAATGTGCATTAAAATTTAGAGGGTAGAAGTGGCACGATGTTTCGCCATAACCCGCTGACACATTTTTTTTGAGACTCCGCTGGCTGGCACTGTATAACAGTCGCAGTAGGGTTGATGAAACTCCTTGAGCAACGGCATGTCCTTTCGCCTTGTCTCAAGATTTTTAGGAAATGAATTGGCGTGAGATTCTCTGGTTGCCACCAAGCAGCTTTGGTCGCAGAGACGTTCTGTGGTGAGGACATGGTACTTCGTCAGAACTCAGAATGTATATGCCAGTCATTATATCGGCAACCCATATGGCTGGCACCATCAAGGTCGCAGTGGGATTAATTCATTTTACTATGACATGGACGCAGCATGGACTTTCGCTGTGGCTCATTCAAATTCAGGAGTAACCTGACCTGGGACAATATATATATGATCAGCTTATAGTATAGAATGACGATATGATCAGCCTGTATACTATAACACAGCAAGGACTTTCGCTGTGATCTTGCTGAATACTGATTTTACCAATGGGCAATAACCAGGTGGACTACACTGTTTGCAGTACCAGAATCATAAAGAATAATGAAACGAGCTGATCTGTAATAGCTTCACATACCTTGAGTTTTAGGTTCCACGCTGATATGTAAAGGATGGCTTCACTGACTTTGAGTTTCAAGTTCTACATATTGTCAACTACCAGAATGACTATTTTTCTAACAAAACAGAGAAACTTTGATGGTGGACTGCTGGAGAGTTTAATTTACATGTATAGAGCAAGTATGGTTGTTGATGGCGCTCAAGCCTGGACACACAGGTTCAGAATTTCATGACTGAAAATATAAGTGTTCAAGACCAGTTTTTTTTTCGAAATGGGGGTATACCCCGGCTTCTGCATCGTGGGTTCAAGACCAGTTAATCTTACAAGTTTTAGAACAGTCATCGGACAGAAACATGCAGTGTTAGTAAATAAAAGATCATGCATCATGGATACGACAGAAAACTATCGCCCTTTATTGATAAATAATAGTCTGGTTTACAACGAAGAAGTTTAACAAGTAACAAAGCAAACTATGGCATTCTGGACTAAGAAATAAAGGGTTGGAATACTTGTCTATATAGACTCTGATCCTAAAGAAAAAATGGGCAGACAAGTTGGTGAGTGTCACTCGCATTTTCTTCAACACCTTCGATCATACATGATTCCACAAATTTGAGCTGTTCGTGCAGACCAATTGGGAGTTCAGAATCGCCTAGGCTTCCTGTCTCCTCGATGGCCTTATTGATGCTCTCCAAGCAAGAACTCCCCTGCGCCAACGTTTCTTCAAAGCAAGAAAGGGCACCGGTCGCCCCGTTTAAAATTTCGTCGTACTGACAATGGAGTTGATTGAGTTTCTCCTCATATTCTTTCTCCAAGGAGAGCTTAGCCCTGACAATTCCTAGAGCATCATTGAGCTCCTTGATCTTCACGATGATACGTAGCAAATACGGAATCAGCAGGCCGGCCGGCCAGGTTTGTTAGGAGTGGTTGTTACCGTTGGGACTTCGCATACGCAGCACAAGGTTAAAAGTTTTATGTATGATTGAGATGAGTTTGTTGGCTCTACGGCTGCGATATCACTGGGTCATTTTGGCAGTTGGGATTGAGCTCTTTCGGTGAGACACGAATCAATCTGTTTCACCAAGCAAAGTACAAACTGCTTCGCGTTTGAACTTAACTTGGCGAGGGGCATTTGTTTGACGGTGTTTTGGTCACAGGGTACTATGAAATCTGACATTACATGCCCCGCAAAAAAAAAAAGAAATCTGACATTACATCAGTGCTGACAGAAAAATTATAGTAATATAAATTTGTTGGGAATTATATATATAAATATTTAGTGGTCAAAATGGAGCAAGAACAATCACCATGACAATTTTGTCCAGTAAAATGATTTTGGCTACTAATGTCATCAGCCGTGGTATGCATTGAAATAGCAGCAGCTTCATGCAATGCATCGATGGACCACTCGTTGGTATTTTTTTATTTGGCAGTAAGGAGAGTCAAGAGCTAGTATATCGTGTCAGCTAGCCAGCTTGAAACGTGCATGGTTTGAACTTTGGACCTAGGTCCAGGCATGGAGTAAATATGTACGTATGCCAGTATACCGTACATGCTAAGACTCAGTTGATGGAAACGGCTAAGCGCCTCATCGAGCGGAGCGTGAGACGCTCGCTAGCTAACAACCGCGCGGCGGAGGCGCGGTTTATGCTTATCTCTCCGTATCCATCCGTGGCTCGTGGCAGACCGGTAATATAAAGCTCTCTCGTGTGAGCGTAGAGGAGGTTAGACACATTTTGAAACACACACTGATACCTTATTTCACCACGGCCATTACATACATACAGCCAATCCATCCGCACTCCAATTCACCCTACACCCCGCATCTACATCTTGCCCCTGCCGATCTCCATCGGCTGGCTTCTTCAAGTCACAAATCAATGGCGCCACCTGGTGAGTATATTGCATGGAGGTAGCATGCGACATCCTTTTCTTTTTCAGTATTACAGGTTTGTGGTGTTTTGTGGCTCTACGTGATTTATATCACCGCCGCGGATGTCGATCATTCCGATCCATGAAATTGATGTCGTCCGGGCTCTACGCGATATATGTCGCCGCCCATGAAATCCACGAACTTGGTTTTGTCTCGGCTATACGTGATTTATATCACCGCCGCGGATGCCGATCATTCCGATCGGTTAAAGTGGTGTCGTCCCGGCTCTACACGGTTTATATCGTCGCCCCTAAAATCTTCAAAACTGGTTTTGTCTCGGCTCTACGTGATTTTTATATCGCCGCCGATGATGTTCATGATCTAATATGCAAAATGGACAGTGTCTTGGCTCTACGAGATTTACATCGCCGCTGCATACATTTTATGATTCGGTGTGTAAGATGGTGTCGTGACATGGCTCCACGCGATTTACACCGCCGCCATGTATTCATAATGCTACATAAGCGAATCTTCAAAATACAAGTGTATTTTTCTCTTGAGAGGCTCCCATGTACATGCGTCAGATAGTCTTCAAGTTTTTCTGGAAAGGGTATATGCATGTGACTTTTGAATAAAAGCAGGGTCATCTACATTGGAATAAGCAAAGACCCATGATCAACAATTTATAAAGTGACGATTCATATCAGGCCTGTGATTCAGTACAGCCTACTCTTCTTCCGCGACCGACGAGGCCGGAATCTACACACAATCTACACATATATCCTGACCGACGAGGTGGGACAAATATTGTTCGCGACCGACGAGGCCGAACATCTTTGTTGAGGGTTTGTTCTGAATATGGTGCCAGATTTGGTGTTGCATCCATGATTTGTTGATGCGGCTGCAATTGAATTATGTTGTCAAATATTTGCATTCATATGCCTTGGCAGATGTGAGTTACGAGTCGATGATGATGATGACCGCTTGATGCAGCATAATCGGAGGTTATCCATAGATATAAACTGTGGATGTAATTAACTAGAAGTCCTCCCGAGGCTCTAGGAGTTGAGAACTACACAATCGTCTCTTGTATGTCGGATGCTACACGGAGAATATGTAATAGGACTTGTATGTGATCTACAAAAGTTAATAAAAACTACAAGTTTTCCTTCGCATGATCTTTGTGTTTGTGTTATTTAAATTGTATACAATCGTATACTGGCACGCCCGCACTTTATACTGTCAACGGCGAGAAAGCTTATTAAATATTTCTCTCGCGTAAAACAAAAGGAAACAAAGTTGTGGGAAGCAACCACAATACTCTGAAGGAAGTACCAACCTAAACTCATGCTTTACCTCAACAGAGGAGTACTTTAGTATATAAGAAGCATGAAGGTGAGAAAGCTGGTGATTATGGTGAAGCTCAAGCAGATCCATAGTCAACATAGAAGAGGGAATGCATGGGAAATCACTTCGAATACTATAATCATAGTGTCAGCTAGTGGTTTTCTTGCAAAATAAACCCTGAATGAAGAAAGGTGATATATGAAACCATAGCAGTGATAAGAAGACCCTAATTGATATCAGAATACCACAATTGGTATAGTATCAATACTGCGAGATAAAGTAGAAGATGTCTCGTTCAGTTGATCAGAACCTATAATAGAATCCATTTTTAGATATCAAATAGCCACAGTTGGTATAATAACCACAACTGGTATCAGTTGGTATTACAAATAGTCCACGATTTAATTATTTGTAACAAAAGTTTGTGAACAAATAAAACCTTATTAGCCAAATAACAATGACCTATAAACATTTAGTCTAAGGATTCACATTGGATGTCCACAATTGAGAGGATACACCACAAAGTTTCTTCGCAAAACCTTAGAGGAATATAAATTATAAACAAGACCTATACCAATATTCTAATCATAGTCCAATAGTTGGAAGAAAAGGAGTTGAAGACCATAAGAAAACTCTAAGGGGTAGAGTAAAGATTGAGTTGGATGTACAATAACTCAATACTTTGAGCATAATAGAAGAAGAAGGTCTGAACTGAGAGGAAGTTCAATCTTATTTTCATAAGATTGTTGAACACTACTTTCGGAAGGATGTCGGACCGAAGCCAAGGTTTATACCTCGAGGACGTAAGAAGTGAACTATAACTTGAGAAAGTGAGTAATATTTACTCAGAAGTACGAAAGCTCAAGTAAATCAAGCATAAAGAAGTTGGACGAAGAAAATACCATAGACCAAATACAGTTCAAGAAGGCCAAAGACTGTAGTAGATTGATCATACCAAAACTAAAGTCTATTTGAAAGATTCCTTTCATGGAACCTAAATAACCCAAAATAGTTATAGGTATTAACTATAAACCATGATTGGATGGACTAAATGAGTCTAATCCATTCTTAGGAATAAACCATCACGACCATTTCTATGGTAAGTACCTTACTAAGTCCCAATATTGAAGTTTTGGTAGTAAGGGTAAAACAAAGACCTATTTTATCAAATAGGAGAATGTTATCCAATTAGTCCTCAATTAAGACTGTCAGGACAAGAAGAAGTCCCAGTCATTGAATATTCAATGAGAAAGGAAACAAGCTTATAATATTGGAGGAAATTATGGAAGTAAAGGAAGTAATAGTTGTTTGATGTCAAACACTAATGGATTCCAGGAAGAATCTGGACAAGGGATATATTCAATTATATCCAGTGAGATCACCATGGAGTTCGAGAAAAGATTTAGTCTGCACAAGTCAGATCCACACTTCGGAAACGTGAGAGAGTTCAAACTTCGAGGACGAAGTTTAGTTTAAGGGGTAGAGACTGTAATATCCCGGTATTGGGGTTACAAAAATAGAGGAAACAGATGTGTGCATTGCATTCATGCATAGAAAATCCGGGGAATTTTCGCGCTTTAAAGTAAAATAGTCACAGTAACTGAAGTTTCACTTGACCTTGGTGGAATTGAAGTAGCTCATCAAGTCAAGCGCTATAAACCTCAATGTGACATTGGTAAAACCTTGTTTTGGGTAGAGATGATTTGATCTAAGGGGTTAGATCAAATGGAACTAATAATCAACACAACAACACTTTACTCACTCGATCAATTGTTTGATCTTATAAAAGATCATAATATGGAATTCCCTGCCATAACATATGAACCTACAATTAATTGGAAATCAAGTAACAATAATTGGGAAACCATTCTTCATTTATCTTCTCCATGTACAAAACTAAACCTTGATCCTACCATGAACCTCATGGTATTCATTCTACCTTAATCTTAGAAACAAGACAAGGAGATCAACTTTCAAAATATATATCCTTATCTAATCTATATTATTATACACCAAACCTAGAGAGGTGAGAGTTCTATAATGATTGTTAGAGAGGCAATAACCAACCTTGAGCTAAACCTTGGATATACATCCATGTATTCAAATTATCATCTTTAATAGAAGCCTAAGATATTATTCAAGACAATCCCAAATAAGAGAGACCATTCATACCAATCTTAGAATTACCTATTTAAGAATAAAGGACAACCAATGAACTTAAGTATTAGGTTGTAAACCATTTCCCTTGGAGTGGTGAGATAACCTAATATCACATGGAATAAGATGATATCCATGAATTGATAAAGTAAGGAGGAAACTAATTCAATTAAGTTAGACAATTGAATCTTTAGCTTAGCTACTTAAACAAATATTAGAAGTACTATACCCTAGTTGAACAAGACAATGCTTGATCATGGAAGTGAGAAACCTAGTCAATAAGAAATACCTTAGGAATCTAAACCTTGATCATTATAAATTAAGTGATGATCATAAACCCTAAGAATTTGAGGTAGAGATGTTAAGAACAAGTTGATCATGTTTAACCATGATCATGCTCTTGAGATATGTGAGGATAAGATAAATCCTAATAGGATAAGTAGATATCATTCACCACATGAAATCATGGGGAGATCACTAGTATGCAACCATAGGCTTATATCCTAACCTTATCTTGTGAACCACTTGGTGATCACAAGTAGAATTCTACCACATATACATTCCACTCATTCTTCATCTAAGAAACATAAGAAAAACCTTAGAGTAAAACTCCATACTTAAATGGAGAGAAATCATCCATTCATATGACCAAAATTAATTATAAAAAGAACTATAATCAATATAGTTACTTCAATGATAAATTGAGGTAAATAATAGAAGTGAATTGGTGGAAGATAAAAACAATTCTAAAATCCTTAGTAATTAGAGAAGCACATGAAATATTAAACAAGTAACCATCTTATCATGGTTAGGGGAGACTAAACCCTACCAAATACATTATGGTGCCCTCTCCTTCTTACAATCTAGAATTATACCTCAACCCTAGTTTGTATATCACTTAGGTGATCACAATGAAAACCTAGGCCCCAGTTGAGTTTCAACTCATGTGTCAATAGGTAAATATAAACAGAACCCTAGTGTTGCACTCTAATTAAATCTTATACTTCAATTATTGAACATAAGAAGCACCTGGTGTTAAACCCTTTACCTAAACCTATGTGTGGTGATCAACCACTAAACCTTGTAAATAAGACCAAACCATTATGGAAACAATATCTACTTTAGATATTTTCAAAGATAAGAATAGTGATAACATTGAAATAGGATTATAATAATAATTATAAAACCCTAATAAATATATGCTCACATAAAATCATATGCAAATGACCAATTCCTCAAATAGAAACCAAGCCCTAAGAACAATCTCTCGAAATACTTTGGGTTGAAAGCATCAACCATAATCATTCAAAATAAAATTGATACACAAGATAAGAGAAATTAAAATAGTGCATAAAATCTTGCTTAATTAAAATTTACAAGAAAGCTCACTTATGTCAAATGGTTATTCCAGAATAACTCAGAAATACAATGGCCCTTTATTTAGTAATAAAATTTTCAAAGTATAAATTACCTGTGGGGTATAAAATAATTTGAATTGAATTTAAAACAGAATACAAAATAGAAAAGGAAAACAGGAAATGAAAACAGAAAAAGAAAAGGAGGAAAAAAAAAACCTTACTTAGCTTACCTGGCCGTGGCAGCCCACCAACAGCCCACCTCGGCAGCCCTCAGCATCAGTCCAGCAGACCAAGCCCACCAGCAGCCTGGCCCAACTTACCCCTTCACGACATTTCACGCGAAGGGGAGGATCATCGTCCACCTCCCGTTGCTCGGAAGCGGCTCGGTGGCGTCTCCTCCGCCACCGGCCACGCCAAGATGCGCGCTGCCGCCCAAGCCGGCTATAAAGATCTCCGCGCCGCCGCCTGAAACCCTAGCACCTCAATTCCCTTTTTTCTCTGCTCCAAACTCGCCCATGACCGAAACCCTAGTCGCCCCGTCTCCGATCATCACCGACGGTAGGGGTCACCCAAAGGACCAATAGGTAGTTCATAAGAAGCGCGTGAGTGTGAGGATTGTTCTGGTAGAAGGAATCGAGGATTGGCGTGCTCAGTCGGGCGAAATCGACCGTTCCCTTCCGCTCGAGTTCGCCGGAAAACTCGACCTCGCCGTCATCTCCGACCATCCCGGGCTTCGTCGAGCGGTTCTTCGGCTTCGAGGTTGATCTCGCGCGTCTTTAGGTTCTTCAATTACTTCAATTGATCCACCGTAGCTCCATCTAGCAAATTGGCCGGTTAGCACCACCGCGGGAAGGTTCGCCGGAGTTCCTCCGGTGACCATTTCTTGGCGGCGAGACCACCATCTTCCTCAGCATGCCCATACGCATCCAATGGAACCGTTCGGCCATCCTCCCGTGGGCTAAAACGGCGCCGCCGTCGGCAACTGACCGCCGGTTGGCCGCAGTACTGCCCCTCGTGGCCACCGTGGCACTGACGTGGCCACTGGCCCACCTGTCTGCGTCTGTAGGTAGTAGTAGCCCGGGTACATTTAGTAGTTTTTGTTTAAAATTGAATTCAATAATTACTGCAACTTTGTAAATTCATATAAAATCCATTATAACTCAGAAAAAAGTAAATAATATACCAAAATTCTTAGAAAAGAAAAATCTATCCAATAAAAATATAATATGAAATTTTTATTTTTAATAAAAATTTAAATTTTTTTATACTTAATAATTAAGTCTTATCTTTTAATTCTAAAATCAATTAAAATTCAATAATTAAGAAAAGTTCTGAAATAAATAAAAAACCAGTAAACAAATAAAGAAAAACATGAAAACTAATTTTCTTTATTTGTTATTTTATTAAATCTTTAACTAGTGGAATTTAAACCCTAATTAATAATTGTCTTAATTATTAATTCTTTAAAAATAATAATAGGTCAAATTCAATATTCTTTTTAATTCAAAATTATTAATAACTTCAACTTTATAATGAAGTTATCAAGTTCATAACTATATGGTGATTAAGAAACCCTAATTCCATATTGAATAAAGAACACAACCTCATAATTATATGTGAAACCCAAAACCCTAATTCCACTAGGAATCCTAGCTCCACTATTTCATGTGAACTCCAAATTATTTTAAAACCTAAACTCAAGTTAACATGAGATCATGTTACTTCATTAGTAGTTATAGACCCATAATTATCAGCTAAATGCTTACCAAGTTCACATAAAATATAGGAACCCTAACACTAACAATTCAAGCATCCTATTTATGTAAACTCAACAAACCAAGATAATCAAGTAGGGTTAACCAAGTATAAACCCTAGATCCTATTACCCAAAACTATCATTCCTATTCATTCCTATTTAGCATCACACCATGGTGATGATCCCTAATAGCAACCATGCCCATTATCTTGCATTACCTAACCATACTCCACTAAACCCTATCTCGTGTGAGAAAATTATTAAACATCCTATTTAAGGAAACCACTACTCCTTACTTAGTGAATCCAATAGCAAACCCTAGACAACCTCAGCCCTAATTGATATACTTCTTAATTTTTAAGAAGTATGTTCTTCAAAAGTTATTCTTTTGAAGTAAATAAAGAATCATCACCAACCCCGCTTATAAAGACCTATAAACCCTAGCTAGCTATCACCAGCAAGATGAACCCACCATGATAGCAACCCTGTATAATTAATTGCTTAAGTTGCTCATGCTTAAGTAAAACCAATCAAGCCTAGTTGTTGATGAATCCAACCATGTTGTGAGCCATCTAATACTTACTCCAGAAACTAGTAGAAACCATAGTCAACCATAGAATCCCACAAACCTAATATCATACTTGTTCTTCATTTTAGAACATGTTCTTCAAAAGTTATTCTTTTGAATTATATAATAAGTAATCATCAACCATGTATTATAGGACTTAAAATTGACAACTCGCTCTTTACTTATTATACAACTACTATTCCTGGTTGTGTATGATTGTTACTATTCATTTTGCCATCTGCCTATGATTCTAAAACTACACAACCCTGAATAAGAACCTTGTTTGTGAATCATTCTAAAAGTGCAACACACCCTGAACTAATCATTATCACTCACTAATCCTAAATCATCAGGATTAGGTCACGCTTAGAATGATTGCATCTCATACTTATGCATTACTGCATTCTTGCCAATCTTTTAAACATCGTCCTTACCGGACGATGATGCTATTTCAGAATTTGGAGTTATTGCGTATCGAAGACCTTGCCTGCATAATCTTGCAGTCAAGAAAGGCAAGTTCATCGCTTGCTCATGTTATTTGAGTACTTTTATCAAATTACTTGCAAAGTACTATGGTTATCACGATTACATAAAAACCAAAAAACCACTACTTTCATAACTATGAATATGACTATGTGGTGGGCAATGGAACCATGGATTGTGTTGATATGGTGGAGGTTCCATTGCACGGGTTATATCCATCTAGGATTAAACAACAAATGTCGCCAGTGATTCTTGTGCCGTAATACCCGTGTTAACCATAAGATCCGGAGTGGGACGGAGTAGTCAAAAGTGTTTCCACCTCTCGTTCATCAACGGATGCGCTTACCGTAGCAGCTTGTGTCTTGCGGAGCAACTTGAGGGTGGGGAGCCCCTTCTAATTCCCCACGGTATAGCTGTTGCTTACCGTAGCGGTTGTCGCTTGCGGAACAACTTGAGGGTGGGGATCCCCTTCTAATTCCCCACGGTAATGTGGTCTATGATGGGTTGCAGCTACCGGTGAAGGAGTTTGGTTAACGAGTCCCAAACTGTTGTCGTGGTCGGGGTCCACCCTGAAATTACGGGAATAATGGGACCGACGAGGACCCAGGGTCGGGGTATGCAACAAAGGGTGGGTGTTCGAGGTAGCGGAGGAACATGATTGGCTAGACCTTATACCGGGCCTCACACCAAAGGAAGTGTGGACGAGAACTTAAGCTCGGTTGGCACCAAGGTTAAGATCTCTTATGGGTAAGGCAACACACCTCTGCAGAGTGTAAAGAACCGTGACCTGTCACTCCCTGTTCCGGGATATGGAACTTCGAACGCGGCCGGAAAGGAGCTCCATGAAGTTCTAGTAAACCGGTGAAGGCTGACGGACATAGTTCTTCTGAATAAAAACAACCTCTTGAAGAAATGATTATGAAAACCTGCATTGGTATTAGACTTTCTGGTCTAATGCCGTAGCTAGTGCATTAAACACCTCTTTCCTATAATGAACTTGTTGAGTACGCTCGTACTCATCCCACTCTTAAATCCCTCGCTTAGATATGGAAGCATCGAAGGAGGATCTACGAGTGCAACTTGAAGACCGAGGAGTCAACAACTACTTCAAGGGACAGGAACTCGTCGGAAGAGTCGAATACCACATCCAACAAGGAGAAACCTAGATTAGCAATAGAAAGGAACTAGCTTCCTAAACTTAGCTCCTATTTAGCTAGAATCTATTCATAGCCTCCGTAGCTAGTTAAATACTCTACAAGTAGAGTTCGTGTTAGGACTAGACCACGAGTCGTTCTTCTGGAGTTTATTTGCAGTTTTACCTCATTGTAAAGTAGGAGGCTGTGATGATCTTATGTAAAGAGTCTGTATGTAATTCTATAGACATGCCTTGGACCCGCATATGTTTCGTTGTACCACTCCGAGCGATATAATACTAGTGGAACGGTGTTTCATTGGTGTTATATCGGACTTGCATACTACACCATGCGGTGGTATGCCGGGTCACCACGGTTGGTATCAGAGCAAATGCTTTGACCTTAGGATTAAAACCCTTTCAAGGAGACCTATAGGATTGGTAGTGTCTATAGGAAGTTGTCTTAGGTGAATCAAACCTTTTTATGACTTGAGATGGATATTCACTTGAGAATAATCCTGACACACTTGAGTCAACATTTCTTACCGATATTTCTTAAGTAATGTTAGTTAGCTAATCCTAAACATGTAGCACATCATTAAGTTCTGAAAACAATAGATGAGTAGACCCCAGTTGGTATACAATACATGGTAGTCCAAAGAGAGGATACAACCATAAGGAAGATATCCTATTGGAAGAAGTGTACCAACACATGTTATGGTTAAGTAAGAGTTATTCGGATCTATAATAGTAGAGATAACAAGTGACAAATAAAAGTATATCAGGAATATATCCTATTAGATGGTGTAGACTTAGACAAGTAATAGGGTAAGTAAAATCCATCCAAACTTGTGAAACATTTGATAATTATGAGTCATATGAGGTAGTATAGACCATGATGAGTCAATCATGGAATGTAAGGAGGAGTGACAGAAATAAATTATGTCTACTTACATAGTAGTGATAGTAATCATATAGGATTCACCTGAGAATCATTATGTGATGAACTAGAGTATCATAAATATTTAGGAGAAGTATAATAAGAAGTCGGTGATCACCAATAGAGCAAAACAATAGTGCAAGAATTGTGTTCCAAAAATATGGGAAGTGTGCCAAGCACATCATGACCATAGTCTTATGATAGAAACACTTGGAAGTATAGGAACTATATCCTAATAAATATGTATTCAGAGTAACCATATTAGAACTAGTGGTATCATACAAAATAGTCCTCAATAGCCTTATATATGGAATAATACTTTGTCAGTACTTTCAAACAAAACCAGGTTAACCTTAATTATCCTAGACCACTTTTGTTTCAAGTTTATCTCATTGCAAATGTGCAATTAAGGTAAAGGTTGAGACAAATAGTAGAATTCCCTATATTCGTGCTAAGTATCACGATATAAACCTATATTATGTGGTGTTCTATACTACACATCGAGCCTGATGTTTAGAGATGTCTTACTCAACAATGATATTCGAGGCTTATGATGATGTGTACTATAAACACAAAGCTGAATCTTCTTGGATTTTATTGGATTTTAATTGTTTGACTAGATCCATGCATGAAGTTTGACTTCGATATGCAAATGCATGTTGCAATATCAAGTTCTTACTTGATGCTATAGATCTAGAGGGTAATGGAAAACGTGTGAGGAAGTGACGATTTCTCGAAGATTATGAAGACAAGAAGAAGGTTCATCAGATAAAGGAAACAAAGTTGTGGGAAGCAACCACAATACTGCGAAGGAAGTACCAACCTAAACTCATGCTTTACCTCAACGGAGGAGTACTTTAGTATATAAGAAGCATGAAGGTGAGAAAGCTGGTGATTATGGTGAAGCTCAAGCAGATCCATAGTCAACATAGAAGAGGGAATGCATGGGAAATCACTTCGAATACTATAATCATAGTGTCAGCTAGTGGTTTTCTTGCAAAATAAACCCTGAATGAAGAAAGGTGATATATGAAACCATAGCAGTGATAAGAAGACCCTAATTGATATCAGAATACCATAATTGGTATAGTATCAATACTGCGAGATAAAGTAGAAGATGTCTCGTCCAGTTGATCAGAACCTATAATAGAATCCATTTTTAGATATCAAATAGCCATAGTCGGTATAATAACCAAAGCTGGTATCAGTTGGTATTACAAATAGTCCACGATTTAATTATTTGTAACAAAAGTTTGTGAACAAATAAAACCTTATTAGCCAAATAACAATGACCTATAAACATTTAGTCTAAGGATTCACATTGGATGTCCACAATTGAGAGGATACACCACAAAGTTTCTTCGCAAAACCTTAGAGGAATATAAATTATAAACAAGACCTATACCAATATTCTAATCATAGTCCAATAGTTGGAAGAAAAGGAGTTGAAGACCATAAGAAAACTCTAAGGGGTAGAGTAAAGATTGAGTTGGATGTACAATAACTCAATACTTTGAGCATAATAGAAGAAGAAGGTCTGAACTGAGAGGAAGTTCAATCTTATTTTCATAAGATTGTTGAACACTACTTTCAGAAGGATGTCAGACCAGAAGCCAAGGTTTATACCTCGAGGACGTAAGAAGTGAACTATAACTTGAGAAAGTGAGTAATATTTACTCAGAAGTACGAAAGCTCAAGTAAATCAAGCATAAAGAAGTTGGACGAAGAAAATACCATAGACCAAATACAGTTCAAGAAGGCCAAAGGCTGTAGTAGATTGATCATACCAAAACTAAAGTCTATTTGAAAGATTCCTTTCATGGAACCTAAATAACCCAAAATAGTTATAGGTATTAACTATAAACCATGATTGGATGGACTAAATGAGTCTAATCCATTCTTAGGAATAAACCATCACGACCATTTCTATGGTAAGTACCTTACTAAGTCCCAATATTGAAGTTTTGGTAGTAAGGGTAAAACAAAGACCTATTTTATCAAATAGGAGAATGTTATCCAATTAGTCCTCAATTAAGACTGTCAGGACAAGAAGAAGTCCCAATCATTGAATATTCAATGAGAAAGGAAACAAGCTTATAATATTGGAGGAAATTATGGAAGTAAAGGAAGTAATAGTTGTTTGATGTCAAACACTAATGGATTCCAGGAAGAATCTGGACAAGGGATATATTCAATTATATCCAGTGAGATCACCATGGAGTTCGAGAAAAGATTTAGTCTGCACAAGTCAGATCCACACTTCGGAAACGTGAGAGAGTTCAAACTTCGAGGACGAAGTTTAGTTTAAGGGGTAGAGACTGTAATATCCCAGGTATTGGGGTTACAAAAATAGAGGAAACAGATGTGTGCATTGCATTCATGCATAGAAAATCCGGGGAATTTTCGCGCTTTAAAGTAAAACAGTCACAGTAACTGAAGTTTCACTTGACCTTGGTGGAATTGAAGTAGCTCATCAAGTCAAGCGCTATAAACCTCAATGTGACATTGGTAAAACCTTGTTTTGGGTAGAGATGATTTGATCTAAGGGGTTAGATCAAATGGAACTAATAATCAACACAACAACACTTTACTCACTGATCAATTGTTTGATCTTATAAAAGATCATAATATGGAATTCCCTGCCATAACATATGAACCTACAATTAATTGGAAATCAAGTAACAATAATTGGGAAACCATTCTTCATTTATCTTCTCCATGTACAAAACTAAACCTTGATCCTACCATGAACCTCATGGTATTCATTCTACCTTAATCTTAGAAACAAGACAAGGAGATCAACTTTCAAAATATATATCCTTATCTAATCTATATTATTATACACCAAACCTAGAGAGGTGAGAGTTCTATAATGATTGTTAGAGAGGCAATAACCAACCTTGAGCTAAACCTTGGATATACATCCATGTATTCAAATTATCATCTTTAATAGAAGCCTAAGATATTATTCAAGACAATCCCAAATAAGAGAGACCATTCATACCAATCTTAGAATTACCTATTTAAGAATAAAGGACAACCAATGAACTTAAGTATTAGGTTGTAAACCATTTCCCTTGGAGTGGTGAGATAACCTAATATCACATGGAATAAGATGATATCCATGAATTGATAAAGTAAGGAGGAAACTAATTCAATTAAGTTAGACAATTGAATCTTTAGCTTAGCTACTTAAACAAATATTAGAAGTACTATACCCTAGTTGAACAAGACAATGCTTGATCATGGAAGTGAGAAACCTAGTTAATAAGAAATACCTTAGGAATCTAAACCTTGATCATTATAAATTAAGTGATGATCATAAACCCTAAGAATTTGAGGTAGAGATGTTAAGAACAAGTTGATCATGTTTAACCATGATCATGCTCTTGAGATATGTGAGGATAAGATAAATCCTAATAGGATAAGTAGATATCATTCACCACATGAAATCATGGGGAGATCACTAGTATGCAACCATAGGCTTATATCCTAACCTTATCTTGTGAACCACTTGGTGATCACAAGTAGAATTCTACCACATATACATTACACTCATTCTTCATCTAAGAAACATAAGAAAAACCTTAGAGTAAAACTCCATACTTAAATGGAGAGAAATCATCCATTCATATGACCAAAATTAATTATAAAAAGAACTATAATCAATATAGTTACTTCAATGATAAATTGAGGTAAATAATAGAAGTGAATTGGTGGAAGATAAAAACAATTCTAAAATCCTTAGTAATTAGAGAAGCACATGAAATATTAAACAAGTAACCATCTTATCATGGTTAGGGGAGACTAAACCCTACCAAATACATTATGGTGCCCTCTCCTTCTTACAATCTAGAATTATACCTCAACCCTAGTTTGTATATCACTTAGGTGATCACAATGAAAACCTAGGCCCCAGTTGAGTTTCAACTCATGTGTCAATAGGTAAATATAAACAGAACCCTAGTGTTGCACTCTAATTAAATCTTATACTTCAATTATTGAACATAAGAAGCACCCGGTGTTAAACCCTTTACCTAAACCTATGTGTGGTGATCAACCACTAAACCTTGTAAATAAGACCAAACCATTATGGAAACAATATCTACTTTAGATATTTTCAAAGATAAGAATAGTGATAACATTGAAATAGGATTATAATAATAATTATAAAACCCTAATAAATATATGCTCACATAAAATCATATGCAAATGACCAATTCCTCAAATAGAAACCAAGCCCTAAGAACAATCTCTCGAAATACTTTGGGTTGAAAGCATCAACCATAATCATTCAAAATAAAATTGATACACAAGATAAGAGAAATTAAAATAGTGCATAAAATCTTGCTTAATTAAAATTTACAAGAAAGCTCACTTATGTCAAATGGTTATTCCAGAATAACTCGAAATACAATGGCCCTTTATTTAGTAATAAAATTTTCAAAGTATAAATTACCTGTGGGGTATAAAATAATTTGAATTGAATTTAAAACAGAATACAAAATAGAAAAGGAAAACAGGAAATGAAAACGAGAAAAAGAAAAGGAGGAAAAAAAAACCTTACTTAGCTTACCCGGCCGTGGCAGCCCACCAACAGCCCACCTCGGCAGCCCTCGAGCATCGATCCGGCGAGACCAAGCCCACCAGCGACTGGCCCAACTTACCCCTTCACGACATTTCACGCGAAGGGGAGGATCATCGTCCACCTCCCGTTGCTGGAAGCAGCTCGGTGGCGTCTCCTCCGCCACCGGCCACGCCAAGATGCGCGCTGCCGCCCAAGCCGGCTATAAAGATCTCCGCGCCGCCGCCTGAAACCCTAGCACCTCAATTCCCTTTTTTCTCTGCTCCAAACTCGCCCATGACCGAAACCCTAGTCGCCCGTCTCCGATCATCACCGACGGTAGGGGTCACCCAAAGGACCAATAGGTAGTTCATAAGAAGCGCGTGAGTGTGAGGATTGTTCGGTAGAAGGAATCGAGGATTGGCGTGCTCGGTCGGGCGAAATCGACCGTTCCCTTCCGCTCGGAGTTCGCCGGAAAACTCGACCTCGCCGTCATCTCCGACCATCCCGGGCTTCGTCGAGCGGTTCTTCGGCTTCGAGGTTGATCTCGCGCGTCTTTAGGTTCTTCAATTACTTCAATTGATCCACCGTAGCTCCATCTAGCAAATTGGCCGGTTAGCACCACCGCGGGAAGGTTCGCCGGAGTTCCTCCGGTGACCATTTCTTGGCGGCGAGACCACCATCTTCCTCGAGCATGCCCATACGCATCCAATGGAACCGTTCGGCCATCCTCCCGTGGCCTAAAACGGCGCCGCCGTCGGCAACTGACCGCCGGTTGGCCGCAGTACTGCCCCTCGTGGCCACCGTGGCACTGACGTGGCCACTGGCCCACCTGTCTGCGTCTGTAGGTAGTAGTAGCCCGGGTACATTTAGTAGTTTTTGTTTAAAATTGAATTCAATAATTACTGCAACTTTGTAAATTCATATAAAATCCATTATAACTCAGAAAAAAGTAAATAATATACCAAAATTCTTAGAAAAGAAAAATCTATCCAATAAAAATATAATATGAAATTTTTATTTTTAATAAAAATTTAAATTGTTTTATACTTAATAATTAAGTCTTATCTTTTAATTCTAAAATCAATTAAAATTCAATAATTAAGAAAAGTTCTGAAATAAATAAAAAACCAGTAAACAAATAAAGAAAAACATGAAAACTAATTTTCTTTATTTGTTATTTTATTAAATCTTTAACTAGTGGAATTTAAACCCTAATTAATAATTGTCTTAATTATTAATTCTTTAAAAATAATAATAGGTCAAATTCAATATTCTTTTTAATTCAAAATTATTAATAACTTCAACTTTATAATGAAGTTATCAAGTTCATAACTATATGGTGATTAAGAAACCCTAATTCCATATTGAATAAAGAACACAACCTCATAATTATATGTGAAACCCAAAACCCTAATTCCACTAGGAATCCTAGCTCCACTATTTCATGTGAACTCCAAATTATTTTAAAACCTAAACTCAAGTTAACATGAGATCATGTTACTTCATTAGTAGTTATAGACCCATAATTATCAGCTAAATGCTTACCAAGTTCACATAAAATATAGGAACCCTAACACTAACAATTCAGCATCCTATTTATGTAAACTCAACAAACCAAGATAATCAAGTAGGGTTAACCAAGTATAAACCCTAGATCCTATTACCCAAAACTATCATTCCTATTCATTCCTATTTAGCATCACACCATGGTGATGATCCCTAATAGCAACCATGCCCATTATCTTGCATTACCTAACCATACTCCACTAAACCCTATCTCGTGTGAGAAAATTATTAAACATCCTATTTAAGGAAACCACTACTCCTTACTTAGTGAATCCAATAGCAAACCCTAGACAACCTCAGCCCTAATTGATATACTTCTTAATTTTTAAGAAGTATGTTCTTCAAAAGTTATTCTTTTGAAGTAAATAAAGAATCATCACCAACCCGCTTATAAAGACCTATAAACCCTAGCTAGCTATCACCGACAAGATGAACCCACCATGATAGCAACCCTGTATAATTAATTGCTTAAGTTGCTCATGCTTACGTAAAACCAATCAAGCCTAGTTGCTGATGAATCCAACCATGTTGTGAGCCATCTAATACTTACTCCAGAAACTAGTAGAAACCATAGTCAACCATAGAATCCCACAAACCTAATATCATACTTGTTCTTCATTTTAGAACATGTTCTTCAAAAGTTATTATTTTGAATTATATAATAAGTAATCATCAACCATGTATTATAGGACTTAAAATTGACAACTGCTCTTTACTTATTATACAACTACTATTCCTGGTTGTGTATGATTGTTACTATTCATTTTGCCATCTGCCTATGATTCTAAAACTACACAACCCTGAATAAGAACCTTGTTTGTGAATCATTCTAAAAGTGCAACACACCCTGAACTAATCATTATCACTCACTAATCCTAAATCATCAGGATTAGGTCACGCTTAGAATGATTGCATCTCATACTTATGCATTACTGCATTCTTGCCAATCTTTTAAACATCGTCCTTACTGGGACGATGATGCTATTTCAGAATTTGGAGTTATTGCGTATCGAAGACCTTGCCTGCATAATCTTGCAGTCAAGAAAGGCAAGTTCATCGCTTGCTCATGTCATTTGAGTACTTTTATCAAATTACTTGCAAAGTACTATGGTTATCACGATTACATAAAAACCAAAAAACCACTACTTTCATAACTATGAATATGACTATGTGGTGGGCAATGGAACCATGGATTGTGTTGATATGGTGGAGGTTCCATTGCACGGGTTATATCCATCTAGGATTAAACAACAAATGTCGCCAGTGATTCTTGTGCCGTAATACCCGTGTTAACCATAAGATCCGGAGTGGGACGGAGTAGTCAAAAGTGTTTCCACCTCTCGTTCATCAACGGATGCGCTTACCGTAGCGGTTGTGTCTTGCGGAGCAACTTGAGGGTGGGGAGCCCCTTCTAATTCCCCACGGTATAGCTGTTGCTTACCGTAGCGGTTGTCGCTTGCGGAACAACTTGAGGGTGGGGATCCCCTTCTAATTCCCCACGGTAATGTGGTCTATGATGGGTTGCGGCTACCGGCGAAGGAGTTTGGTTAACGAGTCCCAACCGTTGTCGTGGTCGGGGTCCACCCTGAAATTACGGGAATAATGGGACCGACGAGGACCCGGGGTCGGGGTATGCAACAAAGGGTGGGTGTTCGAGGTAGCGGAGGAACATGATTGGCTAGACCTTATACCGGGCCTCACACCAAAGGAAGTGTGGACGAGAACTTAAGCTCGGTTGGCACCAAGGTTAAGATCTCTTATGGGTAAAGCAACACACCTCTCGCGAGTGTAAAGAACCGTGACCTGTCACTCCCTGTTCCGGGATATGGAACTGCGAACGCGGCCGGAAAGGAGCTCCATGAAGTTCTAGTAAACCGGTGAAGGCCGACGGACATAGTTCTTCTGAATAAAAACAACCTCTTGAAGAAATGATTATGAAAACCTGCATTGGTATTAGACTTTCTGGTCTAATGCCGTAGCTAGTGCATTAAACACCTCTTTCCTATAATGAACTTGTTGAGTACGCTCGTACTCATCCCACTCTTAAATCCCCTGCTTAGATATGGAAGCATCGAAGGAGGATCTACAGTGCAACTTGAAGACCGAGGAGTCAACAACTACTTCAAGGGACAGGAACCTGTCAGAAGAGTCAGATACCACATCCAACAAGGAGAAACCTAGATTAGCAATAGAAAGGAATTAGCTTCCTAAACTTAGCTCCTATTTAGCTAGAATCTATTCATAGCCTCTGTAGCTAGTTAAATACTCTACAAGTAGAGTTCGTGTTAGGACTAGACCACGAGTCGTTCTTCTGGAGTTTATTTGCAGTTTTACCTCATTGTAAAGTAGGAGGTCTGTGATGATCTTATGTAAAGAGTCCGTATGTAATTCTATAGACATGCCTTGGACCCGCATATGTTTCTGTTGTACCACTCTGAGCGATATAATACTAGTGGAACGGTGTTTCATTGGTGTTATATCAGACTTGCATACTACACCATGCAGTGGTATGCCGGGTCACCACAGGTATGTTGTGGACGAGCACGGATTTTGGCTTTTCTACGCAGCACATCAGCGAAACATAGATTACCACCAACATTAACTTCAGGAGGTAGAGCAATTGATACTCCTAGATTCTCATTCAAGTCAATATGAATGACAGCCTGCTCTTTCTCATCTTCGACTATCATATTGTGGAGAATAACACAAGCTAGAATGATCCTTCCAACACTCTTTCTCTTCCATAGACGTGTAGGCCGCCGAACAACGGTAAAACGGGCCTGCAATACCCCGAAAGCACGCTCCACATCTTTCCTCGCCGCTTCTTGGAACTGGGCAAACAACTTATGCTCCTCTGTTTGGGGAAGTGGTATAGTCTTCATGAAGGCAGCCCACTCTGGGTATATACCATCAGCAAGGTAGTAACCCGTGGTATACTCATTCCCATTTACAGAAAACTGAACTTGAGGGGCTTCTCCTTTCAATGCATCGAAAAACAACGGGGACTGGTTGAGCACATTAAGGTCGTTGTTTGACCCAGCAACTCCAAAGAAAGCATGCCAAATATGAAGGTCCTGGGAAGCAACGGCTTCTAGGACCATTGTTGGAACTTCATAATCCCCACGGGTGAATTGCCCCCTCCATGCTAGAGGACACTTTTCCCATCGCCGGTGCATGCAATCAATACTTCCTAGCATTCCGGGGAACCCACGAGACTCGTTAGGCGAAGTAGACGCTCGACATCCTCCTGTGTGGGGCGTCGCAAGTAGTGCCCACCAAACACTTGAATCACCCCCCGTGCAAACTTGTCCAAGCACTCTAACGCAGTGGACTTCCCAATTTTCAAGTACTCATCAAGAGTATCTCGTAGGAGTACCGTATGCTAGCATGCGCATGGCTGCTTGTACACTTTTGCAATGGTGAGAGCCCTATTCGACCAGAACAGTCTGCCCTATAAGTGAAATAGGGAGACCACTGACCAAGGGCATTCACAATGCGTACAAAGAGATCCCTATTCATACGAAATCTTGTACGGAACATACTATCGGGCCGTCTTCTTTGTGATCTGCCTCATAAGTTTGCATTGCTCTCTTCTTTAAATCTACATCAGATTCGCCACTAGCATACAAAGCATTAGCCTCCTTCCAGCTTGCACAAAACCATGCAACTTTTTTCTTAATTTTCGTGAAGCGATCCTTCACATGCTTGACTAGCCTTGCCCTATTTTTTGGGGTGGTACTGTTGTAGACAGCAGCAACCTCTTTCCAATATTGCTCGTTCTTCCTATAATTTGATTGGATTGGGTCGTTTGAATTATTCAACCAAGCACTGACCTACAATATTATCAGAATGGGCTTATTATTGTGCTAGTAATGTAACACACAGAGAAAGCATGCAAAAAAATTCTTACCAATCTAAGATCCTCCTCTTTTGTCCATAGCAAACGTTTTCAGTCCTTGCACAATCATCAGTGTTGGTGTCATCACCAACTTTGATTGGCTGTGATGAAGTCCCATTTTCCACAGCTTGTATGTTGCTTGATGTGTTTGTATAGAAACCAAGGAAATCACCAGGCGGGTGAGAATACAATCCCCTGCTCAAGCATTAGATGATCAAACCATTAACTTTATATCATTTGTTTTACTCGCTACTGCAGATAATTTGTACGATCAGTATAATATGCTTAAAAGATTATAAGAGCAAGATTAATAAGAGAAGGAATACCGGCTATATAGCCATGCCACATCATTCTAGAGTCAACAAAAAACCCACCCATATAATAGACTGGCTATTAGAGGGCTGTTAATTGGGTTTTAATTACAATTAAATTACTTAATGCAGGGCTATTATTGGGCCAAGCCTGCATGCAAACACCTTTTTCTTGGAAGATGTGATAGAGCCGGGCGATACCTCAAGCGCCGGGCCCTCCTCCCTGGTGCCCGCGCGCCTGGTAGCTTCTGCTTCGCACAAGAATCAAGCGGCTGGGCTTTCTTTTGTCGGCCCATTATATTTACCGGTGGTTTGCTACGAAGTTGACTTCGGCGACGAGCTGGGATCGAAAGGTATCGCGTGATTGTTCTGTCTCTTCGCTTTTGACTTTTCTTGTGCTCGCTCGTACCGGTTCGGAGCGAGGCGGCTATTTAAATTGGTGATAATTCTCCTGGCGTGTCGAGGTGGGACTAAAAATCTACGATATGTGCTTGCTCCTGTACCGGACTGATGCTGCTCGCAGGTGCGATACGACACGGCACGCATATGCCAGGCGCTGCTGGTGCCATGCACTAATCTCTCTCACTTGCGTTGCTCTAATTATGTGGGGTCCACGCTGAGCTGCATGCATGTTTCTAGTTCTTGCGCGGTCATGTGTGCGTGCATGTGAGTCTCTATGGCCATGGAGAGTACCTTTTACGTTTTCCTTTTAGAAGCATGTAACTGCGTACAGTACCTTTTCTTTTATAAACATGCAGCGTATATCTTAGATGTAGGCTTTGTACATTAAGTCATAAAAAATATTATGCAAAAGAACAAATAACACCTACAATTTGGAACAAAAATTCAGGCCGTAATTTCCAAGCAGTGGAATAAATAGCCAGTGAACTATGAAGAAAAGTTTTAACAAAATTCGAACAGAGTTTTAATAAAGTACATGATTCCACTCCTAGCACCACCGCCACGTCCTAGGTGGAGTAGAACAAGAGCCTAGAACAATATCCTAGACAGAGGGGAGCAAGGGCCTGGATAGTAGGGAACAACACCCTAGAGAGTAGCAATGACCTACACGCACGGGAACAACAACCTAGACAGTATGGAACAACACCCTAGACGGCGGGGAACAACGAACTACATGGAGGGGAACAACAACATGGACAGAGGGGAACAACAGCCTAGACAGTATGGAACAACACCCTAGACGGCGGGGAACAACGAACTACATGGAGGGGAACAACAGCATGGACAGAGGGAAACAACAGCCTAGACAGTATGGAACAACGCCCTAGACGGCGGGGAACAACGAACTACATGGAGGGGAACAACAACATGGACAGAGAGGGAACAAACAGCCTATACAGTATGGAACAACACCCTAGACGGCGGGAACAACGAACTACACGGAGGGGAACAACAGCGAGGGGAACAACGAACTACACGGAGGGGAACAACAACCTAGACGGAGAGTAATAATGAACTACACGCACGGGAACAACAACCTAGACAGTATGGAATAACAGCCTAGACGGTGGAGAACAACGACCTACACGAAGGGGAACAACGACATAGACGGCAAGGAACAACGACCTATACTGAGAGGAACAATGACCTAGATGGCGGGGAACAACGACTTACACGGAGGGGAACAATGACATAGACCGAGAGGAAGAACGACCTACACGGAACGGAACAACAACCTAGACAGCGGGGAACTACAACCTATAGAAGAGAAACAATAGCCTAGGTGGAGTGGAACAACATCTTAAATAGAGGGAAACAATAGCCTTGAGGGAAAACATTAACCTTGACGTAGGATAAAAAAGAAGAGCCTAAACGAAAAGGAACAAGAACTTAGACGAAAGAAACAAGATCTTAGACGAAGGGAGGACAAAAGTTATATATAGTGGAACAAGAGTTTAGGCGAGAATGTGAGAAATAACAAATAAAATAACAGGAAGTCCTAAGTGTAGAAAATAATACATAAAAAATAAGTACTAAATAAAAAATACATTGATATATAAATATTGATTAAAAATAAAAGAAAATATTAAAACAAAAAATAGAAAACAAAACCATGAAAAAAACAAAATAAAAGTGAATGAAACATGTAAAAGAAAAAATGAAAAAAAATCCTAACTAAAAGTGAAGGCAGGACATACTTATAAACATGAATAGAATGCTCGGGTCACAAGGAAACGTAACGCTCAATGAAAGAGTACGGAAACCAGATGTCGTGTCTATATTTTTTTTGTTCGCGAACAAAAAAAAGATCTCGTGTCTATAGTAGATAAATAAGGGTGTGCGTGACTAACAAACATGAGCTGAAAATCCCAGGGTAAGCGCCACTCTCGCGTGAACTGGTAGCTGGCAGCTGGGCGTCATCACGTACACGGAAGAACCGGAATCATGCATCTGACAGTTCTCGAACGAAAACGAACGAAGAAACGCTTATATGGGCCGAGTCCATCAGCCGAGTTGTTCAGCGAACCGGTACTCCCGAGCGCGCGCGCGCTAGGGAGCAGAGACGCAAGCGCCGGCTCTCCTCTCTCTCATCTTTTCTCTCTCTTCCCCCTAGGAGTTTAATGACATGGCAATGGTTATAGCCTGCTGAGTAGGCATTGTTGTACTTGCTCTAACCACAATGTGGCCCCATATACAAACTAATGATTAGGCGAGCAAACATCACGTAATTGCACACGTGCTCCAACCCTCAACGTCATCACAGAGTGAAGGCATTCAGATACCAGATAGGCGCCGGCACTATCGCATTGGGCTGCCGGCTGAGCATTCTTTATTTGGGGATGATGCTCCTACACCGGTGCTCCATACGTCAGCTTCGATAGAATTTAAAATTTAAAATAAAAAAATTAAAATGATATTCATACGAAATTCGAACGAAATTTATAAAAAAGTAACTCGTATTTAAACTAACAAACTAAAAAAACATCTAGCGGCCTCGTGAGCGTCACTGGATGGCCCGAAGGACCAGTCGTCGGCGGCGGCGGCCTTCTCCTCCTTTGGCGCCGGCACCTCGGAAGGCCTGGCGAGGTCGACGAAGTTGGCGCCGTGGTCCCTGGCGGACCAAACCGCCACCTGCCGCAGGTCCATCGTGATCTGTCGGTAGTCCTCATCGATGGAGCGTCCGACGATGAAGTTCTGACCGGGGAACTCCTCCAGGTCGTCGCCGCCACGAAGGGCTACCTACGCCTCCGCCTCCATCTCCCACCATTGCTTCTTCTTCGCTGGCGGAAGTGGTGGCGAGGTCGTGCCTTCCTACCGTTGTCCGAAGACACGCGCCTCGCCCTGTCGCGGATGATGACGCCTCCGGAAGGAGGCGCGGCCGAGCGCGTGCGGGCGATGGCTGACGACGATCCGGTGTGCGAGCTTCCGGACGCCGCGGTCCTTTCCGGCGCCCTCTGTAGAGTCGGCGCCATGCACGCCGCATGCGGGAAGTACATCGGGTCGCATGGCCTGTTGCCGCGGACGCGCTGGCGAAAGCCGTACTGGCACAGCTTGGTGTCGACGTCGCGGCCGTACCACCAGGCACGTCGGCCGACGGTGTTGAAGCGGCCGAGCGAGCGGTCAGCCGCCCGCGCGAGCTCGACGGTGCGCTCATCTTCGAAGCACCACTGCCAGGCCGGGCTATCGACCGCGTTGTCCGGCAAGTTCCTCTCCGCCGGCATCATCAGGCTCCACCGTTCCCTCGCGAGGTCTCGCATCTATGGTCCTGCCGGTGGCACGGCGAAGCCGGCGTTGGAGACGTGCCAGTCGTGCGGGAGTTTGTACTGTACTGGAACATGGATGCGGTGCTAGTACAGTACATCGACCTCGTTGAGGCTGAGCTGCAACGAGTGGAGCATGATGCGTCCGCTGCCGCCGGTCTCGTCGGTGGGTGCGTGGGAGGTTTGCGACGCGGTTGGACGACGGCTGCTAGGGTTGGAAGGCGGGGAAGAAGAGAAGTGCGCGTCGGGGGGTTTAGAGGGAGGCAGCGGACGCGCATTGAAGGCGCGTGGGTAAGGTAGGTGGATGCCGTGTGGCGAGTCGCCGCCCTCGTCTCCGCTTGGGTTTCCGCGCTGGAGGCCATTAACGCCAACAACCAAAGTTCTCGCGCCGTTTCCGATGCGAACCATCGCGTCCTCTCGCTGACAAAGCGCCCCACCCGCGAAAGCTGTCGTGCCGCGAGGCGCCGGTGCGCCCGATTCGCGGCCTTCCCCAAGGGGCCAGCATGGGGTTGCCGGTGCTTCTACTGGGCTCAAAAAAGCGCCGACGCTATTTGGGGCGCGCCGGTGTGAGTCAATTTGCGCTGCCGGCTCCCAAAATGCTATCGCGGCCGCCAGTGGAGATGCTCTAATTAAGTGGCGTTTTAAAATTAATATTTGATACGTCTCAAACGTATCTATAATTTCTGATGTTCCATGCTAGTTTTATGACAATACCTACATGTTTTGCTCACACTTTATAATGTTTTTATGCATTTTCTAGGACTAACCTATTAACAAGATGCCGAGGTGCCAGTTCCTGTTTTCTGCTGTTTTTGGTTCTAGAAAAGCTGTTCGGGCAATATTCTCGGAATTCGACGAAACAAAAGCCAAACCTCCTATTTCTCCGAGGGACACACGGAGCCAGAAGGACAAGCCAGGGGGAGGCCCACGGCCTCCAGACCACAGGGGGGCGGCCAAGGAGGGGGCGCGCCGCCATATGGGGTGGGCCCCCCGGGCACCCCCTCACGCCGCCCTTTCGCCTATATATTCCCTCGCGATGCGAAAACCCTACATGAATCGACGATATTCCACGAAGAGTTCCGTAGCCGCCGCCATCGCGAAGACAAGTTTCGGGGGACATAATCTCTGTTTCGGCACGCCGCCGGGACGGGGAAGTGCCCTCGGGAGCCTTCTCCATCGACGCCACCGCCTCCATCATGCTCCGTGAGTAGTTCCCCCATGGACTACGGGTTCTAGCAGTAGCTAGTTGGTACTCTCTCTCCCATGTACTTCAATACAATGATCTCATGAGCTTCCTTACTTGATTGAGATCCATCGATGTAATCGGTGTTGTGTTTGTTGGGATCCGATGAATTGTTACATTATGATCGGTCTATCTATAAAGTTTGTGAAGTTATTGTTGCTGCAATCTTGTTGTGTTTTATGCTTGTCACTAGTGCACGAGTGGCATGATCTTAGATTTAAGCTCTATAATTATTTCTTAGATTGTATCTACAAGTTGTTTGCACATGTCTATGTCCGGAACCCGAAACCCAGAGTGACAGCAACTGGGATAACTGGAGGGGATGGCTTAGATATGAGGATCACATGTTTTCACGGAGTGTTAATGCTTTGCTCCGGTACTCTATTAAAAGGAGTACCTTAATTACCAGTAGATTCCCTTGAGGCCCGGCTGCCACCGGCTGGTAGGACAAAAGATGTTATGCAAGTTTCTGATGTCTACTCACGCTTCTTTTCCTGTAGACAGTGTTGGGCCTCCAAGAGCAGAGGTTTGTAGAACAGCAACAAGTTTTCGCTTAAGTGGATCACCCAAGGTTTATCGAACTCAGGGAGGAAGAGGTCAAAGATATCCCTCTCAAGCAACCCTGCAATCACGATACAAGAAGTCTCTTGTGTCCCCAACACACCCAATACACTTGTCAGATGTATAGGTGCACTAGTTCAGCGAAGAGATAGTGAAATACAAGTGGTATGAATGAATATGAGCGGTAGTAACGGCGCCAGAAAATAGCTTGCTGGCGTGCAGTTGATGGTAGTAATATTGCAGGAAGTAAAGATGCAGTAGAACAGTAAATAAGCGATGATTGCGGTATTTGGAAACAAGGCCTAGGGATCATACTTTCACTAGTGGACACTCTCAACATTGATCACATAATAAAACCACTCTACACTCTCTTGTTGGATGATGAACACCACTAATTGTGTAGGGCTACAAGAGCACCTCAATGCCGGAGTTAACAAGCTCCACAACATTCGATGTTCATATTTAAATAACCTTAGAGTGCATGATAGACCAACGCAATTATACGAAGTACTAACATAGCATGCACACTTGTCACCATCAAGCTATGAAAGGAGGAATAGATCACATCAATACTATCATAGTAATAGTTAACTTCATAATCTACAAGAGATCACAATCATAAACTACGCCAAGTACTACATGATGCACACACTTGTCACCATTACATCATGGAGGAGGAATAGACTACTTTAATAACATCACCAGAGTAGCACATAGATTAATAGTGATATAAAGCACATTGCAATCATAATGGAATATAAATAAGCACTTCACTATGCTATTCTGAATTACTCTCTGGCAAGATAACGAACACTAATTCATCATGTAGGCAAACCTTAAAGATGTATTCCCAAGTACTAATAAACACCCCATGCTGTCACTGTGAGCATTCATAGGAGGTACTAACACACCACAATTTGATAGAGACATCCAACTCAAATCATAACTCAGTGAATAAGTATTCTGTGAAATATAGCCTAAGAGACCCACACGGTGCACACACTGTCACCTTTACACACGTGGGACAAGGAGTCTCCGGAGATCACATAAGTAAAATCTACTTGAATAACATAACGACATCTTGATTACAAAGCTCATCATATGGATCTCAATCATGTAAGGCAGCTCATGAGATCATTGTATTGAAGTACATGGGGGAGAGAGATGAACCACATAGCTACCGGTACAGCCCTTAGCCTCGATGGAGAACTACTCCCTCCTCATGGGAGACAGCAGCGGTGATGAAGATGGCGGTGGTGTCGATGGAGATGCCTTCCGGGGGCAATTCCCCGTCCCGACGGCGTGCCGGAATAGAGACTTCTGTCCCCCGAATCTTGGCTTCGCGATGGCGGCGGCTCTGGAAGGTTTCTCGTACCGTGGCTTATTCCCCCGAAGTTTTTAGGTCAGGAAGGCTTTTATAGGCGGAGAGTCGGAGTTGGAGAGGCTACGGGGCAGCCACACAACAGGGGGCGCCCTCCGGTCCGCGCCGCCACCATGTGTGGTGGCCCTGGGCCTCTCCTCTGGCCCCTCTTTCGGTGCTCTGGAAGCTTCCATGAAATATAAGATACTGGGCGTTGATTTCATCCAATTCCGAGAATATTTCCTTACTAGGATTTCTGAAACCAAAAACAGCAGAAAACAGAAGCGGCACTTCGGCATCTCGTCAATAGGTTAGTTCCGAAAAACGCATAAAATCATCATAAACTGTGAACAAAACATGTAGGTATTGTCATAAAACAAGCATGGAACGTCGGAAATTATAGATACGTTGGAGACGTATCAGCATCCCCAAGCTTAGTTCCTACTCGTCCTCGAGTAGGTAAACGATAAAAAGAATAATTTCTGAAGTGACATGCTACTTACATAATCTTGATCATACTGTTGTAAAGCATATGAGATGAACGAAGTGATTCAAAGCAATGGTAAAGACAATGAGTAAACAACTGAATCATATAACAAAGACTTTTCATGAATAGTACTTTCAAGACAAGCATCAATAAGTCTTGCATAAGAGTTAACTCATAAAGCAATAGATCCAAAGTAAAGGCATTGAAACAACACAAAGGAAGATTTAAGTTTCAGCAGTTGCTTTCAACTTTCAACATGCATATCTCATGGATAATTGTCAACATAAAGTAATATGATGAATGCAAATATGCAAGTATGTAAGAATCAATGCACAGTTGACACAAGTGTTTGCTTCTAAGATGGAAGGAAGTAGGTAAACTGACTCAACATAAAGTAAAAGAATGGCCCTTTGCAGAGGGAAGCATGGATTACTATTTTTGTGCTAGAGCTTTTATTTTGAAAACATAGAAACAATTTTGTCAACGGTAGTAATAAAGCATATGTGTTATGTATAAGATATCCTACAAGTTGCAAGCCTCATGCATAGTATACCAATAGTGCCCGCACCTTGTCCTAATTAGCTTGGATTTACATGGATTATCATTGCATAGCATATGTTTTAACCAAGTGTCACAAAGGGGTACCTCTATGCCGCACTGTACAAAGGTCTAAGGAGAAAGCTCGCATTGGATTTCTCGCTTTTGATTATTCTCAACTTAGACATCCATACCGGGACAACATAGACAACAGATAATGGACTCCTCTTTAATGCATAAGCATTCAACAACAAATAATATTCTCATAAGAGATTGAGGATTGTTGTCCAAAACTGAAACTTCCACCATGGATCATGGCTTTAGTTACCGGCCCAATGTTCTTCTCTAACAATATGCATACTCAAACCATTGATCATGATAAATCACCCTTACTTCAGACAAGACGAACATGCATAGCAACTCACATGATATTCAACAAAGTAATAGTTGATGGCGTCCCCAGGAACATGGTTATCGCACAACAAGCAACTTATTAGGAAATAAGATACATAAGTACATATTCAATACCACAATAGTTTTTAAGCTATTTTCCCATGAGCTATATATTGCAAAGACAAAGGAATGAAATTTTAAAGGTAGCACTAAAGTAATTTACTTTGGAATGGCGGAGAAATACCATGTGGTAGGTAGGTATGGTGGACACAAATGGCATAGTTTTTTTTGCTCAAGGATTTGGATGCACGAGAAGTATTCCCTCTCAGTACAAGGCTTAGGCTAGCAAGGTTGTTTGAAGCAAACACAAGTATGAACCGGTACAGCAAAACTTACATAAGAACATATTGCAAGCATTATAAGACTATACATTGTCTTCCTTGTTGTTCAAACACCTCACTAGAAAATATCTAGACTCTAGAGAGACCAATCATGCAAACCAAATTTCAACAAGCTCTATGTATTTCTTCATTAATAGGTGCAAAGTATATGATGCAAGAGCTTAAACATGAGCACAACAATTGCCAAGTATCAAATTATCCAAGACATTATACCATTTACCACATGAAGCATTTTTCTGATTCCAACCATAATAACAATTAACGAAGCAGTTTCAACCTTCGCCATGAACATTAAGAATAAAGCTAAGAACATATGTGTTCATATGCAACAGCGGAGCGTGTCTCTCTCCCACACAATGAATGCTAGGATCCAATTTATTCAAAAAAACAAAAACAAAAGCAAACAGACGCTCCAAGTAAAGCACATAAGATGTGATGGAATAAAAATATAGTTTCACTAGAGGTGACCTGATAAGTTGTTGATGAAGAAGGGGATGCCTTGGGCATCCCCAAGCTTAGATTCTTGAGTCTTATTGAAATATGCAGGGATGAACCACGGGGGCATCCCCAAGCTTAGACCTTTCACTCTTCTTGATCATATTGTATCATCCTCCTCTCTTGACCCTTGAAAACTTCCTCCACACCAAACTCAAAACAAACTCATTAGAGGGTTAGTGCATAATCAAAAATTCACATGTTCAGAGGTGACACAATCATTCTTAACACTTCTGGACATTGCACAAAGCTACTGGAAGTTAATGGAACAAAGAAATCCATCAAACATAGCAAAACAGACAATGTGAAATAAAAAGGTAGAATCTGTCAAAACAGAACAGTCCGTAAAGACAAATTTTTTAGAGGCACTTAACTTGCTCAGATGAAAAAGCTCAAATTTAATGAAAGTTGCGTACATATCTTAGGATCACTCACGTAAATTGGCAGATTTTTCTAAGTTACCTACAGAGTATACTACTCAAATTCGTGACAGCAAGAAATCTGTTTCTGTGCAGTAATCCAAATCTAGTATCAACCTTACTATCAAAGACTTTACTTGGCACAACAATGCAATAAAATAAGGATAAGGAGAGGTTGCTACAGTAGTAACAACTTCCAAGACACAACAAAACAGTAGCAAAATAAAAACATGGGTTATCTCCCAAGAAGTGCTTTCTTTATAGCCATTAAGATGGGCTCAGCAATTTTAATGATGCACTCCCAAGAAATCAGAGTTGAAGCAAAAGAGAGCATCAAGAAGCAAATTCAAAACACATTTAAGTCTAACCCACTTCCTATGAAAAGGAATCTTGTAAATAAACAATTTCATTAAGCATAATGCAACAAGCATAGAAAAATAAAACAAGTGTAACTTCAAAAATTTCAGCTTATAGAGAGGTGTTTTAGTAACATGAAAATTTCTACAACCATATTTTCCTCTCTCGTAAAGATTTTCAGTAGCATCATGAACAAACTCAACAATATAACTATCACATAAAGCATTCTTATCATGAGTCTCATGCATAAAATAATTACTACTCCCAACATAAGCATAGTCATTCTTATTAATTGTAGTGGGAGCAAATTCAACAAGGTAGATATCATTAAATATAGGAGGCATATTGTAATCATAATTAAATTTATCCTCCATAGTAGGCAGCACCAAAAGACCACTATCATTATAATCATCATAAATAGGAGGCAAAATATCATCAAAGAAAATTTTCTCCTCAATGCTTGGGGGACTAAAAATATCATGCTCATCAAAGCCAGCTTCCCCAAGCTTAGTATTTTCCATAGCATTAGCAACACTGGTGTTCAAAGCATTCATCCTAATAACATTGCCATTAGCATGCAAATAAGGTTCCATATGTTTTTTAATTTTCACATCACACAATTCATGTCTTAACTTAGGAAATAAATTAAAAAGCTCACAGTTGTTTTCCATTATGCCTTACTAGTGTAAAACAAGAAACAAAAAGATGCAATTGCAGGATCTAAAGGAAATAGCTTCGAGCACTCACACACCGGCAACAGTGCTAGGAAATAGCTTAGTAGTCGGAGGATGTGAATACATTTTACCTTACCTCCCCGGCAACGGCGCCAGAAAATAGCTTGCTATCTAATGTTGGCTTCTTTTCCTGTAGATAGTGTTGGGCCTCCAAGAGCAGAGGTTTGTAGAACAGCAGCAAGTTTTCCCTTAAGTGGATCACCCAAGGTTTATCGAACTCAGGGAGGAAGAGGTCAAAGATATCCCTCTCAAGCAACCCCGCAATCACGATACAAGAAGTCTCTTGTGTCCCCAACACACCTAATACACTTGTCAGATGTATAGGTGCACTAGTTCGGCGAAGAGATAGTGAAATACAAGTAGTATGGATGTATATGAGTGGTAATAACAATCTGAAATAAATATTGCAGCGAGTAAAAATGCAGTAGAACTTGTTGGAAACGGTGTTTCAATGATTAGAAACAAGGCCTAGGGATCATACTTTCACTAGTGGACACTCTCAACATTGCAATCATAATGGAGTATAAATAAGCACTTCACTATGCTATTCTGAATTACTCTCTGGCAAGATAACGAACACTAATTCATCATGTAGGCAAACCTTCAAGATGTATTCCCAAGTACTAATAAACACCCCACGCTGTCACTGTGAGCATTCATAGGAGGTACTAACACACCACAATTTCATAGAGACATCCAACTCAAATGATAACTCAGTGAATAAGTATTCTGTGAAATATAGCCTAAGAGACCCACACGGTGCACACACTCGTCACCTTTACACACGTGGGACAAGGAGTCTCCGGAGATCACATAAGTAAAATCCACTTGAATAACATAACGACATCTAGATTACAAAGCTCATCATATGGATCTCAATCATGTAAGGCAGCTCATGAGATCATTGTATTGAAGTACATGGGAGAGAGAGATGAACCACATAGCTACCGGTACAGCCCTTAGCCTCGATGGAGAACTACTCCCTCCTCATGGGAGATAGCAGCGGTGATGAAGATGGCGGTGGTGTCGATGGAGATGCCTTCCGGGGGCGATTCCCCGTCCCGGCGGCGTGCCGGAACAGAGACTTATGTCCCCCGAATCTTGGCTTCGCGATGGCGGCGGCTCTGGAAGGTTTCTCGTACCGTGGCTTATTCCCCCGAAGTTTTTAGGTCAGGAAGGCTTTTATAGGCGGAGAGTCGGAGTCGGAGGGGCTACGGGGCAGCCACACAACAGGGGGGCGCGCCCCCCTGGGCTGCGCCGCCACCATGTGTGGTGGCCCTGGGCCTCTCCTATGGCCCCTCTTCGGTGCTCTGGAAGCTTCCTTGAAATATAAGATACTGGGCGTTGATTTCGTCCAATTCCGAGAATATTTCCTTACTAGGATTTCTGAAACCAAAAACAGCAGAAAACAGGAACTGGCACTTCGGCATCTCGTCAATAGGTTAGTTCCGGAAAACGCATAAAATCATCATAAAGTGTGAACAAAACATGTAGGTATTGTCATAAAACAAGCATGGAACATCAGAAATTATAGATACGTTGGAGACGTATCAAGCAACCCAGCCTGTTTCACGAGTTTGAACAGTTTAGACTTGAACTAGTTAGTGAAGGATTCCTAGCCAGCATAGAGCTTCAAGCCACCTTGATTAGCCAGATCAAGGAAGCCCAGAAGGGAAACGCTAGCATCGACGGAATGAAGAGCCAAATAGCTGCAGGGAAAGCACCGGGATTCACCGAAGACGAAGCAGGAGTTCTTTGGTACAAAGGACGCCTATGTGTGCCAGCAGATTCTGAACTGAAGCAAGTCATCCTGAAAGAAGCCCATGACACCATCTACTCAATTCATCCCGGAGGTACCAAGATGTATCAAGACTTGAAGGAACAATTCTGGTGGCATGGAATGAAGAGAGAAATTGGAAGCTACATCGCCAAGTGTGATATCTGTCAACGAGTCAAGGTGGAACATCAGTGACCCACAGGATTGCTGCAGCAACTGCAGATTCCAGAATGGAAGTGGGACTCGGTAGGAATGGACTTGATCACTGGTTTGCCCAAATCCAGCAAAGGAAATGATTCAATCTGGGTAGTTGTCGATAGATTAACCAAGGTAGCCCATTTCATCCCCGTCAAGACTACATACCAAGGCCCAAAGTTAGCTGAGTTATACATCTCCAGAATAGTCGTCCTGCACGGAACCCCGAAGTCAATTGTGTCAGATAGAGGATCTCATTTTACCTCAAGATTCTGGCAGAAAGTACATGAAGGACTAGGAACCCGGCTGAATTTCAGCACCGTATATCACCCGCAGACCGACGGACAGACGGAAAGAGTCACCAGATACTGGAAGACATGTTGAGAGCATGTGTACTGGAATACGGATCCAAGTGGGAAGACCGCCTGCCTTACACGGAATTATCATACAACAACAGCTACCAAGCCAGCTTACGGATGGCCCCCTTTGAAGCCCCGTATGGAAGGAAGTGCCGTACCCTCTGAATTGGTCAGAAGTCGGAGAGAGCCAAGTCTTTGGACCAGATGTTCTTCGTGAAGCTGAAGAGAAAGTGCACAAGATCCGTGAATACCTCAAGATGGCGGAATCAAGACAGAAGAGCTACGCCGACAAGAGACGCCGAGAGATGACCTTCGAGATCGGAGATTTTGTCTATCTCAAAGTATCCCCCCTGAAAGGAATGCATAGATTCCAGCTGAAAGGAAAGCTTGCACCCCGATATGTCGGACCCTTCAAAGTTCTGAGTCGCCGAGGAGAAGTATCCTATCAACTGGAGCTACCGGAAGAAATGTCGGCTGTGCACGACGTGTTTCACATCTCACTACTCCGGAAGTGTCTAGAAGTGCCAGAGAAGACTGAAGTTTTCAAGAACATCGATCACAGATCGGTGGATATCAACAAGGACTTGATGTACCACAAAGTGCCGATTCGCATACTGGAAGAAGCTTTCAGAACCACCCGTACCCGGAGTATCAAGTTTCTGAAGATTCAGTGGAGCAACCATACCGAAGACGAAGCCACTTGGGAACGAGAAGACTACCCGAAGAAGGAGTACCCAGATCTCTTTAGTACCTAGTTTTCTTTAAGATCTCGGGACGAGATCTTTTGTAAGGAGGAAGGGTTTGTAACATCCCAAATTTCAAATAAATGAAGAAGGAGAAATTCAAATACTCAAATTTTAGAACCAACAAAAACTTTTATTTGCATATAGTGCTATGCATAGGACTTGTGCATTATTGTGTGAAATTCCATGATGATTGCTTATGTGCTTATGTACTACACCCTAAAACCCTAAATTGACCATGAGAAGATCACAAATCAAATCAAAGAAAAAGAAAGAAAATAAAATGGAGAAATCCTAAAACCCTCACATATGGTTTATGCCATTTTTGCAAATCTTTAACCTAGACCAATTTGGTTTTCACCATTAGTTGTATTATGTTACTAAACACTTATAACACTTTTGGAATCAAATAAATTCAAATAAAATCAAATTTGAACTCAAATTGTGATCACATGCACTAATGGTCAAATCTGCCATTTTTAGTCTGATCACTACTTTGATCCTCTGTATTTGGAGATTTTCAAACCAAACAAAACCAAATCCTTGCACCACATCCAAGTAAACATCAAGGTGAACAACTTTGGTAAAGACCACCAGTACAAATTCATCTTGCATCAAAAACTATGCTCAAGCAAAGTTGAGACTTTTTAACCAACTCAACATCACACCCACTTTGCAATTTTGCATTTCTTCTTATTTTTAAATTCCACCACCACCGTTGTGTGTCTCTGGTCATTTGCAACAAGTCCAACCAATCCAATTTCAAATTTTGGAATTGCATTGCATAGGGCAAATTGGACAAAAACTTGGAAAATTTAAATCTACTCAAATCCAAAACACTATTCTCAATAGTGCTTGGCCCAAACCCTCTCTCCACTTGTCTCAAACCTGTCCCCTGGTTCCCTCTAGCCCTAGCCCCATCATTGAAACCCTAGGAGGAGAGCTAAGCATGGCATAGCCATGGCCATGCCAGCCATGTTCCCCATGGACACCCTCTCCTCTCTCTTCTCTTCACCAGCCCTGGCCACCCCGCCAAATGGCGCCACCACACCCTCCTGCATCCACCGGCCCTAGCCCTTGTCGAGGAAGTTCCCTGCAGGCGCCAGACAAGCACGCGCCCATGGCGCCCGGACCATGCCGACGATGTCGTGGGCACGCCCACGGGCACGCACGGCGCACATGTCGCCTCGACATTCTGCGCCACCTCCGGCCCCCTCTCTCTTCCTTGAGCATCGCCGTGCCACCGCGAACACGTCGGAGACGCTCACGACACCGACCCACGCCCGCCGTTGCCGGAGAAGACGACCAAACCCCGCCTCGGGCGCGCAACACCTCGCGACCGCCCGACCGCGTTAGGCACCGCCTAGCCTGGCCAGCGCCGCCCAGAGAACCGCCTGGACATGCTGAACAGGATGCCGCCCTCACCTAGCTCGATAGCTCGCCGGAGAACCCGCGCCGTGATCGACATTGCCTCCGCACCCACGACACACCTCCGCGCCTATAAAAGGAAGCCTCCCTCGACGAATTCTTCACACCACCGCACTCACCTCTCCTCCCTCGACCTCCTAGCCACCTCGCCGCTCGACATTAGCCGCCGTAGCTCGCCAACTGCAACACCACTGCCGTGCGCCACCGCGGAAGCTCGCCGTCGATTGGAGCCACCCCAGGACGCACCGCTGGTACCAGGAGCTTCGCCGTCGTCGACATCATCTCCGCGCACACTGCCAACCACCGCTGGAGCCACGGTGAGCCCTTCGACCCCCTAGCCTTGCCGCGCCAGTGAGCTCCTCTCGCCGGCGACGACGACGAACCCGAGCCGTTAGATCTCAATCTAATCCAACGCCTCACACACCCCCGTACCGCTTCGCATTAAAAGAGAGGCTGACGGGTGGAGCCCACCCGTCAGGCAGCCCACGCGTGCTGGACGCGTGGTGGGCTGGCTTTCCTCGGTTTGAATCCAATTCGGCCCAGTTAGTTTCCCGCCGGCCCGTTTAATTCAAATTCGTTTTTCCAGCTTTGATTTAAATTTCAATACTGGCCCTGTTTTCAAAATTGAATAGAATCAGTTTGGCTCAGCCAAATTTGGTGAATTTTATGTTGATAGAAAGCTAGAGAAAAGATCTACACAACCCCACTGGTCTCATTTGGAGATTCATTGTAGAATTAATGTGACCAAAAAGAACAAGGCAGAGACTTTTGCAACTTCAAACAACTATTAAAAATCAACCAAAAAGGCTATTGAGTTGATTTCAACTCTCATAGATCACATTTCACATACTCTAATTGATTATGTAAAAATATGGCATGGTTACTTTGGGTGATCATGGCCTAGTTGAAATAAAGGACTATATGGCTATTATAGTCAATTGATATTGACCAAAACTATTATGTAAATTTTATGAGAAGCTTGCTCTCATTTAAATCTTGTCCCAAGTAACTTCATGTGATGTGGTGACCTTGGTCTACTTACTCTCACATTGAATTACTTGGAGATGTTAAATCATAAGTAGTTTTGTTAAATGGTATGAGGTATTCTACCTCAATTAAATTATTTTTCCCAAGTAATGTTGATGAATGGTTGACTTGGGTCAACATGGATTCATGCATGATTGTTGGAGGAAATTAAATCTTAACAAGATTCAATGAGAGGAAATTATTTCCTCAAAGAACTAAATGGAAACTCTAATCTACATATGCAATGAGAGGAAATTATTTTCCTTAAAGAAAGAAAACCAAATTCAACTAATATGTTATGTGTGTCAAGAGATTAGAATAGTTTTTGTGAAGCCATGGTGTGCTTAGTGTAGCTCTTGAACCTTGTTTGGTGATTGTTGTCTCGTATCCGTTTTTAGATGCTAGTACCGGAGACTATCAAGAGGAGGAGGGCTTCTACCAAGAAGAGGAAGAAAAGAACTGTGATCACTACCCCAACCAAGGCAAGCTGATATTCTTGCAAGTGCAAAGCTCTATTTGAGCAAGGAAACTTTACTTTTACCTTATGTGCAACAATCCCATCCTAAGCTTTTACCCTACAAGTTTTTACTTGGTTTATTAAGAAATTACTTTTATAGTTAACTTTGGTCTAAGTTTAGAGTGTTACTAGAGGAGCAAAGTTAGCCTCACAGATGGCCAAGCAAGCTAGCACCCCTCATAATTAGTGCTAGTGCTAACAAATAAAATTGACTACTCTAGATGGGAACTTGTGATTTGAAATGAAATGGAAAACTTTGGAATCATGAGTCATTCTATTGAAAGATCTTTGAAGGTGAATATGACTTGAATGACATGGTGGAATTTGATTAAAACTGATATTGTTTTGGATACGATACCTTTCCAGTTTTTGAGTACCCCCACAATACCTGATTATGGGTAGGGCTTAACTGGAAGTTTATACATCTTAGTATGGGTTCCCTCTGAACAAGCATCATAGGGGTTAAGCCGAGGCTGCCTCCGTAGAATGAGAAATGATGTGAAATGAGGTGAATGTACGGCCCAAGCCCTGTGCAGTTCCCAGGCTGACGGTTTGTCTTCACTGGGAGGCCAAGCTCATGGGGAGAGGTACCTATACTAGGGTATGTAAGTGAAAGGTTATGGTTGATGATCCGCGTACTGAGTTACGATGATTCGGGGTTATCCTTGACGGATGTAATCAAATGTTGTGGAACAAGTGTGCAACCTCTGCAGAGTGTAAATCTCATCGAATAGCCATGTCCACGGTTACGGACGGTTGGAAAGGCCATACTGTTACTCGGTGTCGGATAATTCTTGAAAATGTTGATGAAGTGAATGGTGACTTGACTTGAATCACAACTGAATTGTGGGAATGACACTAATGTTCCCACTTGAGTTAGTTAGCACATGAAGAGTCTTTTACCAAATACTTGTGAACTAAAACTGGCTTTATGCAAATTAAACTAGAGCTTAGCACCTCCTTACTAGAATTGATAATACTTACACTAGTATTAGTTTGCGAGTACTTAAAGTACTCACGGCTGTGTCCCTAGCTATTCAAATGGCAATAATATGAAGAGGAGCAGAACTACCAAGGTGACGACCAGCAGGACGCCTACGACAACTAGGAATCTTCTAAGGTCAAGCTTTGGCATGTGGACTAGATAGTCCCTTCTATTATGCTTCCGCTATGAATTGTGTTCGTTGGTCATCAGACCAACTATTTATGTAATATTGGATCATGTGATCTAAATTTGTAAGATGACTATGGTTTGTAATGAATGATGACTTATGATATCGACTGTTATGTCTCGCAACAACAATATTCCCGGGATTGCGATGTATGACATAATAGGCATCTGGACTTAAAAATCCGGGTGTTGACACCTTAACCTTGCGCGTTTCCCTCGAATCGGCAAGCTCCGTCTTCATCTTCGTCAACCTTGTACATGCCACCGTCTTCCTCCAAAATACACGCCACAGTCTTCATCGATCTTGTACGTACGCACGCCACCGTCTTCATTCATCTTCTATGCCGTCTTCATCTCTCTTCATCTTCAACACCGTCTTCGTATCTCTTCGACACCGTCTTCGTCATTGTACTCCGTCTTCTCCATCTTACAACCTTGAGTCCAACACATAGCTATGGACTTGACCTAAGATTGATTCTCAATGCAACCGTTAGTCCATAGGGATTGTCATCAATTACCAAAACCACACATGGGGTAATGGACATGTTCTTACAATCTCCCCCATTTTCGTAATTGATGACAATCTCTTTGAGTGGGTTTAGATATGGAATTTAGCGAACAACCCAAGTTGAAGATTTAGAACAAGCTCCCCCATAATATATGCATGTGTGAATGAACTTGAATTTCATTGCATATACCGGCAATTAAAGCCTAGCGGAGTATCCTCTAAATCTTCAACCATGCAAAGCAACAAATGCAAGGCATGAAAGGCAAATGCTTAAGAACCAACAAAAGCAATTCCCTTTAACCCTCCAAACTTCTCCCCCATTGACATCGATTGCCGAAATGGGTGAAAGGTTTAGAAGGACAATATAGTGAGTGTTCCTCCACAAGTTGTGCATTTCTTATAATTGTGAGTGAAATCAAATGCACATATTCAATGACAAATATTCGGAGGAAATCTGTCAACACCCGAATTTTTAAGTCCGGATGCCTATTATGTCATACATCGCAATCCCGGGAATATTGTTGTTGCGAGCCATAATAGTTAAGTATCACAGTCATCATTCATTACAAACCATATTGTCTTACAACTTGAATCACATGATCCATATTACACGAATAGTTGATCTATTGATCAATGAACAAACACAAGTTCATAGCGGAAGCGTAAAGATAATTGGACTCTCTAGTCCACAGGCCAACGCTTGACATTAGAAGCTCCTAGTTGTGGTAGACGTCCTGCTGATCGTCCTCCTCGTACTGCTGCTCGGCTTCATAGTCTGGCCATTTGAATAGCCAGGGACAAAGCCGTGAGTACTTTCAAGTACTCGCAAACTAATACTAATGTAAGTACTAACATTGCTATTGAGAGTGTTCTAAGCTCTAAGGTTATTTGCATAAAGCCAATTTTAGTTTAGAAACATTTTAGTAAACAACTCCTCATGTGCTAACTAACTCAAGTGGCAACATTAGTGTCATTCCCACAACTCTGTTGTGATTCAAATTCAAAGTCACCATTCAAGATCAAGTTAAAAATTCACCGAGTCACAAAGATATAAATTTTGATGACGGAAACAGTATGGCCTTTCCAATTGTCTATAACCGCGGACGCGGCTATTCGAATAGGTTTACACTCTGCAGAGGTTGCACACTTGTGCCACAACATTTGATTACATCCATCAGGGATGAACCCCGAATAATCGTAACTCAGTACGCGTATCATCAACCGTTAACCTTTCACTTACACATCCTAGTATAGGCACCTCTCCCCATGAGCTTGGCCTCCCGGTGATAACCAACTGTTATCCCGGGAACTGCACAGGGCTTGGCCGTACAATTCACATCATGTCACTTTCAACGGAGGCGGCCTCGGCATAACCCCTATGACGCTTGTTCAGAGGGAACCCATACTAAGACACATAAATTTCCAGCTAAGCCCTACCCATAATCAGGTATTGTGGGGGTAATCAAAAATTGGAATGGTATCGCATCCAACTCAATCATCAGTTTTGAGCCATTTCACCAAGTCAAATTCATGTCATATTCACCTTCAAAAATCTTTCAATGGAAATGACTCATCATTCCAAGGTTTTCACCATCATCATTTCACAAACACATGTTCCCATCTAGAGTATTCATTTTTAATTTAGCACTAGCATCTAGGTATGAGGGGTGCTAAGTACTTTGCTTTACTTCTAGGCTAACTTTTATATTCTTGTACTAATCCAACACTAACCAAGTGAATCATGAATCAAAAAGTACTTTGATAAACAAAAGTAAATAAAGCTTGTAAAGTAAAACTGGGAAGTAGGATCATGAACATAAAGTAAATGGGTAATGCCTTGCTCATGGTGAGCTTTGCACTTTGCAAGAGTATTATCTTGCCTTGGTTGGGGAATTGGTCAAAGTGGTCTTCTTCTCCTTGGAAGTAGACCTCCTCCTCCTCTTGATACTCCTCGGTACTAGCGTCTAAAATACGAATACGGGGTACACAATCATCATACCAAACTTATTTACTAAACTAGGTACACTCATGATTCACACTACTTAAACTAGCATCACACATTACTATTAAGTTGGTGGAGGTGTTTTCTTATTTAGGAAAAATAATTTCCTCTCATAGTAACTTAGGTGTTAATTTTAATTACTTAGAGAAATAATTTCCTCTCATTATCTTATTAAGATTTAATTTCTCTCATGAATAATATGTGATCTAGGTTGACCAAAGTCAACCTCTTCACACTTATCATTTGAGAAAATGATTTAAATGAGGTGTAACACCTCATACAATTTAATTCTAACATGGTAAAGATTTAATATCATCAACAATTCATATGAGACCTAAATGACCAGAGTCTCTACCTCATTTTGAAATGTTCATGACAAGATTTAAATGAGAGAAACACTCCCATAATTTATTAATAGTTTTGGACAATATCTTTGACTAGAAATAGTCATATAGTTCTTTAATTAAATTAGGCCATGATCATTCAAAGTAAGCATGGCATATTTTTGAAGAAACAATTAGTACAAGTGTAATGTTATTTATAGGAGTTGGAATTAACTTAAAAGCATTTGTGGTTGATTTTTAATAATTATTCTAAGGCGAGAAAGTCCATGTCTTGTTTATTTTCGTACTTTAATTCTATAACAGATCTAGGGTTCAATCCAGTGGCATTGTGTAGATAAAATTCTAAGCTTTCCAAATATATAAAATTTGTAAAATTTGGCCAAGTAGATTTGTCCCTATTAAATTTTAAAGTTTACATCAGATTGCATATTTCTCTATTTGGAATTTTCGAATTTGAAAACGTGGGCTGGCGGGAAACTGTTGGGCTGCGCATAGAGAGAAAGATATGGGCCGGCCCAGCTTTGCAGCACGCCAGCTGACAAGGTGGGATCCACCTGTCATTGGGTTATAATGCGCGAAGCGGTACGGTGAGAGGAGGGCCGTGCGATTAGAGATGAGATAGACGACCATGAGGGGTCATCTTCTCCGGCGAGATTGGGACTTCGGGAGGCAGAGGTAGGGGGTCGGAGAGGTCGTCGGAGCTCCGGCGATTGTCGGAGTTGTGCGCCGCGACGTTGGAGTAGATGAGGAAGGTCCTGGAAGCAGCTTGCGTCGTCGGGGCGGCCTCCTTCTCCGGCGAGCTTCGGCTATCGTGGGCGGCGATGATCTTGCAATTGGTGGCCTCCGGTGGCTAATCGAGCAAGGTGAGTGGTCGAGGAGAGGCTGTGTGAGGAGGGGAAGATGAGGGCATGCTCAATTTGAGAGGAGAGGTGCTCCTTTTATAGTTGCGGGAGGTGGTTGTGGCGCTCGACTAGGGTCGCCGTCGTCGTCCCCATTCCAGGGCTGCGAAGAGGCAAGGTGTAACACCCCAACTTTTGCAACCTTGTTTATTTGTCCATAATGCAAAAATTAGGGGGAACAAAAACTTTTTCTATAGACTAATTAACATGAATTGCCTTGATCTGTTTGTTATGATGAATTGCCTTGATCTGTTGGTAGATAAATTGTCTTGATTTGCTTGTTGAGTTTTGTTTTGAGCTACCCTTAATAACAACACCTCTAGTGGTTAAACAAGCAACTCACTAAATAAAACACATGTGTGGCTTAGGAAGAATTGTTTTTTTTACTACAATCAAACCTCCCTCCTGATGGCAACATGAGTGTGCCTACTTATAAGATTCCAACTGTGGCAGTTGATATCTTAGCACCCACAACTGTTTTTGGGGACCTCGGTGCATGGATCTCTTCTATACAACACCCTCTGCAACTTTCACATCTTACATGTCACATCCTCCACTTGCAACTCTTATAATCACTTGATCCGGTATCCTATCCAATGTTTCAGCACCGGATCACTTCTTCCTCTTTTACCTCTTGTGTTTATTTAATCCAATTTTAATATCCACAAAACCAAGAGTAGGTATGATGGGTACATTTTGTAGCCACCATCTACCCTTGAGAACACTCCTTCCTAAATTAGTTTTCTTTCTCAAAAACCCTATTGTTTTTCTTCCCTGGTTTTAGCCACAAAAAAATCACTCCTTGTTATTAAAACTCCTTAAATGTTTTCTTCAAATAACAAGAGAGATTGTGGATGGTATTTTGTATCATCCCATTCCCTTCAACCCAAAAAGACTTTCTATAAAGGCATTTGATTTTCTTCCTTCTTTTAAGTGCATGGTTTTGGTACATGTGCCATCCTTGCACCTTTTGATAACACAAGGGAAAAATCTATTTGGCATTATTATGCAAGTAGACCCATTTTGTTTTAAAAATCATTGGATCTCTTTCAAAATGTTTTCAAAGGAAAGTTCATATAAACCCTATCCAACCTTTTTGATCAACTCTCATAGTGGTGGAGACCCACCTCCGTAAAGTTCCAGATCTAATTAACAACTTCCATTCATTCATCACATCTCACTCTTGTATGGTTTACCATCATCATCTTGACCTCATGTTGATGGCTTATGCCACCATATTCATCCTTGTGAGTATGGTTACTTCACTCACCATCTCTCCTAGCCTTGCTTTACCATTGTCTAAATCACCATCACCACCATCATCTCTTGGACACATCTTTTATCAGGTCAGAATGCCACCACCATCTACTTTAGCACCCTTGTGCATTAGTATCACTTTGCCTAAAATTCTATATCTTTTTAGGCCACCATTTTAGTATTTTGTGAGGCACTCAACCTTGGGTGGCATGCGTGTGTAGCAATGCTCTCTTGTTGATCACTTGTGCATGGCCAAAAATATGTGGCCAGCCATGCCATGGCACACATGCACCATGCCTCTCCATTTCCCTCTCTCTCACATAATTGTCCCACCTTGGTAAGCCTCCCACTTTTGTCCCTTCCCCATGCCACTAATAATTTCAGCTTTGGTCAAATTCTTCCCCCACAAGCCAGCCTCCCAACTAACCCAATCAATGAAGAGGCTACCTCCCAACCAACCCAATAAATGAGGAGGCAGCCCACCCCCTCTCCCTCTATATAAAGGGGCTTGGCAGCCCACCCCCTCCTCACTTGCTCTCACTTTTCCACTCCCCACTCTTTCCTCCACTCCCACACACTCTCCTCCACCTCTTCCCCACGAAAATGGTGCTCCCCTTGCTCCCATGGCCGTCCATGGCCATGGCAAGCCACCAAGATGAAGCTCTCCCTCTCCCTCAAGCTCCTCCTCACCATGAGAGCCTCCCTCTCTTTCTTCTCCCCAACCCTAGATGGTTTTCTCTCCTCTTCTTCTTCCTCCCTTGCTAAGATTGGATCTTGATGCAGGTGCATGTTGGTCCAAGCATGGAGAAGCTTGAGCTATCCTCAGATCTGAAGTTCTTGAGCAAAGTTCGTCCAAATCCCTGCAGTAATTTCTGCTATCTTGCTGTTTCAGATTCTGTACGATTTTGTAAAATCCTCCAAAACTCGTGTGTAGGGCCAAATCGAGTGATTCAAATTTCCACGGATAGGTATTGAAAAGGTCTACAACTTGGCGTTGGTCTCATCCTCAAATTCGTTACGGATTTTGCATGGTAAATAAAGTTCTGCAAACATGCAGAATCACTGTTTGTTAGATTTCTCCCGTTTTACAAAACCTTTTTGAGCAAATTAAACTGTGGGTGAAAGCCCTCTCCAATACCTTCATTTTGGCGGTGGTTTCACTTCGATTGACCTCCTGAAACTGAAATGGTTCACAGATCAAGATCTGGTCAGATCTGACTTGCTCGAATTAAATCAGGAGCTTGGGAACGAATTTTTGAATGAAACCAACTGGGTAAGAACCACCTATTCAATACCTTTCGGATGCAGCAGACCTCATATTTTTATGATTTGTGTATGATTTTTGATGAATTAAACTTGTTCTGTATGTTCTGCAGACATGGCTGTTAGCTTTTAATTCATCAAAAATCCATTTTTGAACCTAATTGAGTGATTCCACTTCTGTAGGATTACTGAATGTTTTCTTAATCATCTCAAACAAGTTTCAAACCTTTATCTGTTCTGCAACTCCATAGTTAAAGCAAATGGTGAAAACATGCAGTAAACTTGTAAATACATTTGTGAGAGTTTCAGAAATAATTTGAACCCAAATCCAATTGTTTGTGAATCTCTGTTTAAATATCTTTCAAATGCCAGTGGCCTCATATTTTTAGGATTTTTCTACGATTTATGGCTTACAGATCTTGTTTTCTGTACAGTCAGACTCAAAGAAATTCCTAAAATTGTAGGTTTAATATTTTTGGGTGATTCTAATTGGGTTAGTCTTGTATTAGTACTGGCTATATAGGAAAAATATTACTAGTCTATGTTCATACATATTTGTTACTGTTAGTAATGTTTATGTGTGACATGCATTTTTGAAGCAAAACTTTTTGGTTTATTTAAAACCCTTGACCAACTCTTTTTAGTAGAGATGGGCAACCCTTGTTTTATGCTTGCAAAATAAAACCTCTGCAACCTAACATTAGCTCTTTTGTTTTGCTTAAGTTTTCAAATGATGTGGAATATGGTTTGCTTCCTATTTTGGATGTTGTGTTATGTGAGCAAACTAAGTTAGGAAAACTGTTTTCTACTTTTACAAAAATGTTAGAAAATGTTTTGTGAATGTATTTGATGTCAAACTAATGCTCTTGTCCTCTTTATGATGTTATCTACCAGGGGATGTTTGGTTTATACCATGGTGATAACCGAGAGAGGCAATTGCTAAGTCATGGCACTCTCATACCTTCACTAGGTAAATAGATTGGGTTCTCTTTTAGTTGCTTTGTAGTACCTATAAGTCTTTTGTATGTTAGCCCTTAGTAAAGTGGTTAGCTATTGATTGTTGAATGTTGCATGCTTGTTATGTTTGGAGCAATGTGATTGATTGTGTTCCTTTTATATTTTCCGACGATAGATGCGAACAATTCCGGAGAAGAAGAAGAAGTGGATTGGACAAGGATTCTTTATATGTTGTTGGAATTCTTATATTGATGGAGTTGAAGAAGTCCAGGGACACATAAGCCAAGGCAAGCCATCTTTTGATCTCTGATTGTTGAATTACATATTGTGGTTACTTTGTTGTTAATCGTGTCTCTCGATCTATGTTGTGTGGTATCTACTTAAGTTGATGGAGCATGTTCACCGTGAGCATGTTGATTATCTTTGACACCCATCTACATTTCCCCTTTTTGGAAATGGTGATCATAACCATTATCTTGGTGTACCCTCTAAGTGTGATGGTATGCCCACCTACCTTGAGTGTGTCGACCTCTTGACATCCTTCTTGCACCCCTTAGAGGTATGATGGTTAGCATCATTCCCTCTTGTTGATGCTATACATACTTACTCCCAAGTATGTTGAACCTCTTTTTGATGCCATGCATACTTTCTCTCAAGTATGTTGAACCCCTTGTTGATGTTACGCATACTTACTCTCAAGTATGTTGATCCCCTTGTTGCTATGCATGCTTACCCTGAGCATGTATGCCCCCTTGACCACCTATTTTTATCATCTTCTTAGGGGTATGATGATTAACATTATGACCCTTGTTGAATCATTCTACTTATGTTGTCCCTATGCATGCTTATTCTAAGTATGTATGATCCCCTTAACACCTCAACTATCATCTCCTTAGTGGTATGATGGCTAGCATCGTGCCATCATTGTATCTTAGCTCTTACATAAAACTTTAGGTTGGGAACCCCTCAAGGTTTACCTTGTTGTAAATGTTTATGAAAACCTTGGGTGAGGCAATCTTACCCAAGCGTATGGTTTATGAAAGGAAAGGATCTTGACAAAGATGGTTGGAAAGAGGAAGGTGTGTGTGTGACTTGGGTTTTGAGAAAAACGACACATGGTTCTTTGTATTCGCCGGAACAATTACACGAGCGCAACCATAGCTACTCCAACGTGGGCACGGGGCTTAACTTGACGTTTGTTCTTCTTAGCATGAGGCACCGCACAACTATACAAGGGTACGGTTACCCCCGAGTCCGGGTTGTCGAGGTTGGGACAATAGTATAACGGGAGGCCTTCGGGGCTGACCCGTCCGGAAGACACTATGGGTCTCCTGGCTTGGCGGTGGAGCCACGCTCTAGAGGAGGTGAGCTGCCACGGTGCCGGGGAGGTACATACTCCATAGGGTAGGACCTCGTGTTAAGTCGAATGGGCGAAAGGTTATGTCCGGGTATCCATCGTGGCATATGTCGTTATGCGGGGATGATGCCCACACGATAGGTATCCGGATAGTTGTGGTGAAAGTGTGCAAACTCTGCAGAGTCAAAACTATTCGAATAGCCGCGTCCGCGGTCATGGACGGTTGGGATGGCCGTTACAGTAGCCGTGTCGAGTTTTGGTTTTGAAAATGATTTCCAAAGGAAATGTGTGTTGGAAGTACCGGAAGGGTACGGGAAAGATGGTGTGCCGACCATGTGGAGATGGTCGAGGAAAATGAAACAAAAGAGGGTGACCCTTCCTAGTGGTTCATGTAGAGGAACTCTGCTTTAACAAAGATATAGAGATGTCATAGGAATTTCTTAGTGTCCCCTTCAACTGTGATGTGGGATGCTATATCCACAAGAGAAACTGATTCTCTTTCACATGCTATATCCACAAGAGAAACTGATTCTCTTTCACATGCTATATCCACCAGAGAAACTATTCTTCCTCTCTTGTCTTCTTTAGTTAGAATTGTTATCACCTTCTTGATGGTTTGCGAGTACAATTCAAATGTACTCACGGCTTTGTCCCCGGCTATTTACTTGGCCAGACACTGGAGGACTTTGACAGATGAAGAAGGAGTTGACGACGTCTATGCGAGCTAGGAACGTCTTCCCGGCCGCTTGCTTCGTAGGGTTAAGGCGGATGACTTGGGCTCTACGCCGTCGAAGTGATTCTCGCTACTACGATGATTAGATTAGGCCCGTCGAGGCTATCTTGTAAAGATGGGTCATGTGACTTTATTGTAATTTTCTTATTCCGTTTTGTAAAGGATGATGTAGTTTGATATCAGTTCGGTTATGTGTTCACGGCACACTGATCATGGGAACGTGAACTGTATACATAACAGGGTATTTCGGACAGCTAGTCCGGGGTCCCCACAGTAGCTGGTATCGAGCCATCCTGATCGTAGGAGACCTTAGTTAACATGGACGTTAGTTAGGAAACAAGTACTTGGGCAAAACTATTTACCAAACAAATTCTTTCGTTAGTCGGAAGCATAGCTTCTACTCCTCTTGTTTCTTCAAAACTTCTAAATTCTTATCTCTCCGCTTTATAGAAGTGTTTAAAAATTCTTACTCTATTGTCTCATCCACTTCAAACCTACATATTGGACGATGTCCCCGACTCACACCGGAGACTCGAAGTCGAAGATGCATCACCCTTTTATGAAGTCTCACGCATCTCCAACAGCAGCTATTGAAGGTTGGATGCCGACTTAGTCGTGCTCATGTAGGGATGATAACATCAAGTCTTTGGTTTTCACCAAAATCTGTCAAGGAGCTGACCTTCTTCCTCCATGGGCTTGCACTTTTTGCAGTCGTCGAGGATCAAGTCCTCAGTTCTTGACTAGTAATTTTTAGGCCAGCCACTGGAAGTTGCAACTTTGGGAGTACCTCAACAACTACCCCACTGAAGACCTCACGTCCCCGAGATGTTTACAACAGAAGACTGCACAGTTTTTGCCTCCACCTCAACATCGACGAGTCAACATCAGGCCTGCGTCACCACCAACTGTTACAAGGATCCCTATTGAAGTCGATGCCAGCGAGATGAAGACGTCGACATATGTGACCAGCCCCCAAACCAATAGGATGGATAGGACAAACTCAATCGCTTTGATTGAGCTACCCCCGCGCATTAGGAATTTCTGGGTACTTAGAGTACCATGTCTGGTTTGATGGTTGCTTGTAGTTCCGTAGTGTGCTGCCTTGAGTGTTTGTATCTGTTTGCTGTGTGCATGTATGTCTTGCTATTTAGACGTTCCCGCCCTTTTTAATTGTTTGAAATTTGTGAAACGAAATCAAAAATGGAAATCGACGATGTATCGTGTTTTGCTAATAAAAATAGTTTGGTAGCTCCGATTGATGTGATTCCAATTGCACTAGAACCAGTATGAAATTATCTTTCAGATACAACTGACCTTGTATTTTTAGGATTTTTGTGTGATTTTTAATAAATAAAACTTGATCGCTGTTTCTGGTTAGTATTTTGAGTCTCAAAAATTGAAAAATAAATATTTTTGAATGATTCCAATTGTGATGATCTTGTTTTGTTGCTGTGCATCTAGGAAAAATACCAGTAGCCTCTGTTAGTGGTATTTTGTCTCTGGTTATGTTTGTATGGGTGTCACCGGCAATGATAGGATTAAAGTTTGTCTCGCCTTTGTATTGCTAACTGCTAGTTAGTTGGGTAGGTTAACGAAAGACTCTAACTCTAAACCCGTTAGCAGTTGTTTCTCAACCGTCAGGGGAAACTAACTCAGACCCCTATCTACGCCGACTACTTTCAAGGTCATCTGAAGCATCTCTACTACGCCAACAAAGCAAAGGCCAATACCTTCAAGATCCGCTGAAGCATCTCCACTTCATCAAGAAAGCAGAAGCCCCTACCTTGAAGAGTGACTGCACCTCTGCAAGAAGACATGCATACTAACTTTGTCTAACCTTGGAGTATAATCGCGCTAACCTCGAGGATATCTTTTTGAAACCACCCTCTAACACACCATCTAACAAGCCGAGAGAACAATAGCGTCGGACCCAAGTTACATCACATGGTTCATCCGTTCCTCATCAAGTGAAGCTCATGAAGATACCTCAAGACTCAAGATTAGGTGTATTTTACCTACTCACTTCTTAAGTGGTATAAGTCAACACTGACCCTCAAGCTGAAGATTGTCTTCGACGGCCTTCGTTGCTGCTTCATATGGATACCAACCAGGCGTTTCATCGACTTACTAACTTACTGCGCGTTATATGGTCTAATAAACACCGTGAGTGCCTCTTGAAGTCGTGGACTACACATCGTCTCCTGAAGATTCTTCAACTGAATACGGAAGATCGACGACTTTTTCGGAAGCCCAGACAGGACTACAAGGCAGAAGCTCTGAGTTTTTCCGAAACCCGATGAAAAATCCTAAGGGTGGAAGACTTCGTCTTCCACTAAAAACTGGAGCTGACCCTAAAAATTTAAACCTTTCTAAAACACCGTTGGGAATTTGGGATGCACTAACTTCCCTTGAAGCTGTGGACTGCACCTCGCTCCCTGAAGATGCTTCAACTCAAGACGAGAGAAAGATCACTTCTTCGAAAGCACTGACAAGACCCTTGGCCGAAGCTTAGAGTTTTTAAACCCCCCCTATGAACAATTTTAAGGGTGGAAGACTTCGTCTTCCACTGAAATTTAAAGTTAACTCTAAATTTTTTTCAACCCTGCTAAAGCACTGCTGGAGTGCGCTAACTCTCCTTGAATCGTGGACTCCAACACCTGCATGGAGTAGTCAACCTCTTCATGAAGCTCGCCATCGGCAGAAAATCCATCATGTCTCCCAGAAGATGAAGCAACCACCTTCTCTCCAACGGCACGTCTACAGTAGAATGGAGTCTAACCTTAGCTAAACTTTACAACCCCTCTAGTTCTACGCTCAGTAATCTCGGGACGAGATTAGTTTAAGGGTGGAAGATCTGTAACACCCCAACTTTTGCAACCTTGTTTATTTGTCCATAATGCAAAAATTAGGGGGAACAAAAACTTTTTCTATAGACTAATTAACATGAATTGCCTTGATCTGTTTGTTATGATGAATTGCCTGGATCTGTTGGTAGATAAATTGTCTTGATTTGCTTGTTGAGTTTTGTTTTGAGCTACCCTTAATAACAACACCTCTAGTGGTTAAACAAGCAACTCACTAAATAAAACACATGTGTGGCTTAGGAAGAATTGTTTTTTTTACTACAATCAAACCTCCCTCCTGATGGCAACATGAGTGTGCCTACTTATAAGATTCCAACTGTGGCAGTTGATATCTTAGCACCCACAACTGTTTTTGGGGACCTCAGTGCATGGATCTCTTCTATACAACACCCTCTGCAACTTTCACATCTTACATGTCACATCCTCCACTTGCAACTCTTATAATCACTTGATCTGGTATCCTATCCAATGTTTCAGCACCAGATCACTTCTTCCTCTTTTACCTCTTGTGTTTATTTAATCCAATTTTAATATCCACAAAACCAAGAGTAGGTATGATGGGTACATTTTGTAGCCACCATCTACCCTTGAGAACACTCCTTCCTAAATTAGTTTTCTTTCTCAAAAACCCTATTGTTTTTCTTCCCTGGTTTTAGCCACAAAAAAATCACTCCTTGTTATTAAAACTCCTTAAATGTTTTCTTCAAATAACAAGAGAGATTGTGGATGGTATTTTGTATCATCCCATTCCCTTCAACCCAAAAAGACTTTCTATAAAGGCATTTGATTTTCTTCCTTCTTTTAAGTGCATGGTTTTGGTACATGTGCCATCCTTGCACCTTTTGATAACACAAGGGAAAAATCTATTTGGCATTATTATGCAAGTAGACCCATTTTGTTTTAAAAATCATTGGATCTCTTTCAAAATGTTTTCAAAGGAAAGTTCATATAAACCCTATCCAACCTTTTTGATCAACTCTCATAGTGGTGGAGACCCACCTCTGTAAAGTTCCAGATCTAATTAACAACTTCCATTCATTCATCACATCTCACTCTTGTATGGTTTACCATCATCATCTTGACCTCATGTTGATGGCTTATGCCACCATATTCATCCTTGTGAGTATGGTTACTTCACTCACCATCTCTCCTAGCCTTGCTTTACCATTGTCTAAATCACCATCACCACCATCATCTCTTGGACACATCTTTTATCGAGTCGAATGCCACCACCATCTACTTTAGCACCCTTGTGCATTAGTATCACTTTGCCTAAAATTCTATATCTTTTTAGGCCACCATTTTAGTATTTTGTGAGGCACTCAACCTTGGGTGGCATGCGTGTGTAGCAATGCTCTCTTGTTGATCACTTGTGCATGGCCAAAAATATGTGGCCAGCCATGCCATGGCACACATGCACCATGCCTCTCCATTTCCCTCTCTCTCACATAATTGTCCCACCTTGGTAAGCCTCCCACTTTTGTCCCTTCCCCATGCCACTAATAATTTCAGCTTTGGTCAAATTCTTCCCCCACAAGCCATCCTCCCAACTAACCCAATCAATGAAGAGGCTACCTCCCAACCAACCCAATAAATGAGGAGGCAGCCCACCCCCTCTCCCTCTATATAAGGGGCTTGGCAGCCCACCCCCTCCTCACTTGCTCTCACTTTTCCACTCCCCACTCTTTCCTCCACTCCCACACACTCTCCTCCACCTCTTCCCCACGAAAATGGTGCTCCCCTTGCTCCCATGGCCGTCCATGGCCATGGCAAGCCACCAAGATGAAGCTCTCCCTCTCCCTCAAGCTCCTCCTCACCATGAGAGCCTCCCTCTCTTTCTTCTCCCCAACCCTAGATGGTTTTCTCTCCTCTTCTTCTTCCTCCCTTGCTAAGATTGGATCTTGATGCAGGTGCATGTTGGTCCAAGCATGGAGAAGCTTGAGCTATCCTCAGATCTGAAGTTCTTGAGCAAAGTTCGTCCAAATCCCTGCAGTAATTTCTGCTATCTTGCTGTTTCAGATTCTGTATGATTTTGTAAAATCCTCCAAAACTCGTGTGTAGGGCCAAATCGAGTGATTCAAATTTCCACGGATAGGTATTGAAAAGGTCTACAACTTGGCGTTGGTCTCATCCTCAAATTCGTTACGGATTTTGCATGGTAAATAAAGTTCTGCAAACATGCAGAATCACTGTTTGTTAGATTTCTCCCGTTTTACAAAACCTTTTTGAGCAAATTAAACTGTGGGTGAAAGCCCTCTCCAATACCTTCATTTTGGCGGTGGTTTCACTTCGATTGACCTCCTGAAACTGAAATGGTTCACAGATCAAGATCTGGTCAGATCTGACTTGCTCGAATTAAATCAGGAGCTTGGGAACGAATTTTTGAATGAAACCAACTGGGTAAGAACCACCTATTCAATACCTTTCGGATGCAGCAGACCTCATATTTTTATGATTTGTGTATGATTTTTGATGAATTAAACTTGTTCTGTATGTTCTGCAGACATGGCTGTTAGCTTTTAATTCATCAAAAATCCATTTTTGAACCTAATTGAGTGATTCCACTTCTGTAGGATTACTGAATGTTTTCTTAATCATCTCAAACAAGTTTCAAACCTTTATCTGTTCTGCAACTCCATAGTTAAAGCAAATGGTGAAAACATGCAGTAAACTTGTAAATACATTTGTGAGAGTTTCAGAAATAATTTGAACCCAAATCCAATTGTTTGTGAATCTCTGTTTAAATATCTTTCAAATGCCAGTGGCCTCATATTTTTAGGATTTTTCTACGATTTATGGCTTACAGATCTTGTTTTCTGTACAGTCAGACTCAAAGAAATTCCTAAAATTGTAGGTTTAATATTTTTGGGTGATTCTAATTGGGTTAGTCTTGTATTAGTACTGGCTATATAGGAAAAATATTACTAGTCTATGTTCATACATATTTGTTACTGTTAGTAATGTTTATGTGTGACATGCATTTTTGAAGCAAAACTTTTTGGTTTATTTAAAACCCTTGACCAACTCTTTTTAGTAGAGATGGGCAACCCTTGTTTTATGCTTGCAAAATAAAACCTCTCGCAACCTAACATTAGCTCTTTTGTTTTGCTTAAGTTTTCAAATGATGTGGAATATGGTTTGCTTCCTATTTTGGATGTTGTGTTATGTGAGCAAACTAAGTTAGGAAAACTGTTTTCTACTTTTACAAAAATGTTAGAAAATGTTTTGTGAATGTATTTGATGTCAAACTAATGCTCTTGTCCTCTTTATGATGTTATCTACCAGGGGATGTTTGGTTTATACCATGGTGATAACCGAGAGAGGCAATTGCTAAGTCATGGCACTCTCATACCTTCACTAGGTAAATAGATTGGGTTCTCTTTTAGTTGCTTTGTAGTACCTATAAGTCTTTTGTATGTTAGCCCTTAGTAAAGTGGTTAGCTATTGATTGTTGAATGTTGCATGCTTGTTATGTTTGGAGCAATGTGATTGATTGTGTTCCTTTTATATTTTCCGGCGATAGATGCGAACAATTCCGTGAGAAGAAGAAGAAGTGGATTGGACAAGGATTCTTTATATGTTGTTGGAATTCTTATATTGATGGAGTTGAAGAAGTCCAGGGGACACATAAGCCAAGGCAAGCCATCTTTTGATCTCTGATTGTTGAATTACATATTGTGGTTACTTTGTTGTTAATCGTGTCTCTCAATCTATGTTGTGTGGTATCTACTTAAGTTGATGGAGCATGTTCACCGTGAGCATGTTGATTATCTTTGACACCCATCTACATTTCCCCTTTTTGGAAATGGTGATCATAACCATTATCTTGGTGTACCCTCTAAGTGTGATGGTATGCCCACCTACCTTGAGTGTGTCGACCTCTTGACATCCTTCTTGCACCCCTTAGAGGTATGATGGTTAGCATCATTCCCTCTTGTTGATGCTATACATACTTACTCCCAAGTATGTTGAACCTCTTTTGATGCCATGCATACTTTCTCTCAAGTATGTTGAACCCCTTGTTGATGTTACGCATACTTACTCTCAAGTATGTTGATCCCCTTGTTGCTATGCATGCTTACCACTGAGCATGTATGCCCCTTGACCACCTATTTTTATCATCTTCTTAGGGGTATGATGATTAACATTATGACCCTTGTTGAATCATTCTACTTATGTTGTCCCTATGCATGCTTATTCTAAGTATGTATGATCCCCTTAACACCTCAACTATCATCTCCTTAGTGGTATGATGGCTAGCATCGTGCCATCATTGTATCTTAGCTCTTACATAAAACTTTAGGTTGGGAACCCCTCAAGGTTTACCTTGTTGTAAATGTTTATGAAAACCTTGGGTGAGGCAATCTTACCCAAGCGTATGGTTTATGAAAGGAAAGGATCTTGACAAAGATGGTTGGAAAGAGGAAGGTGTGTGTGTGACTTGGGTTTTGAGAAAAACGACACATGGTTCTTTGTATTCGCCCGGAACAATTACACAGCGCAACCATAGCTACTCCAACGTGGGCACGGGGCTTAACTTGACGTTTGTTCTTCTTAGCATGAGGCACCGCACAACTATACAAGGGTACGGTTACCCCCGAGTCCGGGTTGTCGAGGTTGGGACAATAGTATAACGGGAGGCCTTCGGGGCTGACCCGTCCGGAAGACACTATGGGTCTCCCGGCTTGGCGGTGGAGCCACGCTCTAGAGGAGGTGAGCTGCCACGGTGCCGGGGAGGTACATACTCCATAGGGTAGGACCTCGTGTTAAGTCGAATGGGCGAAAGGTTATGTCCGGTATCCATCGTGGCATATGTCGTTATGCGGGGATGATGCCCACACGATAGGTATCCGGATAGTTGTGGTGAAAGTGTGCAAACTCTCGCGAGTCAAAACTATTCGAATAGCCGCGTCCGCGGTCATGGACGGTTGGGATGGCCGTTACAGAGCCGTGTCGAGTTTTGGTTTTGAAAATGATTTCCAAAGGAAATGTGTGTTGGAAGTACCGGAAGGGTACGGGAAAGATGGTGTGCCGACCATGTGGAGATGGTCGAGGAAAATGAAACAAAAGAGGGTGACCCTTCCTAGTGGTTCATGTAGAGGAACTCTGCTTTAACAAAGATATAGAGATGTCATAGGAATTTCTTAGTGTCCCCTTCAACTCGTGATGTGGGATGCTATATCCACAAGAGAAACTGATTCTCTTTCACATGCTATATCCACAAGAGAAACCGATTCTCTTTCACATGCTATATCCACCGGAGAAACTATTCTTCCTCTCTTGTCTTCTTTAGTTAGAATTGTTATCACCTTCTTGATGGTTTGCGAGTACAATTCAAATGTACTCACTGGCTTTGTCCCCGGCTATTTACTTGGCCAGACCCGGAGGACTTTGACAGATGAAGAAGGAGTTGACGACGTCTATGCGAGCTAGGAACGTCTTCCCGCTCGGCTTGCTCGTAGGGTTAAGGCAGATGACTTGGGCTCTACGCTGCTGAAGTGATTCTGCTACTCTGATGATTAGATTAGGCCCGTCGAGGCTATCTTGTAAAGATGGGTCATGTGACTTTATTGTAATTTTCTTATTCCGTTTTGTAAAGGATGATGTAGTTTGATATCAGTTCGGTTATGTGTTCACGGCACACTGATCATGGGAACGTGAACTGTATACATAACAGGGTATTTCGGACAGCTAGTCCGGGGTCCCCACAGAAGGAGTGGGCGCGTACGATTGCTGGTGTCCTGGCGAAGCTGACGCGCGTGATGGTGGTGAAGACAAGGCTCGGATGCGACTACGAGGTGGACGAGAGCTTGCAGACCCGTGGCGCGTCGCGTCGACGATGACTATGGCCACGGCGTTCCTGCGGTCAAACGACGGTATCTGCGAGCTTGCCGGTGTCCTCGGCGCGTCTACCGGCGAGCGGAGCAGGTGAGTGGAGGCGAGGAGTGTCGGCGCTCGTCACGCTCCGGCGCGTCCGGGGTGAGTGCCATGCGCGCACTGGCGCGTGCATGGGCGTGTCTGGGCGAGTCTGGGCGTGGCGATTTATGCCCGTTGCGGTGCGATTCTTGGTCGTGGCTTGGTCTAGTCATGCTCAGGTGAGTGAGAGGAAGGGGAAGGACATGGTGGAGCAGGCCAGAAGCGACCAGAGAGGGCGATGGCATGAGGTGGACGTGCCATGCCACGACATGGCATGCTCTTGTCGATGTGATCAAGCAGGGGTGCAAGGCAAGTGGTGGAGATGATGCAGTGAGGTGAGAGGAAGCTCCAGAGATGCAGAGGAGGCTCAGGCTTGGACTAAGTCTCCTCCATTTTCCAGCATGGGCACTAATAGATACCCTGCCTAGAAGGTGTTTGATGAAATGCCCGAAAGAAAATATTTTTTAAATTTTGCAAATCTTTTTGGTGGGTTGTAATCATATATTATTTGAAGTATATTGGTGGTGGTGGTGGTCAAAATGGAGTGTAATTGCAAAATCTCATTTTGCACATAATCTTGAATTTGTTTCAATGTCTCCACTTGGCTTGCTTCTCATTTGAATGTGAGACAGAGTTTGGGGTGATGGGTTTGGGCAAAGTTGTTCTCCTTGATGTTGTCTTGGATGAGGTGCAAAGAGTTGGCCAAGTGTAGAAGAGAAATCTCAAAAACCAGGGGCTCAAAGTGGGTATCATGTTGAAATTGTCACATGTGACCATAATCATATGTGATCTCAATTTGGATTCAATTTTTATTTGAGTTTGCTTGTTTCCAAAAGTGTTAATAAGTGTTTAGTATCCATTTAAAACCAATGGTGCAAACCAAAATGGTCTAGATTAAAGATTTTTAAAAATGGCATAAGCCATATATGTGTGTTGAATTGATTTTTATAATTTCTTTTCTTATTTCTTTTTCTTTGTATTTGGATGATCATGAGATCATGGTTAGGGTTTTATAGTAAGGGTAAACACATAAGCAAGAATCATGGCAAAGGCACACTCAAATATTAAATAAGGTGAGCTATATGCATAGTCCTATATGATGAGAAAAAGTTTTCGTTGGCTCAAATTTTTGGATTCTTGGAAACTTTCTCTTGCTTCTTTTATTTGAAAACTTGGGATGTTACAAACCCTTCCCCCTTACAAAAGATCTCGTCCCGAGATCTAGAGAAAACTAGGTACTAAAGAGATCTGGGTATTCCTTCTTCATATCTTCCTCGCGTTCCCAAGTGGCTTCTTCTTCGGTGTGATTGCTCCATTGTATTTTCAGGAACTTGATACTCCTTGTGTGGGTGGTCCTGAAAGCTTCTTCAAGGATGCGAATAGGCACTTCGCGGTAGGTTAGATCCTTGTTGATATCAATGGCTCTGTGGTCGATGTTCTTGAACACTTCGGTCTTCTCCGGCACTTCTAGGCACTTCCGAAGCAGTGAGATGTGAAACACATTGTGCACGGCGGACATTTCTTCCGGTAGTTCAAGCTGATATGAAACTTCTCCTCGGCGACTCAGAACTTTGAAAGGTCCGACATATCTGGGGTCGAGCTTTCCTCCGAGTTGGAATCTCTGCATTCCTTTGAGGGGTGAGACTTTGAGATACACAAAATCTCCGATCTCGAATGTCATCTCTCGGCGTCTCTTGTCGGCGTAGCTCTTCTGTCTTGACTGGGCGGTCTTGAGGTATTCGCGGATCTTGTGCACCTTCTCTTCGGCTTCTCGAAGAATATCCGGGCCGAAGACTTGACTATCTCCGACTTCCGACCAGTTCAGAGGGGTACGGCATTTCCTTCCGTACAGGGCTTCAAAGGGGGCCATTTGTAAGCTGGCTAGATAACTGTTGTTGTAGGAGAATTCTGCGTAAGGTCGGAAGTCTTCCCATTTGGATCCATACTCTAGCACACAGGATCTCAACATATCTTCCAGTATCTAGTTGACTCTCTCGGTCTGTCCGTCAGTCTGCGGGTGATAAGTTGTGCTGAAATTCGAGATGGGTTCCTAGTCCTTCATGCACTTTCTCGCTGAATCTTGAGGTGAATTGCGATCCTCTATCTGACACAATTGACTTCGGGGTTCCGTGCAAGCTGACTATTCTGGAGATGTATAACTCTGCTAGCTTTGGGCCTTGGTATGTGGTCTTGACGGGGATGAAATGTGCAACCTTGGTCGATCTATCAATAACCACCCAAATGGAGTATTTCCTCTGCTAGATTTGGGAAATCCTGTGATAAAGTCCATACCGACAGAATCCCATTTCCACTCAGGAATCTGTAATGGTTGCAACAGTCATGCGGGTCGTTGATGTTCTGCCTTGACTCGTTGACAGATATCACACTTGGCGATGTAGCTTCCTATCTCTCGCTTCATTCCGTGCCACCAGAATTGTTCCTTCAGGTCTTGGTACATCTTGGTTCCTCCGGGGTGAATGGAATACAGTGTATCGTGAGCTTCCTTCAGAATGACTTGCTTCAACTCTGAATCTGACAGTATACACAGGCGTCCGTTGTACCAAGGAACTCCTTCTTCATCTATGGTAAATCCCGGTGCCTTTCCTGCAGCTATCTGATTCTTGATTCCGTCAATGCTGGCATTTCCCTTCTGGGCTTCTTTTATCTGGCTCATCAAGGTGGGTTGGAGTTCAATGCTGGCTAAGAATCCTTCGCTCACTAGTTCTAGTCTGAACTGTTCAAACTCTTGATACGGAGGCTGGGTTGCTCTATTGTGATCATGGAGTTCAACTGACACGACAGTCTGCTCAAGGCATCCGCTACCACATTGGCCTTGCCGGGGTGGTAGTGAATTTCCATGTCGTAATCCTTGATTAATTCTATCCATCTGCTATGTCTCATATTCATCTCCTTCTGTGTGAAAATGTACTTCAGGCTCTTGTGATCTGAATATATCTCGCATCGATTACCCATGAGGTAATGATGCCAAACCTTCAGGGCTAAAACTACGGCTGCTAACTCCAAGTCATGAGTTGGATAGTTCTGTTCATGTTGCTTCAGTTTCCTTGATAGGTATGATATCACCTTGCCTCCTTGCATCAACACACATCCAAGACCAATCTTGTCGTCGTGGTGAACGAGCAGATGCCATAGGATGGCTTAAGTTGGGGCCGAATGGACGTATGAGGATTCGGGGGAGGGTTTGCGATTAGATGGGAAGAACTTCCGGATGCTTTCCTCAAGAACTCAACCAAAGGCCGGTATACAAGAAGAGAGACAAGAGGAAGAACTCTTTACTAGATCGCTAGCTTCATTGATCTCAACATGATTACAAGTTGTTGTACACTGATCTCTCTGTGGTCTCGCGCCTGTAGGAGGCAGTACCCCCTCTCCTTATATAGGGGAGAGGGTGGCTTACACTGGAAGAAACCCTAATGGCATCTTTGACTAGACAAACTACTTTACAAAGCTACTTTAATCATAGATGACACCGGAGTCCTCTTTAATCAGGGGCGCTGACGTCCTCCGGCTTCTTTGACCGTCACCCTTCTCTTTATCGTCAGCCCTTCGTCAAAAGTTACTTTGCTTAGCTCATCCTTGTCTTCTAGCTCTGGATAGAATCTTTGACCAGTCCTGCCGACAGGCTCTCCTTTCCGGTATCTTCTTTACCGGGTTCCGGCACACCCCCTTGGGGATACCGGCCTAGCCTTGCTTTCCCAAATTCCTACCAGGTTTCCCGGTAAGAACATTAAACCGGTATCTCGATGGCTTAAACCATCCGGTTTGGCATGCCTTTGGCATACCGGGGGTCATCCCCCCAACATTAGTCCCCGAAGCTGGTATAGCCTGGAGGATTCTATCCTACAGACCATGCCAGGTTCTCATTTCCTTAGGATACCGGTTTAATTACTCATGTCTTAAGCTTAGTTCCGGCACCTTTACCCTTGTTCTTTCTTTTCTCTTTGCAAGGCTTGCTCCGGCATCTCTCTTTTCCGGTATCATGTGTCTTTACTGCTTCCTCGGCGAAGTCGAGAATATTTCGGGCCCCGCGCCTGACAGAGACATGCGCACTATGACTGTCGCGCCAGTGTCAGTTGTCACATCGTTTCGACTCCCGCGCGCTCATTTAATACAACGCAGCGGATCCCACTACCTCTTCGGGATCCCGTGTGTGCCTCCGTGTGGCTCCTCACTTTCTCACGTGTATTCCCTCGCCACATGGCGGCCCAAGGCGCGAACCGTTGTGGGCCGCGAGGCGAACCGCCGCGGCCCAGCGGTTTCCTGTCCACCTTCTCTCTCATTTATAAACAGAACCGCCCCTTCTTCTTCGTCTTCTTCGCATTCTCCTCCTTCGCGCACAGAGCTTCACGCCTTTGCGCCTCCGCCGCTCTCCGTCCGCCGTCGCTCCTTCAAGCTCCGGCGCCCGGCGAACTCACGCCGTGGCTCCGCCGAACTTCGCTGTGCGGAGATCTTCGGCCGCAACTTCATTGCTTCCGCCGCATTCGTGACTCTTCGCAAGCTTCTCCGCCTCGCCGTCGACGGTGCTCCCCGGCGACTGCAGGTCCGCTCCACCGCCAGCAAATACCTCCCTCAGCGACTCCGCCGCTCAAGGTTGGTACCAATCTCGTTCCACTCGTCCTCTGCTTGCTTTCCAGATCTTGGGTCTTTAGTGTTCTTATTTCCTCTTTTTCTTTGGTTTTCTTCTTACTCGTAGATCTTCACGCGGGGTCCAAGTCTGGGATTCTTGTTTTTTCGCCTCTTCTTGCGATGTCTGACGAGGAATCCTCCTCCGCATCTTCTTCTTCCCTTTCTCTCAAACGCCGTAGACCATCTCCCGGTGAATCCACGGCTTCAGATCCGATGGAGACCGATTCCGGCAATCAGCAGGAATCCGGTAGCCATCAAGAGTTCGGCGGCCACCTGGAATCCGGTAGCTTTAGCCAAGCTTCCGGTAGCCCAACTTCTAGCAGCTCCAGCCAATCTTCCGGCGAGGAGCCTTCCCCAATCACCCGCGGAGCCTGGATGGGTTCCAGCGTTACCCAATTCGAGATCGATTGGTTATACCGGTCTCGACGGATTCCGGAAGGAGTTTCTTGCCGGATTCCGGACGGCGAAATCGAACCGGATCCTGAAGATGACGAATACGTTGTCTTTCTTGCTCAATTTGAGCGTGGCTTTGGCCTTCCTGCCTCCCCTTTTTTCCGCTCCTTTTTAGATTTTTACAAACTCCAACCTCACCACCTTCCTGGCAACGCCATCTTCTACCTCTCTTGCTACGCCACCTTCATGGAGGCCTATATCGGCATTCGTCCCACTCGTGAGACGTTTGCCCGCTTCTTTGCTCTTCGGATCAATTCCGTTCAGGGCAAGGATATTCCTAAACCCAAGCCCCCCGTTCAGTGCGGGTCTTGCATTATCGGCTCCCGTCAAGGGAGCCCCTTTTTAAGTTTTCCGGCCTCGAATCTTGCCGGTTGTGGCAAGGGACTTTCTTCTACGTGAAGAATACCGGCCGCGCCGACCTCATCGATCTTCCTCCCTTCGAAGCGGGGCCCCCCAGCAGGACCAACTGGAGCTACAACCCGAAGTCTAATCACGCTGAAACCAGCCGGGTGGTACGCTTCTTGACCTCTTTGAAGAAGGAGACCAAGATCTGCTCGGATGATATCATCCGCACTTTCATTTCGCGCCGGTGCTTCCTCTAAAGCGCCGCGCACATAGGATGAGCGAGATGTATGGCCCAGGCGATCCTACCAAGATCACGAGCCGTCCTCTTAGCAAAAGGGATGTTGTCCGCAAGGCTAAGCAGATTTGCCAAACTGCTATGCCATCTGATTGGGAATGGGGCCTCCTTCCCTTCAGCACTGATAATCCTCCGACCCAAGAAGTAAGGGATTATGCGACTGGGGTTGCTCTTGGCCGGTAGCTTTCTGCTCTTGCTAATCTTACTTTTTCTTGTTTCAGGCCAAGGACCGCTTCCCCCTTATCGAAGCAGAGCGGCGTGGACCTTGCCGGCCTCGCGCCCTCGACTCCTTTGACCCGGATCCTTACATTTTCTGGAAGGATCTGAAGATGGGCAAGACTCCGGCAGCGCACCTTGGCCGGTCTCCGCCAAAGCCAACCGGGTCCGTTGACGACTTGACCACACTCGAGGTATTTTCTTTTCCGGTTTCTTTTACCTTCCGTTACCGCTTCCCTGTGAATTGCTTCTTAGCCAAACTTAATTCGTAGATCCATGAGCGCGTGCCGCCCCTGCGCGCCGAGGCCGGCTCCGAGTTCGTGGACAAGCTCATGGCCCAGGGCCAAAAGAACAAGCAGCCGGCATCTGATGCCGGTGCCAGCCAGGCCCGTCCCTCCAAGCGCTTCCGGACTGAGCCTGTGGGGGAGAAGCAGGTGGGCATGCGTCGCTACGGGCGCAAGGCGATGCCAACCTCTTCCGGGTAAGTTACTCTTTTTCCGGTTTGCCTCTTTTTCGTCAAGTTCTTTTTCCGGTTGCTTTTTCCCAACTGTGTTTCTTTCTTTTTCTCAGCCCTGCGCTCAAGCTTGGCCCAAGGCCATCGGGCTCTGAAGATTCCGCAAGGACTTCAACCCCTCCTCCTCGCTCAAGCCCGGCACCGCCTGGTGCCGGCAACATCTCTGCCTCCCTCTCGGGGGGCACAACAAGTTCGGGGCGTGCGGCCCCTTCATCGTCAGATCACCGCACGGAGGAGGATCCTTCCTTCCCTCCAGAGACCCAGGATACCGGCGCCAGCAACATCGGCGCCGGCGAAGAAGAAGCTGCCGGGCGGGCGGAGCCTCCAGCTCCTCCCGCCCCTGAAAAGACAACCACTTCCGCGCCGGAATCTTCCGCGCCGGAAGGCTCCAAACCGGGTGATGCACCCAGCGCTCCTCCGTCTCCACGCTCCCTCCTGATGCCGCCGCCAGGTGCTCCTCGCGCCAAGCCCCTCGGGGCCACTTCTACCGCGGCGCCGCCCAAGACCTCCAAGCTCATCAAGGGGAAGGCGACGGCCTCCAGCGCCCCTTCCGGCGGCCAGCAGCCCTTGGTGCTGCACGTCGCCAAGGCCGCCAAAGATGCCGCTACGAAGGCCACCGGCCTTCTTGGCCGCATCACAGAGTTCAAGCGCCAAGGCCGCGACCTGGGGCACCTTCTGCCCTATGCCCAAAGGTGGAACGCCGCGGACATGACTCCGGCGACCCGCGGCATGGGCAAGGACAGGCTGCCGGCACCTGACCCTGTCGGGAACCGGTCTTCCGAGGAGCACTTTATGCGGCTTCGCAGCGCCGTTAAAGAGCTCGACAGCGCGTGGTACGACTCCACGAACAATCTAATGGTATGTTTTGCTGACTTGTCTCAATCTTTACCGGTTTCTTCGTTTCCGGCTTGTTTTATCCTTCCTTTGGTCTCATGCCGGTTTCTCTCTTGTCTATCTTCCCAGTCCCCGAGTTTTGTGGTGAGAGCGCAGCTCTTAGTGCAAAACTTAACTTAAAAATTTAGCGTGAAACCGGCACTGCCGATCCCGAGTTTCGGGTTAAATACCTTCTTCTTAGCACACAATTTACCTTAGAAGCGCGCAAAACCGGCACTCGCCCGAGTCCCGAGTTTCGGGTTAAGAACTTTGTTCTTAGCGCAAAACCTTACCTTAAAACGCGCAAAACCGGCACTGCCAGTCCCCGAGTTTCGGGTTAAGAACCTTGTTCTTAGCGCAAAACTTTACTAACCTCGTTTTCTTGAACAGCTCACGGCTGACGCTCGGAAGGCTCTCTTCGAGGAGCTTCTATGGGAGCATCGGGAGCTCGCTGAGGCACACGACAAGTGCCAAGGTAAACTTTTGTTTTGCCGGCATCTTCCTTACCGGAAACCTTTCCCTCCTAACATTCGCAATTTCTGCTTAACAGTGGTCCCGGAAGCTTCCATCGATGCTCTCAAGGAGCAGCTGGCCACCGCCCAACGTACGATTCTCTCCTTTTTCCTTTAAACTTGGTTTCTTTTCCATTTTTACTAGTATAACTTTGTTAACACTTTCTTTTCCGGTTACAGGGGAGAAGGACCAGCTCACCCGGCAGCACAAGGAGGAGCTGGACGCCCTCAAGACCAGCCACCGGGAGCTCAAGACCCAGCTCATCCAACTGGGGCTTGACCATGCCAAGGCCCTCGAAGCCGCTGCAGCTGATGCAGCGGCCAAGATGGAGGAGGCTCTGGAGGACGCCAGCAACGCCAACGTGGTGCTGCTGGCTGAGCTGGAGGAGGCGGCCAAGGCCCGGAAGGCTGCCGAGGAGAAGGCCGCGCGGCTGGAGGAGGAGCATAAGGAGTGCGATCAGCTGATCCTGCAGACCGACGCCCTCGCCCATCGTGAGTTCTTTTATTTTATACTTTGACTACTGCATATGAGCCTTTTTTCCTCCGACCCCATTTTCTTTCCGTTATCTTTCCTTCCGGTCTCTTTTTCTTCCGGACTCTTTTCTTTCCGGTCTCTTTTCTTTCCGGTCTCTTTTCCTTGACCTTTTTCTTTCTTTACACAGGCCTCTTTCCGGACTCCCAGGGGTACGCTGTCAAGAAGGTCGACGCGCGCCGCAAGGACCAAGGCCGAGCGGATCTTAATGTGCCATGGACGCCCAACGACCATCTGGTTGCGCTTAACGCGCGGGTGTCCCATATGCGCGCCATAGACCGCAATTTATCGGACATTCCTGATGTAGCTACCCAGCTCTTCAGGACCTTATGGCCTGGCGAAGAGGTGCCGGACACCTTCTCCCTCATCAGCGATCGTCTCAAGGGCGGCGGCGGAGGCTCCGCGAGTGGCGGTGCTCTGCTGCCCGCGCCGGCGCGGACTCCGCCCTCCGCGTTGCCTGCTCCCGGTATCCGGAGCTCGATCCGGACGCCCTCACCGGCGTGCGCGAAGATGCGAAACCGATCTGGACCCGATCCTCTCCGCTAAGCGGCAGGATCGCGCGTACCGCATTGCGGAGTATGCCGACATGCGCACCTTCATCCCTCCCCCTCCTGGCGTCAAGGACTATCTCGACGAGGAGGAGGATGAAGCCGAAGAGGAGCTCTTGGACGACGCTGACGCCGGCGATGCTCCTCCGGAAGCCCCCGCTGCGTGATGATTCTCTGTGACATTTGTTCCTGCTGTGCCTGTTGGTCCTGTTTACTTTGAAACAATGTTTGTTAAATTCTGCCCCGGAATGCCGGGGTCTATGATGTAAGACTTTAAACCTGCTTTTGGTTGTGGTACAACATTTTCTTCCGGTAAGTTATACCGGTAGCTAATTATCTTAAGTTTGCTTTAGCATATTTGCCTTTTGGTTCTGATTTTATCCTGCACTGCAAAGATTTCCCAATTGTTTCCGCATCCAATTTGATGCACACTTGGTTCTTTTGCCTTGGCTCTGCCTGCCTTCTCTGGGCGTTCTTTGGCGTATGAGCACAAGGTTCTTTCACCAAACAAGCATCTTCTTGAACTTAGAAATAACTTTGAAATTTTGCAAAAAACCGGTTTAGCCGGGGTTAGTTAAATTTTCCGGATTGTTCTTTCCTGCTCTCCCTTCTCGCAGTTCATGTGCTTATCCCCTACCGGTTTATCTTGCTTGCCATGAAGCCGGTTTGCGGACAGCAGCAGAGTCGAAGACTCCGGTAGGATTTAGCACACTACTAAACCGGAAAGAAAAAACATTCAATAAGCAACCGGTAAACTGAAAAAATAGACAAGTTACATGCAATCTTATTGGGGTAGTCCCCGAGACTCATTCAGTGTTCCGGCATCTTTTATTCATAGCATATAAGGTACAGAAAAGGAACTTCTTACACCACCACTTCAAGAGTAGAAAGGACGCAACAGAGCTACGTTCCATGGACGCTTGCTCTCCTCTCCGGATTTGTCCGCCTTTCCTTCTTTCCACTCCTGTGCATCAATTAGGTAGTATGCATCATTGTGAAGCACCTTGCTTACAATGAAGGGACCTTCCCAAGGTGGCAAGAGCTTATGCCGGCCTTCGGTGCGCTGCACTAGGCGAAGCACAAGATCTCCTTCCCGGAAAACTCTTGGATTGACTTTCCGGTCATGATAGCGTACGAGGTTTTGTTGGTAAATGGCTGTTCTTGCCAAAGCTAGCTCTCTTGCTTCTTCTAGCAAGTCGACATCATTTTCCCGGCCTCTTTGACCTCTTGCTCGAGTATAGAGCTGCACTCTTGGTGAATCATGGATGATGTCGGTTGGTATGACCGCTCTCGCTCCATAAACCATGAAGAACGGAGTGTATCCGGTAGACCGGTTTGGAGTTGTTCTTATACTCCACAGCGATCGATGGTATCTCATCAAGCCAACACCCGGTGATTTTTCCACTGCGTCAATGAGTCTGGGTTTGATACCGGAGAGTACCAAAGCATTCATTCTTTCCACTTGGCCGTTGCCTTGTGGGTGTGCCACCGAGCACAAATCCAACCGGATATTCTTATCCTCACAAAACCTTTTGAACTCACCTTGAGCAAAGTTGGTTCCATTGTCAGTAATAATGTTGTGCGGGTATCCATACCGCAAAATGACATCTTTCAAGAACTTCACTGCTGTGTGCCCATCACATTTTGCGACAGGTTTCACTTCTACCCATTTGGTGAACTTATCCACCATAACCAAGATGTGGGTCATGCTGCTTCTTGCAGTCTTGAATGGGCCAACCATGTCAAGGCACCAAACGGCGAACGGCCATGTCAATGGTATTGTCTTTAAACCGGACGCTGGGGTATGATTTTGCTTGGCGTACCTCTGGCACCCATTGCATTTTCTTACCAAATCCTCAGCGTTCTCCAAAGCCGTGGGCCAGTAAAACCCATGCCGAAATACTTTTGCTACCAGCGCCCTTGACGAGGCATGGTGCCCACATTCTCCTTGGTGAATTTCCTCAAGCATTTCTTTCCCTTCTTCCGGTTCCACACACCTTTGAAGGACACCAGTAACGCTTCTCTTGTACACCTCACCATTGATGAACGTGTACGCCTTGGACCTTCTTTGGATTCTCCTTGATTCATTTTCGTCAGCCGGCAAGGTGCCGTTGATCAGGAATTCCTTAATAGGTTTAACCCAGGACGGAGTCTCCCGAACCAGGGATACCGGTGTATCTATCTCCATGCTATCCACCAGCATCATTTCTTCCGGTGCCGGCGCGGCAGCGTTCGTTCCTACCGGACCAGTCCCCGAGCTTACTGGAACAGTCCCCGGGTTTCCTTCGTCGATGTCCATTGGCACAATGTGTGACTCCGGTACAAAAATTGATTCCGACTCTGGACTTGGCTTGATTGATGGTACTCTCAGGTGCGCCAAAGCTATTCCGGGAGGAATTTCTTGCCGGGATGAGCCTATCTTGGACAAAGCATCCGCAGCTTCATTTTCTGCACGCGGTACATGGTGAAATTCACAGCCTTCGAAGAAGCCGGCAATCTTTTGTACGTGAAACCGGTACGAGGCCATGTTGGCATCTTTTGCGTCCCAATCCCCGGAACACCTGCTGCACCACAAGGTCTGAATCTCCATAGCAAATGATCCGGTGTGCACCGATTTCTTTTGCGACCTTAAGCCCATGGATCAAGGCCTCATATTCAGCGACATTGTTTGATGCCCTGAAATGCACTTGTAGAACATACCGGAGATGATCTCCCCTTGGTGAGGTTAGCACCACACCGGCACCTAGGCCCTCCTTGAGCTTGGATCCATCAAAGTGCATCTTCCAGTATTCCAGTCTTTGATCCGGCGGCTTGTATTGCATTTCCGCCCAATCGACCAAAAAATCAGCTAAAGCTTGCGACTTGATGGCGTCTCTTCTTTCGTACTCCGGAACATACGGTGATATCTGTATTGCCCACTTAGCAATCCTGCCGCTGGCGTCCTTGTTGCACATGATATCGGAGATGGGTGCTTCACTCACTACCTTCATAGGATGTTCCTCGAAGTAGTGTTTGAGCTTTGTGGCGGCCATAAACACGCCATAGGTCATTTTCTGGAAGTGCGGGTAGTTTTGCTTTGAGAGGGAGAGCACCTCGCTCAGGTAGTATACCGGCCTCTGGACGGTTTTTCCTTCCTCTTCTCTTTCTACTACCACAACAACACTCACGACCCGGTTGGTTGCTGCTATGTATAACAACATTGGTTCTCTTTCCAACGGCGAAGCCAATATTGGCGCGGTAGCTAACATCGTTTTCAGCTCCTTGAATGCTGCGTCTGCCTGAGGGGTCCAGACGAACTTATCGGATTTTCTCATTAAGGCATACAACGGCAAGGCCTTTTCTCCTAACTCTGCTTATGAACCGGCTTAGCGATGCTAAGCTTCCGGTAAACTTTTGTATGTCCTTCAGATCCTGTGGTACCGTCATTCTCTCGATTGCCCGGATCTTTACCGGATTGACCTCAATGCCTCGGCTTGAGACAAGGAAACCCAGCAGCTTGCCGGCAGGGACACCGAAGGTACACTTTGCCGGATTGAGCTTCATCCGGAACCGCCTTAGGTTATTGAATGTTTGCCTTATGTCATCGATCAAGGTGTTCTTTACCTTAGTTTTTATCACGATGTCATCCACATAGACTTGCACATTTTTCCCAATTTGATCGAACAAGCATTTTTGCATACAGCGCTGGTACGTTGCACCAGCGTTGCGCAAACCAAAAGGCATAGTGATATAGCAGTAAGCCCCGTGCGGGGTAATGAACGCAGTTTTTATTTGATCTTCCTTTTTCAAGGGAATCTGGTGGAAACCGGAATAGGCATCCAGGAAGGACAACAACTCACACCCAGCGGTTGAATCAATCACTTGATCGATTCGCGGCAAAGGAAAAGGATCTCTTGGGCAAGCTTTGTTCAGGTTGGTGTAGTCGATGCACATACGCCACACCTTCGGAGCTTTTGCCTCCAGGTTCTCATCTTTCTTCTTTTCAACCATCACCGGATTGGCCAGCCACTCTGTGTGCGTGACCTCCACAATGAATTTGGCAACAAGGAGTTTGGTTACCTCTTCTCCTATGATCTTTCTTCTATCTTCAGCGAACCGGCGCAAGGGTTGTCGCACCGGCTTGGCATCTTTCCGAACGTTTAAGGAGTGCTCAGCCAGCTCCCTCGGAACACCTACCAAGTCTTCAGTAGACCAGGCAAAGATATCCCGATTCTCACGGAGGAAGCTGACAAGCGCGCTTTCCTATGCTTGATCGAGGCCGGCACCGATACGAACGGTGCGCTCTGGGCAAGCCGGATCCAGCACAATGTCCTTTGTTTCATTTGTCGGTTTGAACGCCGGAGCGCTCAGACTTGCACTCATTGCCGCTAAGCTCAACTGTGAGGACTGAGCCAGCGCAACTGCGGTTTGCATCCTTTTCTTTTCCTCCGCGATCACCAGCGATTCCGCTAGGTTCGATCCGGCAGATGCTGTTTCCAGCGAGATCTTGTAGTTTCCCACCACCGTCAGAGGTCCACGAGGTGCTGGCATCTTCATCTTGAGATACGCCGTGTGGGTCGAGGCTATGAAGGCCGCTAGTGCCGGTCTCCCCAGCAAAGCATGGTACGGACTATCTAAGTCCACCACCTCAAACTCCAGGTTCTCAACCCGGCAATTGTCACGTCCTCCAAACGACACGTCCACCCGGACTTTTCCAACCGGTGCGCAGGACAAACCCGGAACGATTCCATGGAAAGTCGTGCGCGTTGGCTGAAGCATGTTTTCTGTTATGCCCAGCGTATGCATGGTGTGCTTGTACATGATGTTGATGCTGCTGCCATGGTCTATCAGCACCTTGCTGAACTTCACTCGAGTTTGCGGCCCTTTCATGATTGGGTCCACAACAAGAGCATATCCGCCCGGATTCGGCATGATTTTGGGGTGATCCTTGATCGACCAAGCAATTTCCTGGTTGGACCACTGCATGTATCTGGGCACTGCCGGCATCACTGCATTTACCTCCATGGAGCGGCGATGCATACTTTGCCTGTCTGTTGGCTCAGTGACAAAAACAACACGAGCACAAATGCGGGTCTTCGTAAACATTCCGGCCTAAAGGTGCCGGTGGAGGTGGTTGGTTATCATCTTGCTCCACCCGGTTAACTTGCTGAGTACTGTTGCCGGTTTGGCCGCACCGGTAAAGCGTTTGGCCCAGTAGCGGCGGTGGCGGCGGTAGGCTGTTGCTTGCCGCGGCATGTCCGGTGGTGGCATCATTGCATTGCCTCCTCGCCCTTGGGCATCTTTTACCGCCCCTTTTCCATCAAGTACTTGGTCCAGGTACAATCCTTCGTCGGATGGTTTGACGGGTGTGCCGGATTCGGTGTGTGCCACCGGCATGGTTTGGTCCATGGCAGCTTCCATGGTGTACTTTGCGGGTTCTTGCCAGTTTCTTTTCTGGACCCAGGGTTTCTTTTCCACCCATTGTTTCTTTGGACCCGCCCATGGCTGCGATCCGGTTCTTTGCCTCTGGCTGCCGCTGGCATCAGAGTTTTCCTGCACAGCAGCAACTTGCTGCGAGCCATACCTTCGATCCGGGAAATCTTCCCTCCTCTTGTTGTTCCGGTTGTCCCGGTGTTGCTCTTGGCGTAGCTGTTCCGGTTCAGGTTGCACTGCCGGCTGCGTTGGGTCTCCCAACGCATAGTTATCCGCCACACGTATCATCTCTGCCAACGTTGTCGGCATGTTCCGCTGCAGCTTTTGCCACAACGGCGAACCTCTTTGCACCCACTGCTAAACCAAGCAATGGCCTGTGCCTCGATTACCCCTTCACAAGAGTTCCTTGTGGTGTTCCACCGGGCCAGATAATCCCGGTCTGTTTCGTTCGGGCGCTGCACACACAGAGCAAGTTGTTGCGGCCTGTTTGGCCTTTGATAGGTGCTGCTGAAATTGCTCACAAAAGCCTCCTCAAAATCTAGCCAGCCATTTATGCTTCCTGCCGGGAAGTTGTTTAGCCAGATTCTTGCCGGTCCAACCAAAAATGATGGTATGATCCTCACGGCCCAACGCCGGTTTCCTCCTCCTGCTACGGTTCCTCCACCGCCTGCGACGTATACCGCGGTCACGTAATCCGCGAGCCAATCTTCCGGCTTCGTAGTGCCATCGTATGTTTTTGTGTCACGGGGCAACGTGAAGTTGCGAACCGGTGGTTTTTCTCTCATGATTCTTGGGCCAAAGCACTTTGGACCCGGAGGACCTTCCTCCTCGATCATCTCTCGACAAGTACACTCTATCCAGACGGTGCCTCGCATCCCGTTCCGGTAGGTATCTCTCTCCCAAGCGTTCCCCCAACGGGTTCCGGTATGCTGCCGGTCTGTTAGAATCGGCTTCATCGTAACGTTCTGGTGCCGCGGCCCTTGCCTCGCCGGTACCTTGGTGGAGGCATCTCCTCCTCATCATCATCGTACGCTGCCCTTGCAGCCGGATAATTGTGCCCGGTTTCATGTCTACCGGCATGATTGTTTCCGGCATAGCCTTCCTTGGCGTAGCCTCGCTCTGCCCCTTGGCTTTTTCTACCGGCATCGTGTTGCCCGGCTTTTTGTTTACCGGCAAGGACCGGATCATACACAGTCATCTGCCGTGCATTCACTTCTTTTTCTTTTCTTCTGTCCGGATGGGGGACGAGGCCTGCCCATGGGACTTGCTTCCGGCATTCTTTGTTGAACGCGCGGATTTCGAGGCTATAGCCTTGTTCGAGCTTAGCCAGCTGCTCGGCCGTTCTGCTGCTCTACGATATCTAGCAGCTCTCTGACACGCTCTTGTTGCTTTGCCAGAGCCTCTCCGGTAAGCGAGTCACACAAATCTACAGCAGCTTTAGCAGCTTTTATGGTTTTATCCGGACTGATGTACTTAGGTTTCTCTACAATGCTAACAGATGCAGAGGTACTCTTGCCGGTAAGAATTTCCTTACGCAAATCCCGATCTAGATTGCGAGCCTTAAGCCGGTTTTCCAGTATCCTAGCAGCATGAGCGCTAACAGAAGCAAGGCCATGGGCAGCGTTATACTCACGTACGGTTAGGTTCAGCTCGCGCTGCGCCTTGACGATGTCTTTGCCGCTCTCGAGTATCCTCAGGCACTGTGCCTCCAGCTCCGCCTGAGCCGCTGCCGGGTCGATGTTCTGCGCGATGGGGGTCGCCAGCGCGTTCATCGCCGCTTGGAGAGGCGTTGCCGGTGGCGCGGAGGACGCTCCCGCCGCGCCGGTGTCGCGCTCCAGCGGTGGCTTAGCCGCACGGGTCGAAACCGCGCGACCAGCACCTTCAGCCGCAACCTCCTTTCCTGCACCAGCCACACCGGTCATCATTACCTCGACGCTGCCGGCGGCGCGGCCAGCACAAAGCCATCTGGGCGGGTCCGGTGCCACCAGCACCGGCGAGAGGCGCTGGCGCACAGGGACGGTGCCGAAGTAGACGCGGTGGCTGCCGAACTCGATGATGCGGCCGTTCTTGGGGAAGATGCCGCCGTTGGCGAAGCAGCCCGCGTTGTCGTTGATGAAGTCGATGGAGTAGAAGCTCTGGACGAGCGCGGACACCGTCCGCTCGCCGAAGAACTCGAGGAGGCCCGCCCGAATGTGAACTCCAGCATGCGCCACTTCATGCCCCACGGTGGGCGCCATCTGTCGTCGTGGTGAACGAGCAGATGCCATAGGATGGCTTAAGTTGGGGCCGAATGGACGTATGAGGATTCGGGGGAGGGTTTGCGATTAGATGGGAAGAACTTCCGGATGCTTTCCTCAAGAACTCAACCAAAGGCCGGTATACAAGAAGAGAGACAAGAGGAAGAACTCTTTACTAGATCGCTAGCTTCATTGATCTCAACATGATTACAAGTTGCTTGTACACCGATCTCTCTCGTGGTCTCGCGCCTGTAGGAGGCGGTACCCCTCTCCTTATATAGGGGAGAGGGTGGCTTACATTGGAAGAAACCCTAATGGCATCTTTGACTAGACAAACTACTTTACAAAGCTACTTTAATCATAGATGACACCGGAGTCCTCTTTAATCAGGGGCGCTGACGTCCTCCGGCTTCTTTGACCGTCACTCTTCTCTTTATCGTCAGCCCTTCGTCAAAAGTTACTTTGCTTAGCTCATCCTTGTCTTCTAGCTCTGGAGAGAATCTTTGACCAGTCCGGCCGACAGGCTCTCCTTTCCGGTATCTTCTTTACCGGGTTCCGGCACACCCCCTTGGGGATTCCGGCCTAGCCTTGCTTTCCCAAATTCCTACCAGGTTTCCCGGTAAGAACATTAAACCGGTATCTTGATGGCACAAGCCATCCGGTTTGGCATGCCTTTGGCATACCGGGGGTCATCCCCCCAACAAATCTTGGATGCATCACAATAGACATCGAATGGCTTGGTGACATCGGGCATGATCAGAATTGGGGTTGTGGTTAATCTAAGCTTGAGTTGCTGAAAGCTTTCTTCACATTTGTCATTCCAGTCAAACTTCTTGTCCTTCTTCGGCAGCTTGAGTCATTGGTCTTGCGATGCTCGGAAAATCCTTCTACGAATCTGCGGTAATATCCCGCTAATCCCGTAAATGCCCGGACTTCGGTCTGGGTGGTTGGGGCCTTCCATTCCTCAACGATTTTGATTTTTGCGGGATCTACGACAATTCCTCCTACAGACAAGACGTGTCCCAGGAATCCTACTTCCTTCAACCAAAACTCGCATTTGCTAAACTTGGCATACAACTGGTGCTGCCTCAGGGTTTCTAGGACCACTTCCAAATGTTGCTCATGTTCTTCTTCTGATTTGGAGTAGATAAGAATGTCGTCGATGAAGACAACAACAAACTTATCCAGGAATTCCATAAAGATCTTATTCATGAGATTCATGAAATAAGCGGGGACATTGGTCAGTCCAAATGACATGACATTGTATTCATACAATCCATATCTGGTGGTAAAGGCGGTCTTAGGAATATATGTTGCTCGGATCTTCAGTTGATGGTAACCTGTCCTAAGATCAATCTTAGAGAATACTTGGGCACCGGTCAGCTGGTCAAACAGGTCTTCTATCTTCGGCAAGGGATACTTGTTCTTGATGGTGACATCGTTAAGCTTACGATAATCCGTAACCAAACGAGTGGCACCGTCTTTCTTATCCACAAACAAAACTGGTGATCTCCAAGGCGACGCACTTGGTCGAATCAGACCTTTGTACAGGATATCATTCAGTTGCTTCTTCAGTTCCACTAGCTCTGTGGGGTTCATGCTATAGGCTCTCTGGGCTATAGGTCCTGTTCCAGGGATTAACTCGATGATGAACTCGATATCCCCATCTGGGGGCATACCGGGTAGATCATCTGGAAACACATCGGGGTATCGACAAACGACCCTGATTTGGTCCAAAGTTGGTGATGACCCACAAGTATAGGGGGTGTATCGTAGTATTTTCGATAAGTAAGAATATCGATCCCAATGAGGAGGCGAAGGTGTTGACAAGCGGTTTCGATGAAGGATTCCATGTAAATGCTCACAAACAAGTATTCGGGGGTTTTGATTATGCGGATGAATAAAGTACGAGTAAGTAAAGTGCG
>NC_061513.1:166811743-166862662 GCF_022539505.1 Lolium rigidum | reverse complement strand
TCCTCCCACCAACCCCGAGCCCTAGTCACCTTCTTCACCGGCGATCTTCTTGATCTCTGGTGTTCTCTCCCTTCTGCTCCGATCATCATCTCCGGCGTCTTCTCCACTTCAAGGTGATACCCAATGGCACCTTCACCTCTCGGCCGTTGGAAGGTTTCTTTTGAAGTTTTGCTAGACTCTGGTAAGAGCAAGTATTCCCCTGGTTTTTTGTTGCTTTGGCCGAGGAATTGGCTAGCTTTGGTCAATCACAAAGATGCTCCTTTGGTTGGTAAACACCTCAAAGATGGAGAGGTGTTTTATTCTGGATCTACTGTTAGATTTCAGTCCCATGTGGTCTTCGTTGAAACTTGTCTGCTTTCCCCTCCTGGTTTTTCTTCGTTCCCTGAAGCGCCTCCTATTAGATGGAGGGTTACTTATGCTGATATTGTCTCTCCTTCTACCAATAAGGATTCTAAGCCAGCTTTCAGCAGATCAGCTTTTCTCATCCTCAAACCTCATGCTAAGAGGATCGTTCTTTTGGACTCAAAGGAGCAAGTGTTGGATGCTAGGTTTTTGCTTATTAATGAGAAAATCCAACCTGGGCAGATCTTAGATCTTACTGTGTTCTCTGCTCTCATAGGAGATCGTGTTGTCTCAAACTCAATTTCTCAAGCTTTGCTTATGGATACTTTTTCTTCTGCTGCTAGACCTCTTGTGGATATGGAAAATTGTTCTGCGCCAAAGATTGTTGATGCCTCAGTCATGCATGGTGATGTTTTTGAAGGATTAGACTTCAAGCAGGGGCTGGACTTCTCTTTCGAGTGTCTTACAAAATTTGGTCAAAGAGTGAATCTGGACAAATTTTCTACAAGGAAGCCATTCTTTCTGGTTTGCTCTTTTGGTCGTGCATGTTTCAGATTGGATGTTCATACTGTGGCCATTGCATTACAAGCTTGTTTTGGTGGTAATGCTGCTCTATACAATGTCAAATTCCTTCGTGACAGAAGTTTCAGGTTTTCTGTTTCATCAAGTTCAATTGGTTTCCAAATTTACAACTTAAGTTCACGAGTTCAGTCCTCTTTCAAGGTCTTCTTTCATCTCTGGGGCCAAGGTGGGCCTAATTGGATTGCAGAAGAAAGAAAATTCTATAAAGAGCAAAAGGAAGAATGGACAGAAGTCAAGTCTAAATCTTCAAAGGACAATTCTGTTTTCTCAAGCATTTCCTATCCCCAAAAGGTGGCAGAGCTTAATCCCAGGTTTTCGGTTTTTGAAAGATTAACGTATGCTCAGGCTACTTCAACGGTCTCCTTTCCTCAAAGACATAATGACGCAATCAAGGGTGATTTTAATGGCCTGGTTAATGGGTTTTCATCAGGTGGTCAAAGGAATAATCTCTGGTCTTCTAATCAGCCGACAGGTATTCAATTGGGCGCCAATTTGCCGGGGTTTCTTTCCTCTTTTAAGTTTCCTAATTTCCCTCATTTGGACTGGCCCGGCAAGAGTTACCTTTCTTGGTTCAAGGCCCACGGGCCGGCGCCCCAAATCCAGCTCCTTTCCTTTTTCGGCAAATTCTCTTTTTTCCAACAACAGGTGGCAGAAGACCCCTCACTCCCTGCCTCCTCGGCTTCGCCGTCTCTCTCTCTCCTCTGTGAAAACCCTCTGTCAAGCTCTGCTCCAGAGCCACCGGTGATCTCGTCGGCGGCAATGGCAAACATCCCCATCGACCCTCGTCCTTTTGTACCACCTGGGTTCGAGATTCAGCATATTGCTGGCAGAGTTGGAGTCAAGCGGGTCGTCTTCGCCCGTAAGCCGCGACTGCATGAACGGTACGCCATCGCCACCATTGCTCATTTCCCCCAAGGTCAGGTACACTTTGGTAATGTCAGAGCAGTGTTAGAAGATTACTTAAATGAAGTTGCTGAAGTAGGATTCCAGAGTATTCAGGAATGTCCATTCGGAGCTGCATATGTCCAGTTTACTAATGTCAGTGATAGAGAAAGGCTAATACACTCTAGTCCTAATGCTTTTGGGGATGTCAACATTTCTTTCTGTAAGCATGATGAAGGCTCCAACTGGAGGGCTACTAGCTTTAATAGAGATGCTTGGGTTCTGATGGTTGGTCCTCCTCTGGATCATATGAATACAGAAGATTTCAATGCTTGCTTTCATGACATTGGTACTTTGCTTCTTTGGGAGAGAGATCCAAATAAAAAGGGCAGGGTAGTGGCCAAGGTTAGAGTAACAGATTTGGAGGACATTCCAAAAAGCATAAGACTGACTGAAGGCAACAGGCCAGATGCAGAGTCTTGGACCTTTTCAGTTGAAGTTCTTCAACATAACTTGCTTGGAGGGGGCCCACCTGATGAGGACCCACTGCCAGCTGATGGTGTGGACCCACACCCTTTACCTAATGATGAGGCTCCCCCTGTAGCTCCTTTTCCACCTGTGCTGCAAGCTATTGAGGAGGAGGATGAAGAACAAGATGGTTGGGGGCATTGGGCTATGGGAGGAAATCATATGGGCATGGAAGTTGACCTGGCACCAAATGCTGCTTTTCAAGGGTTGTTGGATGCTATTCAAGCTGAGGAAATGCAACTGGATAATCCACCTCCTGCAGACTCAAATAGTGAGATCACATACTCCTCTGGTAGCTCAAGTTCCAATTCTTCAAATTCTGCTGCAAATCTTCAGTTAGTTGTGCATGAGGGCCTTGCAATAGATATGCTGCCTGTTCATCAGATTGGGGAAGGGCTTCTGAATATTGCCCAAGCTTACCTTGATGAAGATGAGGATGAACTGCTTGATAATGAGGATATAGACAATAATATGCAGCAGATTCAGGAGGAGGAACAGGTGGAAAATAACAACATCAATGGTTTTCACCTGCTGGAAGATGTAAACATGGTTCCCCCCATGAGGCTCACCTTATCATTGGGAAAGTGGAAACACATTTTTTTGCCATTCCTGAAGAACATGATCTGACTAGGATATTCTCCAAGCAAGGAATGCAAATTTGGGAAAAATTCTTTGCTCCACATCTGCATAATTCACCAGGAGGCTCCTATACTTGTGAAATTCCTGTAAGTTGGTTCAAATTTGTCACCCTCATGCTTATGACTCCTGATAAATTTGATTGGGCTAGAGGTTTATTGTCTTCTCAATTATGGGATATTATCAAGGAGCCTATTGGACACAGACTGTTTCCTTTGTTATTCCTGATAAGTGTTGTGTGAACCAGGCTCCTGTCTGCAAGTTACTTGATGAATCTCATATTTCTGATGAGGAAGAGGTACAAGTCTTTCTCTCCCCTAAAAGAAAGAGAAGGGATGGAAAAGTGCCACTGGTTGAATCAGAGGTAAGAAGAAGTCCTAGATTGACTCTTCTGAATGATGGATTTAAAAATCATGACAATTGTGTTGATAAAAATTGTCTAGTTTGCAATGCTGCCCCTCCTTTGATTCATAATAAAGTTGTAAAAAATTTGGCTGCATCTTTCTGTAAGGTGGAGGAAGAAGGGCTGGAGAAAAAGCTGATGAAGAAAAATAAGTTGGAAGCAAGCAAGAAAGCCCTCAGGTGCAGTTGTTGACACTTCCGCAATGATGAACAAGGCAAAAAAAGGAAGGTCTCAAGCTAATGGATTTGGCAAGGACAAAGGAACAAGTGCTGCTGGTGGAGTAGCACCACAGGCCAAGAAAAGGCCAACCAAATAAAGTTTCCTAATGTTAGTCACAATAATTGCTTTTGTGGGAAAGTGGAATATGCCTTCAGTGTTTTGTACTTCTTGGACAGTCAGTAAACTCTTGCTTGGGATGCTTTTGTGGAGACTTTGGTTGCAATGGATATATGTATTGCAAATATGTATAAGCCATGACCTGTGCGTGTCATTGTTCTGCTTACACAGGCTTTGCTTGTCAATGTTCTGCTTACACAAGCTTTGCTTATGTGCTTTCATCAGTCCCCAGTGTAATGTTGTTTGGACCACTAGTTGTCTCCATGAGAGAATCAAAAATTCCTTTAGTTACTAATGGATCACAAAAGATTATGGAAAATTTTAAACTGGAATCTCAGAGGCATTAATTCTGAAAAGAAATGGCTTGCTCTAGCCAGCAAAATTGAGGAATAAAATTGTGACATCATCTGCTTACAAGAGACAAAAAGGGAATCATTTGACATGGAATATATTAAAAAATTCTGTCCAAAAAAATTCAATATATTTGAATTCTTGCCTTCAGTAGGTGCTGTAGGGGGAATAATAATTATTTGGAATAGTTCCCTTTTCACTGGTTCTCTTGCTTTCCAAAATGAATTCTCTATATCAGTGTCATTCACCTGTAATCTCTCAAGGAATTCTTGGATTTTAACTAATATTTATGGGCCCAGTCAAGCAGACAGGAAAGCTGATTTTATTGAGTGGTTCACCAACATTGTCATGCCTGATGATATGGACTGGCTGATCTTGGGAGACTTTAATTTCATCAGACAACCATCAGATAGGAATAAACCAGGAGGAGGTATTAATGGAATGCTTCTTTTTAATGAAGCTATCAGTAATCTGGGGTTGGTGGAATTACCCACGAAAGGTAGAAAATATACATGGAGTAACATGCGGAAAACTCCTTTGCTTCAAAGGCTGGACTCGGTTTTTACTTCGCTTCTTGGACAAGTACATACCCTTCCACCTTGGTTTACCCTCTAGTCAAACCCACTTCCGACCATGTCCCCTGTGTCATTTCTATTGGAACTAGTATTCCTAAAGCAAGAGTCTTCAGATTTGAGAATTACTGGCTACAACATAGTGATTTTAAGCAAATTGTGGAAAATAGTTGGAAAATTCCAGTTGGATACACTGACCCTGCCAAAAGAATTACTGCAAAACTGAAGAATTTGAGGAAAAGTATCAAGACCTGGGCAAGAAATCTGCCATGCCTCAGAAAACTAATTGATAAAGTTAATTCAGTCATTGAATTCTTGGACAATCTTGAAGAGCTCAGAACACTTTCTCTTGAGGAATGGAATCTTAGAGACATTTTAAAAAGTCATGTTATCACTCTCTTACAAAATCAAAAAACTTACTGGAAACAAAGAGGTAAAATTAAATGGGTGAAGCTTGGAGATGCAAATACAAGATTCTTTCACAACAAGGCAACAATCAATTATAGACACAATTTCATTTCTATGTTGATGGATGAGAACTTATCAGAAATTACAGATCATGATAGTAAAGCTGAGATCTTATGGAAATCCTTTAAAGAAAGAATGGGGCAAACTGACAAGTCAAACATGCAATTTAATTTGTCAGAGTTTTTTGGGGAAGGCATGGATTCTACAACTAGTGCACAGTTAGAGGAACCTTTCTCTGATAAAGAAATTGAAGATGCCATAAAAGATCTGCCAAATGACAAGTCACCAGGACCTGATGGTTTCAATAATGAATTCTTCAAAAATTCGTCGGCAAATTGTTGGAGAGGATGTCAAGGATCCGATAAGAAATTTCTATGATGGAGATTTAAACATGGAAAGTATTAATACTTCCTTTATTACCCTCATTCCAAAGATTGATAATCCCCTGCATCCAAGTGACTTCAGACCAATTTCCTTGCTCAATTCTGTTCTCAAGATCATCACCAAACTGCTGGCTAATAGACTACATAAAATAATTCTTCAACTTGTTCATAAGAATCAATATGGATTTCTGAAACAAAGATCTATACAAGACTGCTTGGGATGGGCTTTTGAATATTTGTTTCAATGTCATAAATCCAAGGAGGAGATTGTTATCCTTAAGCTTGACTTTGAAAAAGCTTTTGATAAGATTGAACATAGCACAATTCTTGAAATTCTTAAAGCAAGAGGTTTTGGAGAAAGATGGATCAAATGGATTAAAATGATTCTAGGTTCTGGTACCTCAGCAATCCTTCTTAATGGTACTCCTGGAAAAAAATTCTATTGTAAGAGAGGGGTAAGACAAGGGGATCCTCTTTCACCCTTACTGTTTGTGTTAGCAGCAGATCTACTTCAATCTATACTGAACAAGGCAATGTCACAAAATTTGATTGAAAGGCCAATACCTTGCGAGCCCGCCCGGACTTCCCCATAATTCAATATGCAGATGACACTTTGGTTATTATGAAAGCAGATGCAACGAATTTAATATGTCTAAAAGCCCTGCTTCAAACTTTTGCTAATTCAACTGGACTGAGGGTGAATTATAACAAATCAAGCATGATACCCATAAACTTAAGTGAAGAAAGGCTCAATCATTTTGCTGCAACAATTAATTGCAAAAAAGAGTCTCTTCCTTTCTCTTACCTTGGTCTCCCACTGTGTATTGTCAAACCTAGCATGGAACATTTTATGCCAATTATTCAGAGAACTCAAGCAAGGCTTGGTGGAATTGCAGATTTCCTAAATTATGGAGGAAAGCTTCAATTAGTTAAATCAGTACTGTCATCCATGCCAATCTTCTTCATGTGCTGCTTTGATGTCCCAGTTTCTATAAAAGAACAAGTGGTGAAATATATGAGACATTGCTTATGGAGGAGAAAACATACAGAAGTGCAAGCTAATGGTTCTGCTCTTGTAGCCTGGAAAAAAATCTGCAAACCTAAAGAGCAAGGAGGACTAGGAGTTCTCAACTTGGAGGTACAGAATAAGGCACTTATGCTGAAAAATCTACATAAATTCTTCAATAACCTTGACATACCCTGGGTACATTTAATCAGAGATACATATTACAGTAATGGAGAATTACCCACAAATAGTTTGGAAGGTTCTTTCTGGTGGAAATAACATCTCAAGCTTCTTGATATTTACAAGGGTTTAGCTAAATGCTCTGTGGGTAATGGAAGGACTGTAAACTTCTGGACAGATCTATGGGAACAAAACTGCTTACACCAAAAATTTCCTCACTTATTTACATTTGCTAAACATACAGACTGGAATGTAGAGAAGGTAATTCATACTGAATACCTAGAAGACCTGTTTCACCTGCCACTCTCACAACAGGCTTATGAAGAATATCAAACCTTAGAAGTGATCTGCCAAAATACTCTCATAAGAGTACAAGAAGGCAATGGAGACCAGTGGACTTATATTTGGGGAAATAGTGAATTTTCATCACAAAAAGCATATAAAGATATGATTGGTTTTACTCCCACCCCCAAAATTTTCAACAGAATTTGGAAGACCTCATGCCAAGCAAAACATAAATTTTTCTTCTGGCTGCTCTTGCATGATCGATTAAATACAAGGAACCTGCTAAGAAGGAAAAACTTCCAACTTCAAAACTATCAATGTGTTGCAATGGAGTGTCACGTGGAAGAAACACTAGTCCATTTATTCTGGAGGTGTCCTCTAGCTGAACAATGTTGGAATTATATATGTCCACAGAGAGATAGAAGATTATCCATTATGGAAGCCTTTGAGGAGATGAGAACATTACTAAAATTACCTTTTGCAATGGATGTGATAATTCTGGCAGCCTGGGGAATTTGGATTGTGAGAAATAATAAGCTCTTTGAGAATCAGAATGCCACTTTCAGGTCCTGGAAAGCTATTTACACTCAAGAGTTAAAAATGTTGGTGCACAGAATGAAGAAAAAGCATGTTACCTCTTTTAAAGAATGGCTTCAAACCATAGTTTAGATTAGTTCTTTTCTTTCCTGAGAGTTTCTCACTCTCTTTGTAATTTATTCTCCTGTACTATCTTATTATTAATAAAAATTGCTGTGGGTTAACCCCACTGTTTTACCCTCAAAAAAGGCTATTTTCCCATGAGCTATATATTGCAAAGACAAAGGATAGAATTTTTAAAGGTAGCACTCAAGTAATGTACTTTGGAATGGCAGAGAAATACCATGTAGTAGGTAGGTATGGTGGACACAAATGGCATAGTTTTTGGCTCAAGGATTTGGATGCACAACCAACGGTGAAGATTTGCCACGCTAAACTTAAGATATATAAACGGATGAGATGGATTTGGCCAACACGCACGCACATGTGTAAAAAGAACGGACCACAGCCCGTATATCTAAACAAAAACACATATCTCTACCTTCAAAACTATGTCATCCTCGGCCATATAAGCTGTGGTTGGTTCTACTTTTGTTGGAATGACACGGAAGCAATTTTAGCCCCGCAAGTTGTGTACGACGAACCACACCCGTATCTCAACAAAAATATTTATCTCTACCTTTAAACCACGTTTTGCTAGGCAATATAAGCTGTGATTGGTGCTGCTCAACACAAAAACATTTTCTTCCCCGCAGGTTGTGTACGATGGACCAGTAGCAAATTGTCGATGGTGCTCATCTAAGGGCGGGCAGGGCGTCCAACAGCAATCACAACTTCCGTTGTGTCGATCTGGGTGCGGGAACTAGCATCCCGGCATAGCATAAATCTAGCTCGAGGTGATGACGACGATCTCGCGCCAATGAAGATGAAGAACACACCTCGAGGTGCCCTGAGTCTACCTCATGCTCTTCAAGGAGTCCGTATGGTGAATTGTCGACATCAATTTGGCGTCAAACCACTGGTGAGCACGACACATTCGTGATCAATCATCATGGGCATGCGATGCATCAATATGTAAGCGCTCAGGTAAGTGTGATTCAGGTATCAATTAGATCTGTTATGTACATCATTAAATTATACAAGCCTTCTGACTCAAATCCAATGAACATCTCAACATCTGTCTCACGATTTAGCTTCCAAGACAAGATTGATTAATCAGATATGACTATGTAAACATGTGCAAACCAAAGATGCAAGCTTGCCTATTTTTCTATCAAACAGAGTCTATATGCATAGCTCTACTAATTTCAACAACGCGAGATCGATTTAGAGTTCCTTGCTAGCAGTTGCAAGCCTGCCGGTTCAGCTCATCAATCGCGTTTTTTTTTCGATGATTGGGCGACCGCCGTCCCAGCGGACAGCGCGAGCATGTGATTCCGCCCGTGTGCTCTCCATGACTGTATCCATGTGTCCCTAGATTTGGGGCCGCCCTCCAGCTAAGTGTCAGCTGGTCGCCTGGTCGTTTATTGTCCTGGGTATAGCGCGCACCTCCGTGTGATTTCTGAAGTTTGTTTGTCTACTTAAAAAAAAGCAACCTGTGATTACTGAAGTTTGTTGGTCTTCAAATTTGCAAGCACTGCCTTTTCTATTTCCAGCATTCTACTAAAATTTTCTTGCAGGCTAAACATCTGTGGTTTTTGTACGCAGTTGGCGATTTTTCATTACTAAGAAGAGCAATGAAAGGAACCAGAAGAATTGGATTGGTTTGTCTCCTCTGTAATCTGCACAAATATTTTTTAAGGTTTCCTTTTTCTTTCAAATTTGTCTGATCGAGGGAGGGTTTGATCTCTGATTACAATGTGAGTACAAATAATTTAGTAAAAAAATTGTCCTTTCATTGGCTGCATAAATTTATAGATGGGCTTAGACGAGACTCCATATACACTGTCGCAGGCCTACAGGAAAACGCGGTGCTAATCAGTTACATTCCTAGAAAATATTGATTTTCTTCAAATTAATCCTGTAATTTAATAAAATAACATATATTCACTACTTAAAATATACAACGCAATGCTTACATACAGTTTAAGATGCAAAATTTCTGCACAAAAGTATCTCCGAACATGTGTCTAGCAATTTTTGTTCAACTATTATGTTGCGCTAACTACTTTGCAAAAACAAACTGGGATATCTCTAAATTTCGGTCCTCAGATAAAAGCTTTTCTCATGTTACAAATATTCCGATCTTTCTTTTCTTACGTGCAGGGGTTCTCCGACCAAAACCGAAGATCAACACTGTTAGCTGAAGCACACTGAAATAAATGATACAACATGCATTTTTTTCCAAGTTTTCCTTAGGAGACATGATAAATAATGTTTTACTCTCTGCTTTATGACTGGGATAGTATCCGGCTCAGAAATAAATAAGTAAATGCTCGCGCAGCATGTTTAGGCAATGTTCTCTTTAGAAACTTTTAAAGATTTGCTAACTACAGAATAAATACAATAAATTTAAAAAATGTGAACAAAGAAAAATAAATATCTAGCCGCGCAAATGTGCGGGTCACCCTGCTAGTTCCTCTCAATACAAGGCTAGGCTAGCAAGGTTGTTTGAAGCAAACTCAAGTATAAAACGGTGAAGCAAAGCTCACATATGAACATATTGTAAGCATTATAATACTTTACATTGTCTCCTTGTTGTTCAAACACCTTAACCAGAAAATATCTAGACTCTAGAGACCAATCATGCAAACCAAATTTTAACAAGCTCTATGTAGTTCTTCATGAATGGGTACAAAGTACATGATGCAAGAGCTTAAACATGATCTATATGAGCACAACAATTTCCAAGTATCAAATTATTCAAGACATTATACCATTTACCACATGCGGCATTTTCCGTTTCCAACCATATAACAATGAACGAAGTAGTTCAACCTTCGCAATGAACATTAAGAATAAAGCTAAGAACATATGTGTTCATACGAAACGGCGGAGCGTGTCTCTCTCCCAAACAAGAAATGCTAGGATCCGAATTTATTCAAACAAAACAAAAACAAAAACAAACAGACGCTCCAAGTAAAGCACATAAGATGTGATAGAATAAAAATATAGTTTCACTAGAGGTGACCTGATAAGTTGTCGATAAAAAAAGGGATGCCTTGGGCATCCCCAAGCTTAGATGCTTGAGTCTTCTTAAAATATGCAGGGATGAACCACGGGGGCATCCCCAAGTTTAGACTTTTCACTCTTCTTGATCATATTGTATCATCCTCCTCTCTTGACCCTTGAAAACTTCCTCCACACCAAACTCAAAACAAACTCATTAGAGGGTTAGTGCATAATTGAAAATTCATGTATTCAGAGGTGAAATAATCATTCTTAACACTTCTGGACATTGCACAAAGCTACTTAAAGTTAATGGAACAAAGAAATCCATCAAACATAGCAAAACAGGCAATGCGAAATAAAAGGCAGAATCTGTCAAAACAGAACAGTCCGTAAAGACGAATTTTTTAGAGGCACCAGACTTGCTCAGATGAAAATGCCTAAATTGAATGAAAGTTGCGTACATATCTGAGGATCACGCACGTAAATTGGAAGATTTTTATAAACTGTCTACAGCAGGGGCGGCTCAATTTCGTGACAGCAAGAAATCTGTTCCTGTGCAGTAATCCAAATCTAGTATTGACTTTACTATCAAAGACTTTACTTGGCACAACAATGCAATAAAATAAAGATAAGGAGAGGTTGCTACAGTAGTAACAACTTCCAAGACTCAAATATAAAATAAAAGTGCAGAAGTAAAATAATGGGTTGTCTCCCATAAGCGCTTTTCTTTATCGCCTTTCAGCTAGGCGCAGAAAGTGTGAATCAAGTAACATCAAGAGACGAAGCATCAACATCATAATTTGTTCTAATAATAGAATCATAAGGTAACTTCATTCTCTTTCTAGGGAAGTGTTCCATACCTTTCTTGAGAGGAAATTGATATTTAATATTACCTTCCTTCATATCAATGGTAGCACCAACAGTTTGAAGAAAAGGTCTTCCCAATATAATGGGACAAGATGCATTGCATTCAATATCCAAGACAACAAAATCAACGGGGACAAGGTTATTGTTTTTTTTGAACTTAACTACTGCAGGGGAGCCCCCCACAGCCTTTTATTGCTCATTATCAAAAGAAAATATGTACAAAAGTCAAAGAAAGAAAAATATGTACAACAACTACCTACCTACTGATTACAACAAGTTGTCAATCCATGATGACAAAAAGCTTATAGAGTTCTCCTTTACCCTATGCTTAAGTAGGGTAACATCTGTAATGAAGCCAGTTCTCCAACTCCTGAAAGTTGGCTGCATGCCTCTAAAGATCTTATTATTCCTTTGTTTCCAAATATTCCAGCTTGCAAGAATTATAATTTCTATAAAACAGGGGCCTTTGAATCTTCTCTTAGTCTCTTTTAACATCTCTGGCCCAGAACCATGCACCCAATTAACTTGAAGATATATCCAAATTCTCACACTGAACATACACTCAAAAAATAAGTGTGACCAATCCTCCAATGCATGGGTATCGCATAACACACATCCGTGGTCCGATGTGACATTCCAATGCCTTCTTCTGAGCATATCTTTTGTATTGATACGATCATGCACAATGAGCCAAGCAAAAAATTTATGCTTTGATGTACACTTACTCTTCCAGATCCATTGAGATGGAAAGTGAGAGGGAATATGTTGGTAGTTTAATCTGTAGACTTGACTTGGAACGAAGTCTCCATTTTTGTTACATGAAATAAGCCATTGATCTTGATTCTCTGATGTGACCACTCCTCTCAAAATGCTCTGTAACATTCTGAACTCATCTGAAGCTTCATTGGATAAAGGGAGATGAAAAGCTTGTGTAGGATCAGAAGTTTGTAAGGCTTCTTTTACCGAGATAAGTTTATCCTTAACAAAAGAGAAAAGCCTTGGGAATCTTTCATCAAAAAGCATATCCTTCCAGTTATCAGACCAAAATAGAATTGTCTCTCCATTTCCCAAATTGCAATGTGTCATTTTCCTATAAATATCAATTAGCTTCATAATGTTCCTCCACCAAAAGGAACCACAGAGAGTAACTGCATGTGGGACTTCCTTATAATAATATGAGTTTCGAATTAACTTGACCCAGGGAAGATCCACATTGTTGTAGAATTTATGCAATTGCTTCAACAGAAGACATTTATTCTGAATTTTCAGATTAATGACACCCAAGCCACCCTTTTTTTTTTGGTTTACAAATCATCTCCCAAGAGGCCAAGGAATGTGCTTTATCATCATCTTTTTTCTTTCTCCACAAACAATTCCTTCTAGCTCTATCAATCACCTCAATTGCCCCATCTGGTATATCTAGTGTACTAAGGTAGTGAATGGGCATTGAAGACAATACAGAATTGACCGTAATTAACTCCGTCACCATAAGATAGGAAAGAAGCTGAAGCAGTGAGCCTTCTTTCAATTCTATCAGTTAGAGGAGATAAATCTCTTATTGTTGGCTTAGTAGTGCCCATAGGAATGCCAAGATATGGAAAGGGCATTGATGCAATAGAACATTGTATTTGAGTTGACAAAGCCTCAGCTTCAGCTTGAGATATGTTGATAGGAATGAGTGATGATTTGTGGTAATTGACTTTGAGCCCAGTAAAGCGTAATATTCCTCCAGTAGCTCTTTCAATACTTGTAACCGATCCGCCTTAGCCGGCAACATGATAATAGTATCATCCGCATATTGTACAATAGGATAATCATTACCGCCTCTATTGGGAATTGGAGCCTTTAATCTTCCTTCTCCGAAAGCATGATTCACATAACTTTGCAACAGGTCACCACCAAGAACATACGACAAAGGAGAGAGAGGATCACCACTGCTCGACCCCTCTTCCGCACAAGAAAGGTTTCCCAGGAACACCATTTAACGAGATAGCGGAAGAGCCGGAAGTCAGAATTTCTTTAACCCATCGAATGAAAGTTGAATCAAAACCTTTAAGTTCCATTATCTTGATGATAGCCTTGTGCTCAATTGTATCAAAAGCCTTTTCAAAGTCTAATTTAAGCGTAATCACTTTTCTCTTGGATTTATGACACCGATGCAAATATTCAAAAGTCCAAGCCGGACAGGTCTTGAATTGTTCTCCCTCTTATGAATCCATACCGATTTTCATGAATGCAATTTTTGATTTGTAGCTGTAACCTGTTGGCAGCCAATTTTGTCAAAAACTTTAGACATGTATTTGTTAAAGAAATTGGCCTAAAATCATTCACTGTCTCTGGGGACAAAATCTTTGGAATCAAGGTTATGTATGAACTATTAATACTTTCCAGGGGGGCTTGGCCTTTGTGAAAATCCCTACACAGATTAATGAAGTCATCCTTGATTATATTCCAGCATTTCTTGACAAACATTCCATTAAAACCATCAGGCCCAGGAGCTCTATCAGTTTTCAAATGCTTCAACACTCCCTCAATTTCATCTATGGTAAATTCCTTAGACAGGATATCCAAACCTTCCACAGGAGTAATCAGATGTGATATATTGGCCTGTGTTGCATTATCATTGGTAACTCCCATTCTGTTCCTGTAACAAGCCCACAATGCATTAGCTTTCTGGTTATGTTCCACCAAAGGGTTTCCTTGCTCATCCTTTATTACTGATATTACATTATGCCTATATCTTTCAGTGGCCTTTGCATGGAAAAATTTGGTGTTTTCTCCTCCTAGTTTAATCCATCTAATTGTACATCTATTCCTCCAATAGTTTGACTGTATACTCAAGAGTTTCTTCAGATGTGTCTTGACAATATTCCTAAAATTGAATTCAGCTCTATTCAAGTCTCTGGAGTCTTCCAAATTATCAAAAAATAGAATGACTTTATTGCATTGCTCAATAAGTATCTTCAAATGTGATAGACCTTTCCCCCATTTCTTCAAAGCATATCTAAGATTTTTGAATTTTGCGGTTAGCACTCGAAGCCACATTCTTCTTATTTACTGGCAAATTCCAAGCATTTGTAACTACTTCCATGAATCCTGGCTGCTCTAACCAAATATTCTCAAATCGAAAAACCTTTGCCTTTGGTATAGATGTAGAGATAGATACCACACAGGGAGTATGATCTGAGGTTGATTTTGCAAGTGGAAAAACCATTGTATTAGGAAATCTCAAAATCCACTCACAAGATGTAAAAAACCAGTCAATTTGCTCCAAGAGTGGAGTAGCTTGCATATTGGACCAAGTGAATCTTCTTCCCTTTAGAGGCAGCTCCAATAAACCCAAATGACTTATAATATTATTAAAAAGAAAAATGTCTGCCATATCAGCCCCGGGTTTATTCCTATTTTCCACTGATCTCATGAAATTAAAATCTCCAAGAAGTAACCAATTATCATGCAGAGGGATATCCAAATCAAATAACCATTGGACAAATTCATCTCTCATAACCCCTCTACAAGGTCCATAAACAGTAATCATAGTCCAAATTTCAGCAGTATGGGCAGAAGCAAATTGTATTCTAATAGCCGAGTGAGTTGTCTCAATTAAAGTGCCCATAAAAACCTTACTGTTCCAAAGAACAATAATACCTCCGAAGCACCAATGGAAGGCACAAACACAAATCTATCAAATCTCTTAGGGCAAAAAGTCCCGATGAATGAGTGTTCAAAACTTTCACATTTGGTTTCTTGCAAGCATATAATGGCACAATTACTCTCATCAATCTTGTTGTATACAGACTAGTCTCTTATCTTTATCATTTAAGCCTCTAACATTCCAACAGAGCACATTCCGACTCAACCTTCAAATTTGGGGAACTATTCATTGAAAACCAAACTGATAGTAGCCAAAGTGATCCATACATAGCAGGTCACGAAAGAGAATTCATTACCACATGAGTATTTAATAATATCATTACGGATAGTGAGTAAAATAACAAGTTTTGCATTCTCAAAAGCCTCATCATGATCCGGCACAAAAGCTATACCGATTGCATTACGGATTCCTTCAATCATCATTATCGCTTGAAGTGGTGCCCTTGGAGTCATCGAAGTAGCCATAAGCCTCTCTTCTCGTCAATTCTTCTTCGGATATCCGCAATCTGTCTACCAATGTGTTGCGTAGTTGGTACTGGTATGAAGGGAACCACCTCTTCATCTCGCTTCATCGTGCTTGGATGCTTGTGCCTTCTTCCTTGTTGTGCTTTTGTCCTTCATGGATTGAAACTTGTACCCACCGAGTCTTAGCCATGTGCCTTGTACACCTCCCGACCGAATTCTCACTCCGAGTCCGAGCCGTCCACCGGATCGATGAACAAAGAGACACCAAGCAGAAGATCTCCTATCCTTATTCCTCCAGGTATGCTTCTGAATACTCATCTGAGCTTTAAGAGCACTCCTTGTGACCCTAGAACTTGGTGGGATGACTTTCTTGCTCTTCCTGATTGCCCCTTTTCTAATAAGGGGCTCCATATCAGCAGGAACTATAAAGCAATCATTCTGCAGCCTGAAGTTGTCAGTAGAGGACTTAAGCCAAGCAAGCTTATTGACTGTAACTGCAGCAGGAATTGTGTACATAAACATGCTAGGAATTAGGTCCTTAGAGATCTTATCCAACAAAATACCCTTTGGCAAGATAGGGCCAACAATGAGACCATCCATGCAGTTTCTATAGTTTGGAAATTGGCTGTCCAGAAAAGAGATAAGGTCATTGTCCAGAACAGAAAATTGGAGCTCAATTGTGTTTACAATCATCTGCTGGGGCCCCTGCATCATGTTAACTGAACCCTCTGAACTTGATGAATCAATAATAGCTGACTCATTGAACTGCTGGATTTCATGCTCCACCTGCTGCTCAAGCACATTGTCAGGTAGCTGTACTTCCCCTTGCACTTGCATCATCTGATCTTGATCATTACCATGATTGTGTGGGTGCTGAAAGCCCTGTTCTGGAGGTTGCACTTGTTCAGGAACATTCATAGGCATAGGGTCATTCCAACCAATTTCAGGATATTGTGGGAGCACAAAGTTGTTCAAGTTTGGCAAGAGCTGCCCAGGCAATGGATGTGGGTTACCATTGACAGCATCCGATCCTCATCATTGGGCAGAGCATCAGCAAATTCAGCGGTTAAAATATAACAAACAAGCAGTCCATGATTCCTTGATCCCCCCAACGAAGCATATTTGGTAAACACAACATCCCCGGGAACAAGCTTGCTTCGAAGAAAAAGCCACATAACAAATTGTCCTCTCAAGCGTAGCATCATCTTGATGCCAATGCAAGTAACTTCCCAAAAGAACCGATGGCATTAGCTAAGTCATAATCTGTCCTAAAATCCAAAGGGATGCCGAGGAACATTAGCCGACCATTACGAAATCCCCGAACAGCTCTATGATTATCCCTATCATCATGTTTCAGGAATCGAACAAAAACACCTGCTCGTATCCGATATGGTACATGATTCACTAGAGCAGTCTGTAGCGGCGAGGCTTCGCAGACGATAAAAAGCTAGCCCCAATAAACAAGGTTGGACTTCCTCCACGATGCGTTGCGAGATGATGTTCGATGAAAATCCGTACTGTTGCCTCCAATGCGGGATCAAAGGAGCCGGAGGCGGAGGCAAAAGCTCAGCCGACGCAGATGTTGTCATGGCGCCGAGGTGGGTCAACCGAAGGACTATAGAAAGTCCTGGGTAGACGGGTGGGGCCGCCATCAATGATTTGATGTCCATGCGGCAGCCAGGGCGTAGGATCAACCTCGTAGTTGGCCATGGCCGGAGCACTCGACGGTGGTGGCAGCGGAGAAGACGAGGGCGGACAAACAGGGGAGGAGGACTCTACAGGAGGTACTTGTGTACCTTTAGCAATATGAGTAGAATCTGAACCAGCACTCCTCCGGGTAGCCGACTCCAGGTGGGAATCATTGTCTGAACCGACCAGGGGTTCATTAATTACAATGTTACCTTTCCGAGGAACCCATTTAAAAGACTTATTTTGCTTCCAATCAAAACAATCTTTCCGAAAATGACCATATCTGAAACAAAAACGACATCTGACTTTCCTTGTGCACTCCTTGGCATGATGTCCCATAGATAAACACCTTGAGCACTCCCAAACTTCATATGCCATATCATCAACCAACTTTTCCAGGGCAATATATCCATGTGGGTCCTCTACATGCTCAGTAGGGTCAGGATTTTCCATTAAACAATCTTTAACACCAGAAGTACTTGCAATATCTGTATTAGTAACAAGATCAACCATAGGACTCTTAAGCTTTGCTCCAATCTTCTCTTGCACAAAATCAAATGGTTTTGCAGAACCAAAATGCAGTGATGGTGAAGTGGATGTCACATGTGTAGGTGGCAAAATCACACCAGGGGCAAAAGAAGGTTTTTGGTATCCTTGACAAGCAGTGTATTCAATGGAGTCTGGGAAAGACAGCTTCTTAGGAGGAGCATCCTTTGCCTTCAAGATAGATTTTGGCCTTCCTTGCTTCAATGCATTCATGCCAAGTTGAACCCTTTTTTTACCAGGACTCACAAGTGTCCAAGATTGCTGATTTTCATCTTGCCATTGTTGAAATTCTCTCTGCCAATTTGGTCCACCTCTTCCCCAAAGATGGAAAAAACACTTAAACTGCTTGCATGCAAAACTCCTCAAATTGAAAAGATGAAAACCAACAGACTTGGTGGACACACAAAAGGAGAAAACTCGATCACAAAGCAATGAGACCATAAGATCTCCACTGAAGCCCCCCGTTGCTGCTTCGAGAGCAATACTCACTGAGCTTTCATCTAGCTTAAAAGAAGCTCTTCCAAAAGAAACCACCATGATAAAATGTCCAGAGCTAGCCGAGGGATGTACTGATCTGGCAAATTTAGTGAAACAATATTTTGCAACCTTGAGACCCGGGCTATAATCCAACTCCTTAGACAAGTCATAATGATTTACTAGAGATGAATCATGGTGATTATTCTTATCAGTAGTTGCCTTGGGAACCGTGCCAGGATCTGCATGGGCCATGCACTTATCTATGGTACTAGCAGAACTTATGATCTGACCCATACGGACCACATGAATAGGAAAAAGTAATTTTGCGCCCACAGAAAAATTATCTCTTGTCTCCTTATATCTGCAACCAACAATTTTACCTTTTGCATCAAGAAGAGAAATCCATCCATCCTTCACAGAGAGAGACAGAGTGCCGTCATAAGCCTTCATCCTTCCACGATCAAGATCTTTGTGTGTAGAATAAGTGATCCTCCAGGTCTTAGAAGGTGGAGTGAGCTCTGATATAGAGGGTTTAACCGTAGGATGAATGGCCGGAGCATTAACAACAAGGTTTGCTCTAGATTTGGCTTCAAAACTTACAGGATCCACAACCCCAGCATATTTCTCGGAAGGAGTAAATCCATTTGAGCCATCACATACCTTTGCCTTCACAAGGGAAGTTTTATCCAGGATCTTGATCACATGATGAGGAAAAGTTATATAAGAACCTTTTTGAATCACCTCCCCTTCATACAGAGATCTAGATGCAACAGAGACGCCAAAAGAATCCACAAGAGCTAGCAAGAAATGAGATTGGAAATCCGAAACAAGAAGTTCACCGTCCTTAGGACGGAAGTTCACCAGATCCAGATCTTGAACGCTGCGGAATGAGACCTTCCAAGACTCCATCAGGGTAGATCCCATCAGATCCAGCCCTAGAAAAACCAGAACAAAGAAACCGAACAGCAGAGAAGAGAGACGCAAGAAGAAAGTGTGGAGAAAAGGGACCAGAGATCGGAGAGATCACTGGCAAAGGTGTCTAGGGTTTAGTCGCCGGAGGTGGAGGTGGAGACGTCGCCATCGATGTCCGAGGATGTAGTTGTTGATTACATCTAACATTATCAATCCTCCCCAAAGGTTTCTTTATAGCATTATCAGCAAGATTAACATCCAAATAACAGTTTTTCAATGGTGGCAAGTCAAGCATATCATAGATTTTCTTAGGCATAACAGAAATACTTGCACCAAGATCACTGATGCGTGCAGTTGACACACGTCCGTTGGGAACCCCAAGAGGAAGGTGTGATGCGTACAGTAGCAAGTTTTCACTCAGAAAGAAACCAAGGTTTATCGAACCAGTAGGAGCCAAGAAGCACGTTGAAGGTTGATGGCGGCGGAGTGTAGTGCGGCGCAACACCATGGATTCCGGCGCCAACTTGGAACCTGCACAACACAATCAAAGTACTTTGCCCCAACGTAATAGTGAGGTTGTCAATCTCACCGGCTTGCTGTAAACAAAGGATTAAACGTATTGTGTGGAAGATGATGATTGTTTGCGAAGAACAGTAAAGAACAATTGCAGTAGATTGTATTTCAGATGTAAAGAATTGGACCGGGGTCCACAGTTCACTAGTGGTGTCTCTCCCATAAGATAAACGATGTTGGGTGAACAAATTACAGTTGGGCAATTGACAAATAAAGAAGGCATAACAATGCACATACATATATCATGATGAGTACTATGAGATTTAATCGGGGCATTACGACAAAGTACATAGACCGCTATCCAGCATGCATCTATGCCTAAAAAATCCACCTTCAGGTTATCATCCGAACCCCCTCCAGTATTAAGCTGCAAACAACAGACAATTGCATTAAGTATGGTGCATAATGTAATCAACATAAATATCCTTAGACAAAGCATCGATGTTTTATCCCTAGTGGCAACAACACATCCACAACCTTAGAACTTTCTGTCACTGTCCCAGATTTAATGGAGGCATGAACCCACTATCGAGCATAAATACTCCCTCTTGGAGTCACAAGTATCAACTTGGCCGCAGCCTCTACTAGCAATGGAGAGCATGCAAGAACATAAATAACATATATAATAGATTGATAATCAACTTGACATAGTATTCAATATTCATCGGATCCCAACAAACACAACATGTAGCATTACAAATAGATGATCTTGATCATGATAGGCAGCTCACAAGATCTAATATGGTAGCACAATGAGGAGAAGACAACCATCTAGCTACTGCTATGGACCCATAGTCCAGGGGTGGACTACTCACAAATCGATCCGGAGGCGATCATGGCGATGAAGAGACCTCCGGGAGATGATTCCCCTCTCCGGCAGGGTGCCGGAGGCGATCTCCTGAATCCCCCGAGATGGGATTGGCGGCGGCGGCGTCTCTGGAAGGTTTTCCGTAACGTGGCTCTCGGTCCTGGGGGTTTCGCGACGAAGGGTTTAAGTAGGCGGAAGGGCAGGTCAGGAGGCGTCACGGGGGGCCCACACAACAGGTCGCGCGGGCCCCCTCTAGGCCGCGCCGCCCTAGTGTGGCGGTGCCCCGTGGCCCCACTTCGTTTCCTCTTCGGACTTCTGGAAGCTTCGTGGAAAAATAGGCCCCTGGGCGTTGATTTCGTCCAATTCCGAGAATATTTCCTTACTAGGATTTCTGAAACCAAAAACAGCAGAAAACAACAACTGGCTCTTCGGCATCTCGTCAATAGGTTAGTGCTGGAAAATGCATAATAATGACATATATTGTGTATAAAACATGTGAGTATCATCAATAAAGTAGCATGGAACATAAGAAATTATAGATACGTTTGAGACGTATCAAGCATCCCCAAGCTTAGTTCCTACTCGCCCTCGAGTAGGTAAACGATAACAAAGATAATTTCGAAGTGACATGCTATCATAATCTTGATCAATACTATTGTAAAGCATATGAGATGAATGCAGCGATTCGAAGCAATGATGAAGATAATGAGTAAACAAATGAATCATATAGCAAAGACTTTTCATGAATAGTACTTTCAAGACAAGCATCAATAAGACTTGCATAAGAGTTACTCATAAAGCAATTGATTCAAAGTAAAGGTATTGAAGCAACACAAAGGAAGATATAAGTTTCAGCAGTTGCTTTCAACTTCAACATATATATCTCATGGATAATTGTCAACACAAAGTAATATAACAAGTGCAATATGTAAACATGTAAGAATCAATGCACACAGTTGATACAAGTGTTTGCTTCTAAGATAGAAAGAATAGGTAAACTGACTCAACAATAAAGTAGAAGAATGGCCCTTCGCAGAGGGAAGCATTGATTACTATATTTGTGCTAGAGCTTTTCATTTTGAAAACAAGAAACAATTTTGTCAACGGTAGTAATAAATCATATGTGTTATGTATAAGATATCCTATAAGTTGCAAGCCTCATGCATAGTATACCAATAGTGCTTGCACCTTGTCCTAATTAGCTTGGATTAACATGGATTATCATTGCATAGCATATGTTTCAACCAAGTGTCACAAAGGGGTACCTCTATGCCGCCTGTACAAAGGTCTAAGGAGAAAGCTCGCATTGGATTTCTCGCTTTTGATTATTCTCAACTTAGACATCCATACCGGGACAACATAGACAACGAGATAATGGACTCCTCTTTAATGCATAAGCATTCAACAACAGTTAATATTCTCATAAGAGATTGAGGATTAATTGTCCAAACTGAAACTTCCACCATGAATCATGGCTTTCGTTAGCGGCCCAATGTTCTTCTCTAACAGTATGCATACTCAAACCATTTGATCATGAAAATCTCCCTTACTTCAGACAAGACGAACATGCATAGCAACTCACATGATATTCAACAAAGGTAAAAGTTGATGGCGTCCCCAGAAACATGGTTACCGCTCAACAAGCAACTTATTAAGAAATAAGACACATAAGTACATATTCTTCACCACAATAGTTTTTAAGGCTATTTTTCCCATGAGCTATATATTGCAAAGACAAAGAATAGAAATTTTAAAGGTAGCACTCAAGTAATTTACTTTGGAATGGCGGAGAAATACCATGTAGTAGGTAGGTATGGTGGACACAAATGGCATAGTTATTGGCTCAAGGATTTGGATGCACGAGAAGAATTCCTCTCAATACAAGGCTAGGCTAGCAAGGTTGTTTGAAGCAAACTCAAGTATAAAACGGTGCAGCAAAGCTCACATATGAACATATTGTAACTATTATAAGACTTTACATTGTCTCCTTGTTGTTCAAACACCTTAACCAGAAAATATCTAGACTCTAGAGATCAATCATGCAAACCAAAATTTAACAAGCTCTATGTAGTTCTTCATTAATGGGTGCAAGGTACATGATGCAAGAGCTTAAACAAGATCTACATGAGCACAACAATTGCCAAGTATCAAATTATTCAAGACATTATACCATTTACCACATGCGGCATTTTCCGTTTCCAACCATATAACAATGAATGAAGTAGTTCAACCTTCGCAATGAACATTAAGAATAAAGCTAAGAACATATGTGTTCATACGAAACAGCGGAGCGTGTCTCTCTCCCAAACAAAGAATGCTAGGATCCGATTTTATTCAAACAAAAACAAAAACAAAAACAAACGGACGCTCCAAGTAAAGCACATAAGATGTGACGGAATAAAAATATAGTCTCACTAGAGGAACCTGATAAGTTGTCGATGAAGAAGGGATGCCTTAGGCATCCCCAAGCTTAGAAGCTTGGGTCTTCTTAAAATATGCAGGGATGAACCACGGGGGCATCCCCAAGCTTAGACTTTTCACTCTTCTTGATCATATTGTATCATCCTCCTCTCTTGACCCTTGAAAACTTCCTCCACACCAAATTCAAAACAAACTCATTAGAGGGTCGAGTGCATAATTCATATATTCAGAGGTGACATAATCATTCTTAACACTTCGGACATTGCACAAAGCTACCGAAAGTTAATGGAACAAAGAAATCCATCAAACATAGCAAAACAGGCAATGCGAAATAAAAGGCAGAATCTGTCAAAACAGAACAGTCCGTAAAGACGAATTTTTAAGAGGCACCAGACTTGTTCAGATAAAAATGCCCAAATTGAATGAAAGTTGCGTAGATATCTGAGGATCACGCACGTAAATTGGCAGATTTTTCTAAATTTTCTACAGAGACTACTGCTCAAATTCGTGACAGCAAGAAATCTGTTCCTGTGCAGTAATCCAAATCTAGTATTGACTTTACTATCAAAGACTTTACTTGGCACAACAATGCGATAAAATAAAGATAAGGAGAGGTTGCTACAGTAGTAACAACTTCCAAGACACAACAAAACAGTAGCAAAATAAAAACATGGGTTATCTCCCAAGAAGTGCTTTCTTTATAGCCATTAAGATGGGCTCGGTAATTTTAATGATGCACTCGCAAGAAATAAGAGTTGAAGCAAAAGAGAGCGTCAAGAAGCAAATTCAAAACAAATTTAAGCCTAACCCACTTCCTATGAAAAGGAATCTTGTAAATAAACAAGTCATGTAGGCATAATGCAACAAGCATAGGAAAACTGGACAAGCGCAACTTCAAGATTTTCAGCATATAGAGAGGTGTTTTAGTAACATGAAAACTTCTACAACCATATTTTCCTCTCTCATAATAATATCCAGTAGCATCATGAGCAAACTCAACAATATAACTATCAAATGAAACATTCTTATCATGAGTCTCATGCATAAAATTATTACTCTCCACATAAGCATAATCAATTTTATTAGTAATAGTGGGAGCAAATTCATCAAAGTAGCTATCATTATTATTATCATCAAGTGTAGGAGGCACAGTATAATCATAATAAAATTTACTCTTCGTAGTAGGCGGCAGCAAAAGACCACTATCATTATAATCATCATAAATAGGAGGCAAAGTATCATCAAAGAAAATTTTCTCCTCAATGCTTGGGGGACTAAAAATATCATGCTCGTCAAAACCAGCTTCCCCAAGCTTAGAATTTTCCATAGCATTAGCAACAATGGTGTTCAAAGCATTCATACTAATAACATTCCCATTAGCATGCATATAAAGTTCCATGGGTTTTTTAATTCTCTCTTCAAACACATCATGTACTAATTCAAGATAAAGTTCATAAAGATCTCTCATATTTTTGTTGTTTTCCATTATGCCTTACTAGTGTTTAACAAGAAATAAAAAGATGCAATTGCAGGATCTAAAGGAAATAGCTTTGAGCACTTACAACGGCGCCGGAAGATAGCTTAGTTTCCGAGATCCGGAGTGTGAGTGCCTTTTACCTTTCCTCCCCGGCAACGGCGCCATAAAATGAGCTTGATGCGTGCAGTTGACACACGTCTATTGGGAACCCCAAGAGGAATGTGTGATGCGTACAGTAGCAAGTTTTCCCTCAGAAAGAAACCAAGGTTTATCGAACCAGTAGGAGCCAAGAAGCACATTGAAGGTTGATGGCGGCGGAGTGTAGTGCGGCGCAACACCAGGGATTCCGGCGCCAACGTGGAACCTGCACAACACAATCAAAGTACTTTGCCCCAACGTAACAGTGAGATTGTGAATCTCACCGGCTTGCTGTAAGCAAAGGATTAAACGTATTGTGTGGAAGATGATGATTGTTTACGAAGAACAGTAAAGAACAATTGAAGTAGATTGTTTTTCAGATGTAAGGAATTGGACCGGGGTCCACAGTTCACTAGTGGTGTCTCTCCCATAAGATAAACAGATGTTGGGTGAACAAATTACAGTTGGGCAATTGACAAATAAAGAAGGCATAACAATGCACATACATATATCATGATGAGTACTATGAGATTTAATCGGGGCATTACGACAAAGTACATAGACCGCTATCCGACATGCATCTATGCCTAAAAAGTCCACCTTCGAGGTTATCATCCGAACCCCTCCGGTATTAAGTTGCAAACAACGGACAATTGCATTAAGTATGGTGCGTAATGTAATCAACACAAATATCCTTAGACAAAGCATCGATGTTTTATCCCTAGTGGCAACAACACATCCACAACCTTAGAACTTTCTGTCACTGTCCCAGATTTAATGGAGGCATGAACCCACTATCGAGCATAAATACTCCCTCTTGGAGTCACAAGTATCAACTTGGCCAGAGCCTCTACTAGCAACGGAGAGCATGCAAGAACATAAATAACATATATAATAGATTCATAATCAACTTGACATAGTATTCAATATTCATCGGATCCCAACACACACAACATGTAGCATTACAAATAGATGATCTTGATCATGATAGGCAGCTCACAAGATCTAACATGATAGCACAATGAGGAGAAGACAACCATCTAGCTACTGCTAGGGACCCATAGTCAAGGGGTGGACTACTCACACATCGATCCGGAGGCGATCATGGCGATGAAGAGACCTCCGGGAGATGATTCCCCTCTCCGGCAGGGTGCCGGAGGCGATCTCCTGAATCCCCCGAGATGGGATTGGCGGCGGCGGCGTCTCTGGAAGGTTTTCCGTATCGTGGCTCTCGGTGCTGGGGGTTTCGCGGCGAAGGCTTTAAGTAGGCGGAAGGGCAGGTCAGGAGGCGTCACGGGGGGCTGATGCGTGTAGTTGACACGTCCGTTGGGAACCCCAAGAGGAAGGTGTGATGCGCACAGTAGCAAGTTTCCCTCAATAAGAAACCAAGGTTTAATCGAACCAGTAGGAGTCAAGAAGCACGTTGAAGGTTGATGACGGAGGAGTGTAGTGCGGCGCAACACCAGGGATTCCGGCGCCAACGTGGAACCTGCACAACATAATCACAGAACTTTGCCCCAACGTAACAGCGAGGTTGTCAATCTCACCGGCTTGCTGTAAACAAAGGATTAGATGTATAGTGTGGATGATGATGGTTGTTTGCGAAGAACAGTAAAGAACAATTGCAGCAGTTTATATTTCAGATGTAAAGAATAGGACCGGGGTCCACGAGATCACTAGCAGTGTCTCTCCCATAAGATAGCAGATGTTGGGTGAACAAATTACGGTTGGGCAATTGACAAATAAAGAAGGCATAACAATGCACATACATATATCATGATGAGTACTATGAGATTTAATGCGGGCATTACGACAAAGTACATAGACCGCTATCCGAGCATGCATCTATGCCTAAAAAGTCCACCTTCAAGGTTATCATCCGAACCCCCTCCGGTATTAAGTTGTAAACAACGGACAATTGCATTAAGTATGGTGCGTAATGTAATCAACACAAATATCCTTAGACAAAGCATCGATGTTTTATCCCTAGTGGCAACAACACATCCACAACCTTAGAACTTTACGTCACTCTGTCCCAGATTTAATGGAGGCATGAACCCACTATCGAGCATAAATACTCCCTCTTGGAGTCACAAGTATCAACTTGGCCGGAGCCTCTACTAGCAACGGAGAGCATGCAAGAACATAAATAACATATATGATAGATTGATAATCAACTTGACATAGTATTCAATATTCATCGGATCCCAACAAACACAACATGTAGCATTACAAATAGATGATCTTGATCATGATAGGCAGCTCACAAGATCTAACATGATAGCACAATGAGGAGAAGACGACCATCTAGCTACCGCTATGGACCCATGGTCCGGGGGTGAACTACTCACACATCGATCCGGAGGCGATCATGGCGATGAAGAGACCTCCGGGAGATGGTTCCCCTCTCCGGCGGGGTGCCGGAGGCGATCTCCTGAATCCCCCGAGATGGGATTGGCGGCGGCGGCGTCTCCGGAAGGTTTTCCGTATCGTGGCTCTCGGTACCGGGGGTTTCGCGACGAAGACTATATGTAGGCGGAAGGGCAGGTCGGGGGGCCACACGAGGGGCCCACACAACAGGCCGGCGCGGCCGGGGCTTGGGCCGCGCCGCCCGGTGTCCGGCCACCTCGTGGCCCCACTTCGTAAGTCCTCCGGTCTTCCGGAAGCTTCGTGGAAAAATAGGCCCCCGGGCGTTGATTTTGTCCAATTCCGAGAATATTTCCTTACTAGGATTTCGAAACCAAAAACAGCAGAAAACAGAGAATCGGCTCTTCGGCATCTCGTCAATAGGTTAGTGCCGGAAAATGCATAATAATGACATATAAAGTGTATAAAACATGTGAGTATCATCATAAAAGTAGCATGGAACATAAGAAATTATAGATATGTTTGGGACGTATCAGGGGCCCACACAACAGGCCGCGCGGGCCCCCTCTAGGCCGCGCCGCTCTAGTGTGGCGGCGCCCCGTGGCCCCACTTCGTTTCCTCTTCGGACTTCTGGAAGCTTCGTGGAAAAATAGGCCCCTGGGCGTTGATTTCGTCCAATTCCGAGAATATTTCCTTACTAGGATTTCTGAAACCAAAAACAGCGAGAACAACAGAATCGGCTCTTCGGCATCTCGTCAATAGGTTAGTGCCGGAAAATGCATAATAATGACATATATTGTGTATAAAACATGTGAGTATAATCAATAAAGTAGCATGGAACATAAGAAATTATAGATACGTTTGAGACGTATCAAGCATCCCCAAGCTTAGTTCCTACTCGCCCTCGAGTAGGTAAACGATAACAAAGATAATTTCTGAAGTGACATGCTCCCATAATCTTGATCAATACTATTGTAAAGCATATGAGATGAATGCAGCGATTCGAAGCAATGATGAAGATAATGAGTAAACAAATGAATCATATAGCAAAGACTTTTTATGAATAGTACTTTCAAGACAAGCATCAATAAGACTTGCATAAGAGTTACTCATAAAGCAATAGATTCAAAGTAAAGGTATTGAAGCAACACAAAGGAAGATATAAGTTTCAGCAGTTGCTTTCAACTTCAACATTATATCTCATGGATAATTGTCAACACAAAGTAATATAACAAGTGCAATAGGTAAACATGTAAGAATCAATGCACACAGTTGATACAAGTGTTTGCTTCTAAGATAGAAAGAATAGGTAAACTGACTCAACAATAAAGTAGAAGAATGGCCCTTCGCAGAGGGAAGCATTGATTACTATATTTGTGCTAGAGATTTTCATTTTGAAAACAAGAAACAATTTTGTCAACGGTAGTAATAAATCATATGTGTTATGTATAAGATATCCTATAAGTTGCAAGCCTCATGCATAGTATACCAATAGTGCTCGCACCTTGTCCTAATTAGCTTGGATTAACATGGATTATCATTGCATAGCATATGTTTCAACCAAGTGTCACAAAGGGGTACCTCTATGCCGCTCGTACAAAGGTCTAAGGAGAAAGCTCGCATCTGGATTTCTCGCTTTTGATTATTCTCAACTTAGACATCCATACCGGGACAACATAGACAACAAATAATGGACTCCTCTTTAATGCATAAGCATTCAACAACAGTTAATATTCTCATAAGAGATTGAGCATTAATTGTCCAAACTGAAACTTCCACCATGAATCATGACTTTAGTTAGCGGCCCAATGTTCTTCTCTAACAGTATGCATACTCAAACCATTTGATCATGAAAATCTCCCTTACTTCAGACAAGACAAACATGCATAGAAACTCACATGATATTCAACAAAGGTAAAAGTTGATGGCGTCCCAGAAACATGGTTACCGCTCAACAAGCAACTTATTAAGAAATAAGACACATAAGTACATATTCTTCACCACAATAGTTTTGAAGGCTATTTTTCCAATGAGCTATATATTGCAAAGACAAAGAATAGAAATTTTAAAGGTAGCACTCAAGTAATTTACTTTGGAATGGCGGAGAAATACCATGTAGTAGGTAGGTATGGTGGACACAAATGACATAGTTATTGGCTCAAGGATTTGGATGCACGAGAAGAATTCCTCTCAATACAAGGCTAGGCTAGCAAGGTTGTTTGAAGCAAACTCAAGTATAAAACGGTGCAGCAAAGCTCACATATGAACATATTGTAACTATTATAAGACTTTACATTGTCTCCTTGTTGTTCAAACACCTTAACCAGAAAATATCTAGACTCTAGAGATCAATCATGCAAACCAAATTTTAACAAGCTCTATGTAGTTCTTCATTAATAGGTGCAAGGTACATGATGCAAGAGCTTAAACAAGATCTATATGAGCACAACAATTGCCAAGTATCAAATTATTCAAGACATTATACCATTTACCACATGCGGCATTTTCCGTTTCCAACCATATAACAATGAATGAAGTAGTTCAACCTTCGCAATGAACATTAAGAATAAAGCTAAGAACATATGTGTTCATACGAAACAGCGGAGCGTATCTCTCTCCCAAACAAATAATGCTAGGATCCAATTTTATTCAAACAAAAACAAAAACAAACAGACGCTCCAAGTAAAGCACATAAGATGTGACGGAATAAAAATATAGTCTCACTAGAGGAACCTGATAAGTTGTCGATGAAGAAGGGATGCCTTAGGCATCCCCAAGCTTAGACGCTTGGGTCTTCTTAAAATATGCAGGGATGAACCACGGGGGCATCCCCAAGCTTAGAATTTTCACTCTTCTTGATCATATTGTATCATCCTCCTCTCTTGACCCTTGAAAACTTCCTCCACACCAAACTCAAAAAGAACTCATTAGAGGGTCAGTGCATAATTCATATATTCAGAGGTGACATAATCATTCTTAACACTTCTGGACATTGCACAAAGCTACTGAGAGTTAATGGAACAAAGAAATCCATCAAACAGAGCAAAACAAGCAATGCGAAATAAAAGGCAGAATCTGTCAAAACAGAACAGTCCGTAAAGACGAATTTTTAAGAGGCACCAGACTTGCTCAGATGAAAATGCCCAAATTGAATGAAAGTTGCGTACATATCTGAGGATCACGCACGTAAATTGGCAGATTTTTCTAAATTTTCTACAGAGACTACTGCTCAAATTCGTGACAGAAAGAAATCTGTTCCTGCGCAGTAATCCAAATCTAGTATTGACTTTACTATCAAAGACTTTACTTGGCACAACAATGCGATAAAATAAAGATAAGGAGAGGTTGCTACAGTAGTAACAACTTCCAAGACACAACAAAACAGTAGCAAAATAAAAACATGGGTTATCTCCCAAGAAGTGCTTTCTTTATAGCCATTAAGATGGGCTCAGTAATTTTAATGATGCACTCGCAAGAAATAAGAGTTGAAGCAAAAGAGAGCATCAAGAAGCAAATTCAAAACAAATTTAAGCCTAACCCACTTCCTATGAAAAGGAATCTTGTAAATAAACAAGTCATGTAGGCATAATGCAACAAGCATAGGAAAAGCTGGACAAGCGCAACTTCAAGATTTTCAGCATATAGAGAGGTGTTTTAGTAACATGAAAACTTCTACAACCATATTTTCCTCTCTCATAATAATATCCAGTAGCATCATGAGCAAACTCAACAATATAACTATCAAATGAAACATTCTTATTATGAGTCTCATGCATAAAAGTATTACTCTCCACATAAGCATAATCAATTTTATTAGTAATAGTGGGAGCAAATTCATCAAAGTAGCTATCATTATTATTCTCATCAAGTGTAGGAGGCATAGTATAATCATAATAAAATTTACTCTCCATAGTAGGCGGCACCAAAAGACCACTATCATTATAATCATCATAAATAGGAGGCAAAGTATCATCAAAGAAAATTTTCTCCTCAATGCTTGGGGGACTAAAAATATCTTGCTCATCAAAACCAACTTCCCCAAGCTTAGAATTTTCCATAGCATTAGCAACAATGGTGTTCAAAGCATTCATACTAATAACATTCCCATTAGCATGCATATAAAGTTCCATGGGTTTTTTAATTCTCTCTTCAAACACATCATGTCCTAATTCAAGATAAAGTTCATAAAGATCTCTCATATTTTTGTTGTTTTCCATTATGCCTTACTAGTGTTTAACAAGAAACAAAAAGATGCAATTGCAGGATCTAAAGGAAATAGCTTTGAGCACTTACAACGGCGCCGGAAGATAGCTTAGTTGCCGAGATCCGGAGTGTGAGTGCATTTTACCTTTCCTCCCCGGCAACGGCGCCAGAAAATGAGCTTGATGCGTGCAGTTGACACACGTCCGTTGGGAACCCCAAGAGGAAGGTGTGATGCGTACAGTAGCAAGTTTTCCCTCAAAAAGAAACCAAGGTTTATCGAACCAGTAGGAGCCAAGAAGCACGTTGAAGGTTGATGGCGGCGGAGTGTAGTGCGGCGCAACACCGGAGATTCCGCGCCAACGTGGAACCTGCACAACACAATCAAAGTACTTTGCCCCAACGTAACCGTGAGGTTGTCAATCTCACCGACTTGTCAGTAAACAAAGGATTAAACGTATTGTGTGGAAGATGATGATTGTTTGCGAAGAACAGATAAAGAACAATTGCGATAGATTGTATTTCAGATGTAAAGAATTGGACCGGGGTCCATAGTTCACTAGTGGTGTCTCTCCCATAAGATAAACGAGATGTTGGGTGAACAAATTACAGTTGGGAAATTGACAAATAAAGAAGGCATAACAATGCACATACATATATCATGATGAGTACTATGATATTTAATCGGGGCATTACGACAAAGTACATAGACCGCTATCCGGCATGCATCTATGCCTAAAAAGTCCACCTTCAGAGTTATCATCCGAACCCCTCCAGTATTAAGTTGCAAACAACGGACAATTGCATTAAGTATGGTGCGTAATGTAATCAACACAAATATCCTTAGACAAAGCATCGATGTTTTATCCCTAGTGGCAACAAGCACATCCACAACCTTAGAACTTTCCGTCACTCGTCCTGCATTTAATGGAGGCATGAACCCACTATCGAGCATAAATACTCCCTCTTGGAGTCACAAGTATCAACTTGGCCAGAGCCTCTACTAGCAACGGAGAGCATGCAAGAACATAAATAACATATATAATAGATTGATAATCAACTTGACATAGTATTCAATATTCATCGGATCCCAACAAACACAACATGTAGCATTACAAATAGATGATCTTGATCATGATAGGCAGCTCACAAGATCTAACATGATAACACAATGAGGAGAAGACAACCATCTAGCTACTGCTATGGACCCATAGTCCAGGGGTGGACTACTCACACATCGATCCGGAGGCGATCATGGCGATGAAGAGACCTCCGGGAGATGATTCCCCTCTCCGGCAGGGTGCCGGAGGCGATATCCTGAATCCCCCGAGATGGGATTGGCGGCGGCGGCGTCTCTGGAAGGTTTTCCGTATCATGGCTCTCGGTCCTGGGGGTTTCGCGACGAAGGCTTTAAGTAGGCGGAAGGGCAGGTCAGGAGGCGTCACGGGGGGCCCACACAACAAGCCGCGCGGCCCCCCTCTAGGCCGCGCCGCCCTAGTGTGGCGGCGCCCCGTGGCCCCACTTCGTTTCCTCTTCGGACTTCTGGAAGCTTCGTGGAAAAATAGGCCCCTGGGCGTTGATTTCGTCCAATTCCGAGAATATTTTCTTACTAGGATTTCTGAAACCAAAAACAGCAGAAAACAGCAACTGGCTCTTCGGCATCTCGTCAATAGGTTAGTGCCGGAAAATGCATAATAATGACATATATTGTGTATAAAACATGTGAGTATCATCAATAAAGTAGCATGGAACATAATAAATTGTAGATACATTTGAGACGTATCAATCACATAAAGCATTACAATCAAAATCATTGACCCTCATCTTAATGATGGGTTCCCAACCATCTTCTAACTTCCTAGAAATATAGGTTTCAAGTTTTAGTTTCTCTTCTTTAGCTTTTATGAGAGCATTTGTAATATGTTTTATAAAGGCCAAATTTATAGCACTAGCATTGGGACTTTTAGCAAGTTTTTGTAAGAACTTTATAACTTCAGAGATGTGACAATCATCAAAATCTAAACCATTATAATCTACAGCAATGGGATCATTGTCCCCAACATTTTGAAAAATTTCAGCAGTTTTATCACAAACAGTTTCAGCAGTTTTAGCAGTTTCAGGAATTTTGCACGCTTTGCACTAGGAGTAGAAACATTGCCAACACCAATTATTTTACCATTGATAGTAGGGGGTGTAGCAACATGAGAAGCATTAACATTACTAGTGGTGGTAATAATCCAAACTTTAGCTACATTATTCTCTTTAGCTAGTTTTTCGTTTTCTTCTCTTTCCCACCTAGCATGCAATTCAGCCATCAATCTAATATTCTCATTAATTCGAACTTGGATGGCGTTTGCTGTAGTAACAATTTTATTATCATTATCCTTATTAGACATAACTTTCAATTTTAAAAGATCAACATCAGAGGCAAGTCTATCAACCTTAGAAGCAAGAATATCAATTTTATCAAGCTTTTCCTCAACAGTTTTGTTAAAAGCAGTTTGTGTACTAATAAATTCTTTAAGCATGGCTTCAAGACTAGGGGGTACACTCCTATTATTGTTGTAAGAATTCCCATAAGAATTACCATAACCATTACCATTAGCAGAAGGATATGGCCTATAGTTGTTACCAGAATTATTCCTATAAGCATTGTTGTTGAAATTATTATTTTTAATGAAGTTCACATCAACATGTTCTTCTTGGGCAACCAATGAAGCTAAAGGAACATTATTAGGATCAACATTAGATCTACCATTCACAAGCATAGACATAATAGCATCAATCTTATCACTTAAGGAAGAGGTTTCTTCAACAGAATTTACCTTCTTACCTTGTGGAGCTCTTTCCGTGTGCCATTCAGAGTAATTTGTCATCATATCATCAAGAAGCTCTGTTGCCTCCCCCAAAGTAATGGACATAAAGGTACCTCCAGCAGCTGAATCCAATAGGTTCCGCGAAGAAAAATTCAATCCTGCATAGAAGGTTTGGATGATCATCCAAGTAGTTAGTCCATGGGTAGGGCAATTCTTCACCAAAGATTTCATTCTGTCCCATGCTTGAGCAACATGTTCATTATCTAATTGCTTAAAATTCATTATGCTACTTCTCAAGTATATAATTTTAGCGGGAGGATAATATCTACCAATAAAAGCATCTTTACATTTAGTCCATGAATCAATACTATTTCTAGGTAGAGATAGCAACCAATCTTTAGCTCTTCCTCTTAAAGATAAAGGAAACAATTTTAATTTTATAATGTCACCATCTACATCCTTATACTTTTGCATTTCACAAAGTTCAACAAAATTATTAAGATGGGCAGCATCATCATCAGAACTAACACTAGAAAATTGCTCTCTCATAACAAGATTTAGTAAAGCAGGTTTAATTTCAAAGAATTCTGCTGTAGTAGCAGGTGGAGCAATAGGTGTGCATAGGAAATTATTATTATTTGTGCTAGTGAAGTCACACAACTTAGTATTCTCAACAGTACCCATTTTAGCAGTAGTAAATAAAGCAAACTAAATAAAGTAAATGTAAGTAACTAATTTTTTTGTGTTTTTAATATGGAGAACAAGACAGTAAATAAAGTAAAACTAGCAACTATTTTTTTTTTGTTTTTGATATAAGAGCAAACAAAGCAGTAAATAAAGTAAAACAAAGCAAGACAAAAACAAAGTAAAGAGATTGGATGTGGGAGACTCCCCTTGCAGCGTGTCTTGATCTCTGATACGTCCAATTTGCATCACTATTTTATATCATAATTTGCTGTTATTCATTGATATATTTCATATTTGGAGATAATAGTTATGTTATTTCATCTATTTTGCATGATTCATGATTATTGGAGGATCGCGCATCAGAGCCAGGATTCTGCTGGAAAAAGCATCGTCAGAACGCAATATTTCGGAAGATCAACAATTGACGGGAATTACACGAAAAATCCTATTTTTCCAGATGACGAAGGGAGCCGAGGGGGAGCTGAGGAGGGCCGCCATGGGCCCCCTCACAGGCCGGCGCGGGCCCTGCCCTGGCCGCGCCGCCCTGTGAGGAGGGGGCCCACAGCCCCCTCTCGCCTCCTTTTCTTCGCGTACTCCTTCGTCCCGAAAACCTAAGCTCCAGAGGGTACGTCGCGAAGAGTCACAGCCGCCTCTGCGGGGCGGAGAACACCAGAGAGAAAAGAGCTCTCCGGCGGGCAGGAATCCGCCGGGGAAATTCCCTCCCGGAGGGGGAAATCGACGCCATTGTCATCGTCATCGAGCTGGACATCATCTCCATCACCATCGTCATCATCATCATCATCATCATCACCGCCATCTCCACCGCTGCACCTCGTCACCGCTGTAACAATTTGGGTTTGATCTTGTTTGTTTGATAGGGGAAACTCTCCCGGTGTTGATTTCTACTTGTTATTGATGCTATTGAGTGAAACCGTTGAACCAAGGTTTATGTTCAGATTGTTATTCATCATCATATCACCTCTGATCATATTCCATATGATGTCCCGTGAGTAGTTCGTTTAGTTCTTGAGGACATGGGTGAAGTCTAAATGTTAGTAGTGAATTATGGTTGAGTAATATTCAATGTTATGATATTTAAGTTGTGGTGTCATTCTTCTAGTGGTGTCGTGTGAACGTCGACTACACGATACTTCACCATTTATGGGCCTAGGGGAATACATCTTGTACTCGTTTGCCAATTGCGGGGTTGCCGGAGTGACGAAACCCGAGCCCCCGTTGGTATATCGATGCGGGGAGGGATTGCGGGATCTTAGAGTTTAAGGCTCGTGGTTAGATTTATCTTAATTACTTTCTTGTAGTTGCGGATGCTTGCAAAGGGTATAATCACAAGTATGTATTAGTCCTAGGAAGGACGGTGCATTAGCATAGGTTCACCCACATAACACTTATCAAAACAATGAAGATTATTTAGCCGCATGAAGCGAAAGCACTAGACTAAAATCCCGTGTGTCCTCGAGAACGTTTGGTCATTATAAGTAAACAAACCGGCTTGTCCTTTGTGCTAAAAAGGATTGGGCCACTCGCTGCAATTATTTCTCTCGCATTTTACTTACTTGTACTCTATTCATCTGTTACATCAAAAACCCCTGAATACTTGTCTGTGAGCATTTACAGTGAATCCTTCATCGAAACTGCTTGTCAACACCTTCTGCTCCTCGTTGGGTTCGACACTCTTATTTATCGAAAGTACTACGATACACCCCCTATACTTGTGGGTCATCAATACTATTTTCACGGCGCCGTTGCCGGGGAGTGAAGCGCTATTGGTAAGTGGAATTGGTAAGGAAAACCTTTACTCGTTTGTGCTGATTTTATTTCTGCTCGTCGCTATAAGTCATTATGGAGAGATCTTCTCTTCAATTTCTATTTGGGAAATCTACTACTACTGCAACGGTAGTGGATGAGGCGCCAGGTGAGGAAGTAATACCATATAAAATACCTATGAAAATTATTGAACGTGTTATGGATAACCGCTATGAAGGGGATGGAACCTGTCCATCCTGGTGATCATTTACTGTTTTTACATGAATTATGCGGGTTATTCAAATGTGCAGGTATTGCTATGAATGAAGTTAGAAAGAAACTATTCTCTATATCGCTGTCCGGTAAAGCGGCGCATTGGTATAAATTCGTTGAAGAATGGTGATTCTCTTGATTGGGAGGACATTGTGCCTTTATTTTATTCTAAATTCTATCCTCCAAGTGAAATTCACAAAGATCGTAACCGCATATCTAATTTCTGGCCTCATGATGGAGAAAGTATTGCCCAAGCTTGGGGGAGATTGAAGTCTTTAATGCTCAAATGCCCCATTCATGAGCTTCCTGGTAATGTTATTATTGATAATTTCTATGCAAGAATTTCTTTTCAAGACAAGACCTTGCTGGATACTTCTTGTTCTGGATCATTTACACGCAACAAAGAAGAGTTTAAAAGGGACCTTCTTGATCGGATCCAAGAAAATACTGAAGGTTGGGAGAACGACAAGGATAGAGAATCAGGTATAATTTATGATTATAAATGCATTGAAACTTTTATGGATACTGATAAATTTCGTAATATGAGTGTGTTATCACCAGAATTTGACCGAGTCAGAGGTGGGCCGCGATCAAGATGGACTTAAAGAAATATACATGGAAGAATTACGTGAATCGGCCCGTTATGCTAAGTTGGGCTAGTTTGCCCTTGTATCTGTAATATAGTAGATCGCATCTTAAATTAGAAGATAGAGTTTTACCCGTGCACGGTTAGGTGCACGCCGAAATTAGAAAGTCCCCTGGACTATAAATATGTATCTAGGGTTTATGGAATAAACAACAACCAACGTTCAACACAAACAAATCTCGGCGCATCGCCAACTCCTTCGTCTCGAGGGTTTCTCCGGTAAGCACCATGCTGCCTAGATCGCATCTTGCGATCTAGGCAGCACAAGCCTGCCCACGTTGTTCATGCGTTGCTCGTGTCTGAAGCCTTTTTGATGGCGAGCAACGTAGTTATCTTAGATGTGTTAGGGTTAGCATTGTTCTTCGAATTACATGCTTTCGTTATGCAACCCTTGCACATCTAGCCGCCCTTACACCTATCTTAGGTGTAGGGGCGGCACCCCGCTTGATCATAGTTTAGTAGATCTGATCCGTTACGGTTGCTCCTTGTTCATCAAGGATTAGTTTAACATCCGCAATAGTTAGGCCTTACAAAGGGTTGGAGGATCCAGCGGCGTGTAGGGTGGCGTTTGCTAGCCCTAGAAAGGATGTTCCGGGGATCAACCTCGTGTTGGTTTTTAGGCCCTGTCTAGGATCGGCTTACGGTCACCGTGCGCGAGCGCGAGGCCCAATCGTGAGTAGGATGATCCGATTATGCGGTGAAAACCCTAAATCGTCGTAGATCTAATTAGCTTTATCTTGATCAAGCAGGACCACCATATATTCGGACACCTCGTTCGAATCATGGGTGGATCGGCTCTTTGAGCCGATTCACGGGATAACCTCGAGAGCCGATCGAGGCTCGTATTTAATGTTTACGTGTATGCCATGCAGGAAACTAAGCGAGGCATCATCCACACCTTCCCGACCAGGTATAGGTCGGGTGGCACGCCCTTGCGATTGCATCGGACGTGCGACCGGGAGGCTTTGCGGGCCGTCGCTCCGAGGGACCGGGGCCAGCCGCAGCCCTAGTTGTTCCCGGCTCTACTTGTGTTGCCTGTCTCCGCCCGCTAGGGGGTTTCGCCGTCAACACATTCTGGCACGCCCGGTGGGACAACCTTCGACATCCACAACATCGCCATCTACATCCGAGATGGCGGAAGACACTCCGGTCAAGTACGAGGATCTGCCTGATGAACTCAAGAAGAAACATGACGAGATCAAGGCGACCCTCGAAGCCGAACTCATCGGCTCTTTCCACCGAACCCGCTCCCATGGCGTCAGGTGCAAGGGTTTCACACCTGAAGGCGCACTCGATGGAGTGGACCTGTCCGCCCCGTCGGAAGAACGCACCGGGTCGCTGCGGCGGAAATCAACTACATGGTGGCCCATTCGCTGCACCGCCACTGCGAGAGCCTGGTGACCACTTTGGAGCGTGTCGCTCTGCGCGTGGTCCAGGAAATCATGAGCCACCGGTATTCTCCGTCGGGACCAGCCTGCGGGGACTTTCAAAGGAGAGATGCCACTCCAGCCCCGGCCGTTCGCATGGGCAGCACCGGAACCGCCGAACTCATCGGCATACGTCGTCTACAAGATTGGTGGTGATCCTAGTGACTACCAATTCCTACCGAGGCACCCAAGGAGATCCCGCACGGATACGCGTGCGCATACGTACCAGCACCGCAACACCCGGGCACTCTCGAACCAGGCTGCAACATCGGGGGCCTGCGGAACGGCAGGAGGAACGTCGGGAGCCGATCCTGAGAAGCAAACGTGGCTAGCCAAGTACGCCACTCCGACAAACCTCCAAAGCCCAGCTCCTGCAGTTGGCTTAGAACCGGAAAAGCAAGCATGGCTGGTTAAGTATGCCACCCCGGCGAATCTTCAGGGTTCGACACCTTCAGCCATCACGGCGGATCAGATTTGTGCAATCTCGAAAGATCGGTTCGGCATGATGCCGAAAAGGAAGACGTTCGGCTACACCAAGCCGTACCCCAACGACTACGAACTGATCCCGCTACCACCCAAATATCGGCTCCCGGACTTCACAAAGTTTAGTGGATCAGATGGTTCCAGCTCCATCGAGCATGTGAGCCGATATTTGGCACAGGCTGGGCACGATCTCAGCATCGGACGAGTTGCGTGTGAGGTTCTTCGCACGATCCCTCACAGGATCGGCTTTCGGTTGGTACACATCGCTGCCACCGAACTCCATCCGGACTTGGAAGCGGTTGGAAGAACAGTTCCATGAGCGAGTATCACTCGGAGGCTTCCGAGGTTGGTATTGCCGATCTAGCACAAGTACGACGAAGCGCAGGGAGACGAGTGTCGAATACGTCCAGCGCTTCGAGGACCATTAGGAACCGATGCTTTTCGGCTCATGTAAGTGAAAAAGAAGCGATCGAGTTGGCGGTGGTGGCTCTCTCATCATCGATTAAAGACGTGGCCTCCCAAGCGGACTACCCTTCATTGGCGCACATGGTGCGAAGGCTGTCGACATATGAGCAGCGCCACCCGGATGTCTACCGGGACAAATTCAAGCGTGCGGTGACCCCTGGTTGAGGCGGACGAGGATGAAGGTGCTTGCGGGAGATCGAGAGGTAGCGGTGGCTGAATGGACTCGAGCGACGAGGCCCCGTGACCCGCAAATGGGTGAAGCCACAAGGCCCTCCAAAAGGGTTCGACTTCGACGTGACCAAGGCCGAGCAGATTTTTGATCTCTTACTCACGGAGAAGCATATAAAGGTACCCGAAGGCCACAAGATCCCCACGGTGCAAGAGCTGAACGGAAAGCCATACCGCAGAAGTGGCATAACACGTTCACCCACACCACCAACGACTGCAGGGTGTGGTGGCAGCAGATCCAAATGGCGATAGAAAACGGACGGTTGATTTTCAACCAATAAGCCATGAAGGTCGACACACACCCCTTCCCCGCCGTAAACATGGTGGAGTATACTTACCATGGAGGGTGCCAGCCGGATTTCTCATGCAAAATCAACATGGTAGGACCTGGACACCACTCTGGTAAGGACGGAGATGAGGGCAGCTGCTCTCATAGCAAAGATATAGAGGAAGCCGCTCCACGCGATCGGCTCCGCCAAGACGGCAAGCGCTACGTCACAGAGGGAGAGGTGAAAAACATAAGGTATCAACGACCTCTCTCTGATCACCTCCTCAACAAGTACGTGAGTCAGTATGACCAACGCCGGCGATACAACGACGATGATGAAGAAGATCGTCTGGCTAGGGACGACAGGAGACGTCATCGGCATGATCGTGATGAGGAGGAGCACGAGCGCCGTGCCAAGGAAAAGTTGGGGGAGCGAGTCGACGAGGATGAGGCACTGGGACTCGTCCCTTCTTCGGACACTGCGGGACTCAGGGAATGAGCCGATTACCCACAATCGGCAATTGCCCAGAATGCAACCGGAAGAAGAAGGAGACAGCCAACGTGTCCGTGTTCAAGCGCCTAGGGCCTCTCCCGCCACAAAGCAAACGTGTTGAGTCCCCTCGGTTGGAAGATCTCGAAGATTCAAAAGGCGAGGGAGAAGAAGAAGACAGGTACCACCGGCCAAGGTGGTGCCCTGATGGACTCAGCCGTTCCCAAAAGCGCAGGGTTCAGCGATTGCGCGGCCTGGAGGAAGCCGAAAGGTTATACTTGCATACATTGAGAAAGGCAAGACCTGATCTGGCTGCGAAAGTTCAGCGAACCCTGGATGAAGAGGGTCGTCCACGGAAAATGGAGTGGCGCCCCAAGCAAAGAAAAGCCGATGATGAAACATCGGCTGGCACAAACATGGTGCTCGTTCTTCTGACGAAGCTTAGTGCTCCACGATTATACGATGCACTCAAGGTGGACGACAGCAAGCGCACCAACATGATAAAGTCAGAGATTGGGCTGGTTTTATCTACCGGCCTGAACGAGTAGCAAGAGCACGTCGATAAGCAAACGTGGCGAGGCTGATCCTTGTGATCGGCCCCAAAAAATTTATGAAGGGACATCACAAAACCTTCACCGAGCAAGCAACGTGGAGGCCGATTCCAGCAATCGGCCAAAATTATCCTCACCATCCATTCTGCCTGGGTTCAACATGTTATCCAACAGAGCCGATACCATCAATTCTCTTGACAGAATCGGCTCGGGGGGGCACCCGGGTGGATAAAACGCGAGGATATGCAGTAGAAGTGTCTCATCCTTTGGTGATAGGTATTGAAGTATGGGGGCCGATGCATAAATCGGCCGTAAAAAATCTCAAAAATTCGAAAAATTTTGAGCACAGCCGATGCAGCAGACATCGACTTAAGGATGACCACGAAGAGAGACTATGATGGGAGAACTCCTCAATGGAGTGGTTCAATGGTTCAATGGCTCGGATCTTCTCTCCAAGAACAATGCCGAGAGCAGCAGGGATGTGCAGATCAGGCCACGGGTGGGTTGCCTCAGATCCACCAAAGGAAAAGTTCTCTGCTCTGGGGCCACGTCATGATTTGAGGCCAATGGCGGCACGTTTGGCTGATTCGCCTTGATTAAGGCTCGGGGGGCAGCTCGCCTTAAAGATCCTTGCTCTGGGGAGCCGATTTGGTTGGAATCGGCTAGCCCTACATCGCAACTGGTCTGGAGAGTGGTGTTCTGTTACGGAGTCATCAGTTGGAGCATCCTAAACAGTTCCAGGGCTCTGTTAAAACGCCTGCTCAAGATCGAGTCGCCAGCCTACTAAGATCGGCTGTGCCATCGTCATCGGCAGAACTGGCTAGCTTGGAGGGATGACTGAATTGGCCTGTCTCGCAGATTATCATGAGAAACTGATGCGTTGCCATCAGTCATTAAGCATGGATCAGGCCAACAGTCGACAAAGTCAGATGAGGAAAAATCGGCTAAATCAGCATGAAAGGCATCGGCGAAATCAAGTTAAGGGAAATTCTTCATTAATGTTGGGATTTCTTACAATGAAGAGCCGACTGCTCAAAAGAAGAACAAAAGAAGAGCCGATTTCTCAAGGGACTACTGGTCCTACGTAACTACTCCTCGCTAGCGTCGTCGTCGGCGTCGCCATCGGCGCTACTGCCGGAGAAGTCCTCGCTGCTGCCCCAGCCGTCGGCTGGGGCTTCCTCCTCCTCCTCCTCGTCATCATCATCATCCTCGCTATCCGCCCAGCTGCGGAAGCGCTTCGTTGGAGGATACCCAGCGGAGGAGGAGGAATCGTCTTCCTCCTCCTCATCTTCTCCTTCCTCGTCATCATCGTCGTCCTCGCTGTCCGCCCACATGCGGGAGCGCTTCTTCGATGGGAGCCTGGCGGAGGGGGAGACCCTGGTCTCCTCTGCTTCTCCTTCTTTCTTCCCCTTGTCAGAGGAGATGGGGTTCGCCCTGGAGTGGAGGTCGTCCTCTTCCTTGTTCTTCGGCGACGATTGGAAGGGGAGGCTTGAAGCGGAGGAGGAAGAGGAAGACATGGCTGCAGAGGAAGAGGGTTTTTTGGCGTTGGTGGACAGAGCAGAGCAAGGGGATGGAGTGGCGAACCGTTTGGCACAGATAAATAAAAGGAGTGTAGTGGAGATTTAATGCCATGACGGTTCTCGAGGACGTGGTGCCGAAATTGTCAATTCGTACAGAGAAGTTCAGGAGGCGAGGCGCAATGATGGAAGATTCTGGGGCAGTTCTGCTCTGCCACGACATGACCCGACGAAAGGAAAGCGTAATGATTTTGGAAATGTCATTTCCAAAACCAGGGGGGCATGTGTTATCACCAGAATTTGACCGAGTCAGAGGTGGGCCGCGATCAAGATGGACTTAAAGAAATATACATGGAAGAATTACGTGAATCGGCTCGTTATGCTAAGTTGGGCTAGTTTGCCCTTGTATCTGTAATATAGTAGATCGCATCTTAAATTAGAAGATAGAGTTTTACCCGTGCACGGTTAGGTGCACGCCGAAATTAGAAAGTCCCCTGGACTATAAATATGTATCTAGGGTTTATGGAATAAACAACAACCAACGTTCAACACAAACAAATCTCGGCGCATCGCCAACTCCTTCGTCTCGAGGGTTTCTCCGGTAAGCACCATGCTGCCTAGATCGCATCTTGCGATCTAGGCAGCACAAGCTCCGCCCACGTTGTTCATGCGTTGCTCGTCTCTGAAGCCTTTTTGATGGCGAGCAACGTAGTTATCTTAGATGTGTTAGGGTTAGCATTGTTCTTCGAATTACATGCTTTCGTTATGCAACCCTTGCACATCTAGCCGCCCTTACACCTATCTTAGGTGTAGGGCGGCACTCGCTTGATCATAGTTTAGTAGATCTGATCCATTACGGTTGCTCCTTGTTCATCAAGGATTAGTTTAACATCCACAATAGTTAGGCCTTACAAAGGGTTGGAGGATCCAGCGGCGTGTAGGGTGGCGTTTGCTAGCCCTAGAAAGGATGTTCCGGGGATCAACCTCGTGTTGGTTTTAGGCCTGTCTAGGATCGGCTTACGGTCACCGTGCGCGGCGCGAGGCCCAATCGTGAGTAGGATGATCCGATTATGCGGTGAAAACCCTAAATCGTCGTAGATCTAATTAGCTTTATCTTGATCAAGCAGGACCACCATATATTCGGACACCTCGTTCGAATCATGGGTGGATCGGCTCTTTGAGCCGATTCACAGGATAACCTGAGAGCAGATCGAGGCTCGTATTTAATGTTTACGTGTATGTGTTGACGTCAGAAACCCCCTGGCGGGCAGAAACGGGCAACACAGTAGAGCCGGGAACAACTAGGGCTGCGGCTGGCCCCAGTCCTTCAGAGCGACGGCCCGCAAAGCCTCCTGGTCGCACGTCCGATGCAATCGCAAGGGCGTGCCACCTGACCTATACCTGGTCAGGAAGGTGTGGATGATGCCTCGCTTAGTTTCCTGCATGGCATACACGTAAACATTAAATACGAGCCTCGATCGGCTCTCAGGTTATCTCGTGAATCGGCTCAAAGAGCCGATCCACCCATGATTCGAACGAGGTGTCCGAATATATGGTGGTCCTGCTTGATCAAGATAAAGCTAATGAGATCTACGACGATTTAGGGTTTTCACCGCATAATCGGATCATCCTACTCACGATTGGGCCTCGCGCTCGTGCACGGTGACCGTAAGCCGATCCTAGACAGGGCCTAAAAACCAACACGAGGTTGATCCCCGGAACATCCTTTCTTGGGCTAGCAAACGCCACCCTACACGCCGCTGGATCCTCCAACCCTTTGTAAGGCCTAACTATTGCGGATGTTAAACTAATCCTTGATGAACAAGGAGCAACCGTAACGGATCAGATCTACTAAACTATGATCAAGCGGGGTGCCGCCCCTACACCTAAGATAGGTGTAAGGGCGGCTAGATGTGCAAGGGTTGCATAACGAAAGCATGTAATTCGAAGAACAATGCTAACCCTAACACATCTAAGATAACTACGTTGCTCGCCATGAACAACGTGGGCAGGCTTGTGCTGCCTAGATCGCATCTTACCGGAGAAACCCTCGAGACGAAGGAGTTGGCGATGCGCCGAGATTTGTTTGTGTTGAACGTTGGTTGTTGTCTATTCCATAAACCCTAGATACATATTTATAGTCCAAGGGACTTTCTAACGTGGGCGTGCACCTAACCGTGCACGGGTAAAATTCTAACTCTTAACCGACACGTAATCTAATATGTTACAGATACAAGGGCAAACTAGCCCAAACTTTGCATGTAAGGCCGATTCACGTATTTCTTCTATACATATATCTTCAAGTCCATCTTGATCGCGGCCCACCTCGACTCGGTCAAATTCCGGTGATAACACATGCCCCCTGGTTTTGGAAATGACATTTCCAAAATCATTACGCTTTCCTTTCGTCGGGTCATGTCGTGGCAGAGCAAAAAACCGCCGCAGAATCCTCATCATGATGCCTTGCCCTCTCCACTTCTCCACGTGGCCGTAAAACTTCCTGTTGGGCAACATCTCCTCGGAAACTGCTGTGGCATTGATTTTCCCTCATATCCCCTTTATTTAACCGTTCTCAACAGCTTGCGCCTCCTTCGTCCTCCTCGCCCTAGCACCCAAAAAACCCTCTGTGCCACCATGTCTTCTTCCTCCTCATCCGAGCTTTCCTACGGGTCCGACTCCTCCCGCGAGACGCCGCCGGAAATCCGTGCCCCAGAAGAATGGGACGAGGAGAGCCACACCTCCTCCATTTGGTCAGAGGACGACAAGTCCTTGACCAGCGGGGATGAGGATCTCCAGTTCCTCGCCGATGGAGAACTGGAGTCGGAAAGCGAGGACGATCCCTGGGACGGCTGCCCCACCTCTGAAGAAGAGGAAGAGGAAGACGACGACGACGACGACGACTCCCTCGAGGGCTACCCGCCGGCGAAACGCCTCCGCATGTGGTGGGACGACGACAGCAGCGACGATGAATACGGGGATGAAGCTCCCGTAGAGGGCTACGGGAGTAGCGACGAGGAACCCATCGGCAGCAGTGCTGATGAGAGTTCTGAGGATGACGACGAGGGCAGTGATGGCCCGTAGATTAGGATCTACTAGTATAGGCCTAGCAGTAGTAGATTGGTCAATAGACCCTTCTTTTGTTCTTCCTTCTTTGCGCAATCGGCTCTTCATTGTAAGAAATCCCAATATTAATGAAGAATTTCCCTTAACTTGACTTCGTCGATTTCTTTCATGCTGATTTTGTCGACTGTTGGCCTAATCCATACTTAATGACTGATGGCGACGCATCAGTTTCTCACGACAATCTGCGAGACAGGCCAATTCAGCCATCCCTCCAAGCTAGCCAGCTCTGCCGATGACGATGGCACAGCCGATCTTAGTAGGCTGGCGACTTGATCTTGAGCAGGCGTCTTTTAAAAGAGCCACCGGAACTGTCCGGGATGCTCAAACTGATGACTCCGTAACAGAACACCACTCTCCAGACCAGTTGTGTCGTAGGGCTAGCCGATTCCAACCAAATCGGCTCCCCAGAGCAAAGATCTTTAGGGCGAGCTGCCCCCCGAGCCTGAATCAGCCACATGTGCCGCCATTAGCCTCAAATCATGACGTAGCCAGTCGATTTTAACAACATCGGCTCCCCAGAGCAGAGAACCTTCAGGGTGAGCTGCCCCCCGAGCTTCTTCAGCCTACTTCTTGCGCCTTGCAGGCCATATCGGCTCCTTTCCTTCGGTGGATCTGAGGCAACCCACCCTTGGCCTGATCTGCACATCCAGGCTGCTCTAGGCGTTGAAGAGAGGATCCGAGCCCCTAAACCACTCCATTGAGGAGTTCTTCCATCATAGTCTCTTTTCGTGCTCCATTGATCCTCTGACAGTTATACCTCTTGAGTCGATGGCCATGCATCGGCTTTTATATCCTTAAGTCGATGTCTGCTGCATCGGCTATGCTCAAAAAATTTCGAATTTTTGGATTTTTTACGGCCGACTTATGCGTCGGCCCCCATAGTTCAATACCCATCACCAAAGGATGAGACACTTCTACCGTATCTCCTCGTGTTTTACCCACCTGGGTGCCCCCCCGAGCCGATTCTGTCAAGAGAATTGATGGCATCGGCTCTGTTGGATAACATGTTGAACCCACGCAGAATGGATGGTGAGGATAATTTTGGCCGATTGCTGGAATCGGCCTCCACGTTGCTTGCTCGGTGAAGGTTTTGTGATGTCCCTTCATAAATTTTTGGGGCCGATCACAAGGATCAGCCTTGCCACGTTTGCTCATTGACGTGGTCTTGCTACTCGTTCAGGCCGGTAGATAAAACCAGCCCAATCTCTGACTTTATCATGTTGGTGCGCTTGCTGTCGTTCACCTTGAGTGCATCGTGTAATCGTGGAGCACTAAGCTTCGTCGGAAGAACGAGCACCATGTTTGTGCCAACCGATGTTTCATCATCGGCTTTCCTTTGCTTGGGGCGCCACTCCATTTTCCGTGGACGACCCTCTTCATCCAGGGTTCGCTGAACCTTCGCAGCCGGATCGAGGCCTTGCCTTCCTCAATGTATGCAAGTATAACCTCTCGGCTTCCTCCGGGCCGCGCAATCGTTGAACCCTGCGTTTCGGGAACGGCCGAGTCCATCGGGGCACCACCTTGGCCGGGTGGTACTGCTCTTCTTCTTCTCCCTCGTCTTCTGAATCTTCGAGATCTTTCAACCGAGGGGACTCAGCGCGTTTGCTTTGTGGCGGGAGAGGCCCTAGGCGCTTGAACACGGACACGTTGGCTGTCTCCTTCTTCTTCTGGTTGCATTCTGGGCAGTTGCCGATTGTGGGCAATCGGCTCATTCCTGAATCCCAGCAGTGTCTGAAGAAGGGACAGTCCCAGTGCCTATCCTCGTCGACTCGCTCCCCCAACTTTTCCTTGTCACGGCGCTCGTGCTCCTCCTCATCACGATCATGCCGACGACGTCTCCTGTCGTCCCTAGCCAGACGATCTTCTTCATCATCGTCGTTGTATCGCCGGCGTTGGTCATACTGACTCACATACTTGTTGAGGAGGTGTTCAGAGAGAGGTTGTTGATACCTTATGTTCTTCACCTCTCCCTCTGTGACGTAGCGCTTGCCGTCTTGGCGGAGCTGATCGCGTGGAGCGGCTTCCTCTGTATATTTGCTATGAGAGCAGCTGCCCTCATCTCCGTCCTTACCAGAGTGGTGTCCAGATCCTACCATGTTGATATTGCACGAGAAATCCGGCTGGCACCCTCCATGGTAAGTATACTCCACCATGTTTACGGCGGGGAAGGGTGTGTGTCGACCTTCATGGCGTATTGGTTGAAAATCAACCGTCCGTTTTCTATCGCCATTTGGATCTGCTGCCGCCACACCCGCAGGTCGTTGGTGGTGTGGTTGAACGTGTTATGCCACTTGCAGTATGGCCTTCCGTTCAGCTCTTGCACCGTGGGGATCTTGTGGCCTTCGGGTACCTTTATATGCTTCTCCGTGAGTAAGAGATCAAAAATCTGCTCAGTCTTGGTCACGTCGAAGTCGAACCCTTTTGGAGGGCCCGGTGGCTTCACCCATTTGCGGGTCACGGGGCTCGTCGCTCGAGTCCATTCAGCCACTCGCTACCTCTCGATCTCCCGCAGCACCTTCATCCTCGTCCGCCTCAACCAGGGTCACCGCACGCTTGAATTTGTCCCGGTAAACATCTCGGGTGACGCTTGCTCATATGCCGACAGCTTTCGCACCATGTGCGCCAATGAAGGGTAGTCTCGCTTGGGAGGCCACGTCCTTAATCGATGATGAGAGACCCACCACCGCCAACTCGATCGCTTCTTTTTCACTTACATGAGCCGAAAAGCATCGGTTCCTAATGGTCCCGAAGCGCTGGACGTATCTCGACACTCGTCTCCCCGCGCTTCTGTCGTACTTGTGCTAGATCGGCAATACCAACCTCGGAAGCCTCCGAGTGATACTCGCTCATGGAACTGTTCTTCCAACCGCTTCCGAGTCCGGATGGAGTTCGGTGGCAGCAATGTGTACCACCCGAAAGCCGATCCCGTGAGGGACTATGCGAAGAACCTCACACGCAACTCGTCCGATGCTGAGATCGTGCCCAGCTCGTGCCAAATATCGGCTCACATGCTCGATGGAGCTGGAACCATCCGATCCACTAAACTTTGTGAAGTCCGGGAGCCGATATTTGGGTGGTAGCGGGATCAGTTCGTAGTCGTTGGGGTACGGCTTGGTGTAGCCGAACGTCTTCCTTTTCGGCATCATGCCGAACTGATCTTTCGAGGATCGCACAAATCTGATCCGCTGTGATGGCTGAAGGTGTCGAACCCTGAAGATTCGCCGGGGTGGCATACTTAACCAGCCATGCTTGCTTTTCCGGTTCTAAGCCAACTGCAGGAGCTGGGCTTTGGAGGTTTGTCGGAGTGGCGTACTTAGCTAGCCACGTTTGCTCGGCTCCCGATGTTCCTCCTGCCGTTCCAGAGGCCCCTGATGTTGCAGCCTGGTTCGAGAGTGCCCAGGTGTTGCAGTCTGGTACGTATGCGCACGCGTATCCGTGCGGGATCTCCTTGGGTGCCTCAGGTAGGAATTGGTAGTCACTAGGATCACCACCAATCTTGTAGACGATGTATGTCGATGAGTTCGGCAGTTCCGGTGCTGCCCATGCGAACGGCTGGGGCTGGAGCGGCATCTCTCCTTTGAAAGTCCCCAGAGCTGGTCCCGACGGAGAATACCGGTGGCTCATGATTTCCTGGACCACGCGCAAAGCGACACGCTCCAAAGTGTTCACCAGGCTCTCAGAGTGGCGGTGCAGCGAATGAGCCACCATGTAGTTGATTTCCTGCCGCAGCCGACCGGTGCGTTCTTCCGACGGGGCGGACAGGTCCACTCCATCGAGTGCGCCTTCAGTGTGAAACCCTTCCACCCGACGCCATGGGAGCGGGTTCGGTGGAATGAGCCGATGAGTTCGGCTTCGAGGACTGCCTTGATTTCGTCATGCTTCTTCTTGAGCTCATCGAGCAGATCCTCGTACTTGACCGGAGTGTCTTCCGCCATCTCGGATGTAGATGGCGATGTTGTGGATGTCGAAGGTTGTCCCACCGGGCGTGCCAGAATGTTTTGACGTCAGAAACCCCCTGGCGGGCAGAGACGGGCAACACAGTAGAGCCGGAACAACTAGGGCTGCGGCTGGCCCCGGTCCCTCGGAGCGACGGCCCGCAAAGCCTCCCGGTCGCACGTCCGATGCAATCGCAAGGGCGTGCCACCTGACCTATACCCGGTCGGGAAGGTGTGGATGATGCCTCGCTTAGTTTCCTGCATGGCATACACGTAAACATTAAATACGAGCCTCGATCGGCTCTCGAGTTATCCTGTGAATCGGCTCAAAGAGCCGATCCACCCATGATTCGAACGAGGTGTCCGAATATATGGTGGTCCTGCTTGATCAAGATAAAGCTAATGAGATCTACGACGATTTAGGGTTTTCACCGCATAATCGGATCATCCTACTCACGATTGGGCCTCGCGCTCGCGCACGGTGACCGTAAGCCGATCCTAGACGAGGGCCTAAAAACCAACACGAGGTTGATCCCCGGAACATCCTTTCTAGGGCTAGCAAACGCCACCCTACACGCCGCTGGATCCTCCAACCCTTTGTAAGGCCTAACTATTGCGGATGTTAAACTAATCCTTGATGAACAAGGAATCCTTGATGAACAAGGAGCAAACTAAGATAGGTGTAAGGGCGGCTAGATGTGCAAGGGTTGCATAACGAAAGCATGTAATTCGAAGAACAATGCTAACCCTAACACATCTAAGATAACTACGTTGCTCGCCATCAAAAAGGCTTCAGTACGAGCAACGCATGAACAACGTGGGCAGGCTTGTGCTGCCTAGATCGCAAGATGCGATCTAGGCAGCATGGTGCTTACCGGAGAAACCCTCGAGACGAAGGAGTTGGCGATGCGCCGAGATTTGTTTGTGTTGAACGTTGGTTGTTGTCTATTCCATAAACCCTAGATACATATTTATAGTCCAAGGGACTTTCTAACGTGGGCGTGCACCTAACCGTGCACGGGTAAAATTCTAACTCTTAACCGACACGTA